>NC_060273.1:69813269-70113269 GCF_021613505.1 Equus quagga | reverse complement strand
TTTCTTCCCCTTGCTCTCCTTACTTCTGTTTGTGCTTTTTCTGTCCCATTCCTGCAGACTCCAGGCCCCCTGTACCTTCCCTGCTGTGCGGTCACATGGAGTAGAGCACAGGTTCTAGGGTCAGACAGGCCTGTGTTTGAGTCTTGGCCCTGCCACCTAGTGGCTGTGTAATTTTTGAGCAAGCTGCTCTCTGTGCCTCAGTTTCTCCAGTTATAAAGTGAGGATAATAATAGCTCCTGGTTCACAAAGATGTGAGAGTTAAATAGGTTAATGTATTTAAAGCTCTTGGGGGCCAGCTCAGTGGTGTAGCAGTTAAGTTGGCACGCTCTGCTTCAGTGGCCTGGGGTTCGGAGGTTTGGATCCCAGGCATGGACCTACACACCACTTATCAAGCCATGCTGTAGTAGGCATCCCACATATAAAGTAGAGGAAGATGGGCATAGATGTTAGCTCAGGGCCAGTCTTCCTCAGCAAAAAGAGGAAGATTGGTGGCAGATGTTAGCTCAGGGCTAATCTTCCTCAAAAGAAAAGAAAAGAAAAGAAAAACTACAGCTCTTGGCAGTGTCTAGTGCCTGGTAGGTGCCTGGTACAAGGCAGCTATAACTCTGATTGGAATTGCAAAGGCCAGGGTGCTTGACCCTCAGGGTGGTAAGTACTCTTGGGGGTTCTTAGGAGAGAAGCAGCCTGACAGAATTGCTATTCTTGCTGGCCTTTGGCTTACCCCCAGTGGCCTCAGGGTCTTTTTCTGTGACCCCAGTGCTCTTGCTCTCCTTCCAGAGAAGACTCTGACCTCAGAGGAGCTGAGCCAGCTGCAGGAGCTGCTGTGCAATGGCTATTGGGCTTTCGAGTGCCTCACTGTCCGAGACTACAATGACATGATCTGTGGCATCTGTGGTGTGGCCCCCAAAGTGGAAATGGCCCAGAGGAATGAAGAGAACGTGCTGGCCCTGAAGAGTGTGGAGGTAAGTACCCCTCGACCCCCATGTGTGACTTTAGAACTGTCCTCACACTTTGGCAGCCACCCTCCTCCGTGATATCCCCAAGAACAGATGGCTCTAGTCCTGTCCTGTGTGAGGTGAGTGGCTTTTTCCTGCCGGCAGGCCAGACTCTCATAGGAGCACATGGGCCATTGTGAGGACTTAGACTAAGTGACGTGGAGAGCCACTGAAGGGGTTTGAGGAAAAGCGTGACCTGATCTAACTTAGGTTCTTAACTAAAAATGTTCAGACAAAGATATACCAAACTCGGGGCTTACGCATTACTTCTAACAAATATCCAAGAAATATTATGATTCCAGTCACAGCAGAAGCAGATGTATGTCCCCAACTCGTTGTCTAAGGCCATATAACCTTGAAAACAGAACAAGAAAACCAAACTAAGCTCATGAATGTAGATGCCAAAGTCCTGAATAAGATAATAGCAAATCAGATCTAACAGTGAATAAAGTAGTGCATTATGACCAAGTTTATTCCAGAAAAGCAAGATTGTTTCAACATTAGGAAATATACGAATGTAGTTCACTACTTAACAGTTTAAATGAGAAAACCCATACGATTATTTCATTAGATATAAACAAAGGCTTTCATTGTTGTTCAACCCCCATTTATAATAAACCTCTTGGCAAAATGAGAATAATAGGGAATCTTCCTTAACCTGGTACAGGGTTTAAAAAAAAAAATCCCATAGGTTGATTAACTCTTTCCCATGATCGTGCTGAGAGGTCTGGTCGGCATGCGTAGGTATGGCGTGCTTCGTGAGTGTGCTAGTAGTAGCACTGGGCTGGGAGCCTTCCATCTCCGAACTCGACCATAGTGACCAAGAGGACTGGAACATGACGTGACTCTAGGCACTGGACCTAGAGCTCACCTGTTCGCTGTGGAGGGCGGTGCCAGACCTCTGGAGAAAAGCTTTGGTGTATTTGGCAGGGCCAGCTGAACATATTGGGGAGTTAATGTGTATTCCTCTTGTTCTTCTCAGTTAAAAAAAAAAGTGCATATATTGGTCACATATTTCTGTTTGAAGGATGGTGATGCATAACAAGACATGAAAACAAGCATAGTGCTTCCTGGAGCCTTCTAAGTTGTCCTGGTAGATAAAATGAACTGCAAAAACTTTCACTTGTGTGTGATCTCACCAAGAGCTATTTCTAGACTCATTCAAATGTGCTTTCCTGATGGTAATATTAATAGTAATGCAGCTAGAACTTATTGAGCATTTTATTCCAAGTGCTTACTCTGTGCTCAGTGCTTTAGTGGATGGCTTACTTCTTACCCTAACCCTGTGAGAGTTTTGTAGGTGAAAGGGCAGAAGCCCCGGCGGCTTGTCGGCTTGTCGAAGCTCACCCAGCTGGGAAGGGGTGGCGCTGGGACGTGAGCTTGCTCTGGCTGGCTCACTCGGAATCTGAGCTTGTAAGCACTGCCGTGCTCCCCAGTACCTCCTGGGGCTCTGAGCTCGGGTTTTTTTAAACACGGGCTGCAGAGACTCTTTGGCTTCCAGAATAGACAGAAGCCTACCTCCCTGCAGAGCTCAAGTCTTCTAGTCCTGCCTGGCACCTGCCTTGCCCTAGTCAGGGCTCTTTCCTCACTGAATGGACCAGCGCCCTTCCCTCTCAGTATGCATGTCTCTTCCCTTCTGTGGTGCTGGGTGTTTCCAGAAACCAGGACTTTATTTTCTCCCTTTTCTATGTGCAGAGAGGCGTGGTGTATGTGAGGAGAAGGAGAAGGAGTAGGGAGTATTCTGAAGGCTATGAAATGAAACAGGAAGTCGTTGAACAAATCTTAAATGTGCACTTATCCATGGGGGGACCGTCTGGTTGGCCCGTCCCATCAGGGACTGTGTAGACGAGGACTCTGGACTGATGACAATAACCACATCAGTTTGTGCACACAGCACACTCACCTGGCATTTCCTGTCCCCTTGTTCTTTGTGGAAAGGGCAGGCTCAGTACCTTGTGAAATTGGTGGGGGATTTATGCCATTTACTCTCAGCATGCACTAGTACCCTGTGAGGTGGGGAACAAAGGGGAGTAAGAGAGGGGAGGTGTCTTTGTGTAGAGCAGTTGTTCTCAGACTTACATGGGCGTAAGAATTACATGGGACAGTGGTTCTCAAACTTTTTAGTGTCGAGGGCCTGCTGGGCCCCACCCACCAGGTTTCTGAGTCAGTAGGTCTGAAGCAGGGGCAGAGAATTTGCACTTCTATCAAGTTCCCAGGTGCTACTGGTCCAGGGACCACATTTGGAGAACCACTCACCTAGGGAATCTTTTTAAACTGTGAATTTTAGGTATCGGCCCTATAAGTAATGCAGATAATTGTGATGGAGGTAGTAGGATCAGGGTCACATCTTGAGGACCACAGACAGGGCATACAAGAAGAAAAGTTGACTAGCACAGCTGCTGGATGTCTACACTAGATAAGTGAAGCTGCATGAGGTAGAGGAGAGAGCTGTGTGCTGGCAGGGTCTGGGAGGGCCTTCTGGAGGAGGTGAGGGATCAGCAGGGCCTTCGAAGTGGGTGGAATGTCACTAAATTTTATTCCGATGATTCCTGGCAGCCGGGGGTGGGGATTAAGGACTTGGGCTTTGAAACTAGACCTTGGCTCATATTCTTGTTCTGTCCCCTGCTTCAGGAATCTCACCTTAGACTCCCCTGGCTTGTATCGTAGGGGTGAATTAGATAGTGTCTGGCATATACAGGTCCTCAGTCTAGCTCCTCCCCTTTCCTCAGGCAGGGAAATTCACATAAATAAAGGTATAGATGCAGAAGGGACTTAGGGACTGTTCAGGTCTTGCGGGGTGAAGTTGTGTGGGAGGAAGGAATGTGGCCAAAGGCAGTTAGGTACTAAGATGTCAGATTTTGGGGTGTCCCATCAATGCATGACTGTCATCCCCCCCACCCCGCCCCACTTGATTGTATCCAAAATGTAGGCTATTGTGTTGCTAATATTCTGTGGCTCCTACAGTTTGACCTTTTTTATCCTGACCTTTTAGTTCACCTGGCCTGAGTTCTTGGGCTCTAGTGAGGTAAACGTGGAGGACTTCTGGGCCACCATGGAGACAGAGGTGATTGAGCAGGTGGCCTTCCCCGCCAGCATCCCTATCACCAAGTTTGATGCTTCTGTTATTGCCCCCTTCTTCCCACCACTCATGAGAGGAGCTGTGGTCGTCAACACTGAGAAAGACAAGAACCTGGACGTGCAGCCAGTACCTGGTAAGGCCGCTTGGGGGCTGACTGGGGTCAGGGAAGGGCCCACTCAATAGGCTGGAACATTGTCCATGGCAAGACAGAGCAAATGGCGGAGAGGGGACTAGACCCACCTAGAGGGCTCCCTCTGGAAAGATAATGACAACCTGTGACCAAATCCCCTAGAGATTAAAGTCATGGTGTAGAGTTTCACAGAGCTGCCAGCAGTGTTGTATAGGCCTGACCCCCACAGCTCACTGTCAGCCTTCTGGGGTGCACTAAACTGAACAGTGGGAATCCTCTGACAAACGCTGATGATAAGGCGCCAACCCCAAAGATTCTCACTGATAACTGTAGGGGGAGGCCAGAGAGTCTGCCTTTTAAACAGGTCTTTCAGATGCTTTTGCAGATGTTCTGTGGATGTCCATTGAGAAGCCCTGGACTGGCTGTTGAGAGCATAGGTTTCTGACAACTTGGCTTTGACTCCCAGCTGTGCCACTCAGTCCCTATGTGACCGCTAGCAAATCCCTTCATTGCCCTGAGCTTCTGTTGCTTCATTTACAAGAGGGCATGGTACTGTTACCCACCTGGGTGATTGTGAAGATTAAGTCAGCTAATATAGTTAGAGTGTAGCTTTGTACTTTTTTTTTTTAACTGCAACTCAGAGTAAGAAATAGGTTCTGCATCACGACCCAGCATGATACTCATATAAGTATGCACAAGTGTGTGTAACTAAAACAAAACTCTCATAAAACAGTACTTTTACTTACCAGATGCAGTATACTTTCTTTTTTTCTCCTGAAGGAGATTCACCCTGAGCTAACATCCATTGCCAATCTTCCTCTTTTTTGGCTTGAGGAAGATTAGCCCTGAGCTAACATCTGTGCCGATTTTCCTCTACTTTGTATGTGGGTCACCGCCACAGCATGGCTGATTAGTGGCGTAGGTCCATGCCCAGGATCCAAACCCATGAACCCGGGCCGCCAAAAAGGAGTGTGCTGAGCTTAACCACTATGCCATGGGACCGGCCCCCATTTCATTTTTAAAATTCTGGATATGATCTGCTAAATTGGTTTATAAGTACTTAATAATGTTGCATTCCACTGGTTCTCACACAGTGCTTCCTAACGTTAGATACTGAGGTCCCACCTCATATGTGATGCTCCAAGGCCCAGGAATTGTTTTTTAGGGCCTCCACATAGTTCTGTTGATTTGGCAGGTTCAGGAATAGAGCATAAAGTGAGCATTTTTAAAATGAGGGCTGTTGCTCCTCTCGTTGCTGCAGTTGTGGTAAACGCCTGAGATCGTGGCTCTGAAACCTGTAAAGGGTAAAAGCTGACCCATTTGAAGGTTCTTTGCAAGGGTGCTCTGCTGCATATCCCCTAGACGTTCAAGGGCAGAAAGCCAGTTCTGAGAGACTTCACATATCTCAGAAGCTGTAGGACCTGCCTGAGACCACCTCCTCCAGCACCCAGGGCAGTGCTCGGGCAGAGTTTGCTTCCACTGCTCGCTGCCCTGTAGGTCCAGCCTTCTTGTTCTCACCCTCACATGTGAGGGGCGATCCGTGACCTCTGTTGGCTGGTGGCACTGCCCTTGCATCAGCACCGTCATCTCTTGCAGGCAATGGCAGCGCCTTGGTGAGGCTGCTTCAGGAGGGCACCTGCAAGCTCGAGAAGATTGGCTCCTACACTGAGGAGGAACTGCGGCACCTACTGAGGCAATGTGGCATCCCCTTTGGGGTAGAAGACTCCAAGGTGAGTGTCGGGGCAACAGTGGAGGTCGCCATCTGGGAGCAGGCTGATGGCCCATTTTTCTGGGCAGGCATACAGACACCTATAACTGTGTGCCTGTGTTGGGCAGAGAGTGCTGGCAGGCAGGGAGGCCTAGGAGATAGTCAGCGGCCAGATCGAACATGCGTGTGAGACCTTTCCCTCCATAGTTCCTCTGTGGAAGGCCATGGGCCCAGAGTCTGCGATCAAGAATCCCGGTCTCCTGCTTACTGTGTGTGACCTTGGATAAGCTACCTTATGTTTCTGAGCCTCAGTTTCCTCACATGAAAGTGGGAATAACCAAAATCCCGGCCTCACGAGGTTGTTGTCAGGAAGGCACTTTGCACAGTGTTCGGTTATCCCCGTCCAGGCTCTCAGAAAATGAGTGCTGTTACATCAGTAGAGAGAGTGAGTGTGTGTCATCCATCCGTTATTTACCTTCCTTCCTACTAATGAGCTGTTGAAAATTTTGTGCTGCTTTTAAGTCCCCCGTCAAATGTTAGCTTCTCTTTGAAGCTTCCCCAGCCCTGTCAAAAGTGGGAAGAACCCAGGCCTCAGAGTCTGGCGGCTTGATCAGTCTGGCTTGCTCTGTCTGTCACCTGGTCCTTTCAGGGCCTTGGGGTCCCCATCTGTACCTAGAGGATGTTGGCTGGTGAGGCTCCAAGGTGAGGCCTTGACGGTTTATTTTGCTTTGGGTATTGAAGTGAGCATTTGTGCTGTGCACCAGGCTGGCCCCTTAGCATTTATTGCTGTGTTTTAATCTTATTCTGCCCCAGGACCAGCTCTGCTTCTCCTTGTTGGCCCTCTACGAATCTGTACAGAATGGAGCCAGAGCCAGACAGCCCCCACCTCATCTCACAGGGGGTAAAATCTACAAGGTGTGCCCCCATCAGGTAAGAGGCCAACACCAAGGAGCTGGGGGGGAATGTGTCCGTATCAGCTTGCCCACACAAAGAGTCTGGTTGATCCAGCTCATCCTGTGCGAGCTGGCACGTAGGTCACTGCACACCTCCTACGGGTCAGGTGCCCCACTTTGGGCTAGGGAGGGAGCCTAGGTCATCATCAGTGAGTGTTTATTAAGGACCCTCCGTGTGCTCGCCCCTGCGTCAGCTGTTGAGGGTACAAAGGTGAGCCGCAAAATGTCATTCCTCCCTAGTTAACCTTGTGTTAGCGGGGAAATAAAGTCACCGTGGCTGGTGGTGATAGCTCTGAAGGAACTAGACAAGGACCTGAGAGACAGTAACGGGGAGGGACCTATTCCCCATGGGGCGGCTGCAGGAGGCTGAGAGCCCCAGTGATGGGCTAGGGAAGGAATGTTCCAGCAGAGGGAAGAGTGACGGCTAAGGTCTGACCGGGGACGCCTGGTGGGCCAAGAGGAGGCGAGTTTGGATTGGTCACCGGAGGCCAGACCTACAGTTTGGATTTTCTTCTGAGAGTGATGAGGGTGGACATGGGCTGATTTTGGTTTAGGAAGATTGCTGCCGATGTCTCTAGAGGGTGTAGACAGGGTAGGCTGTGGAATAGTTCCGGGAAGGTTGTGCCCTATATGACAGAGTCGGCCTGGGAAGACACTAGGGTAGAACCCCCTTGAACAGGTGCTGAACAGGGGAGAGACGGCTCAGCAGAGCCTGCAGCTCACTGAGGCGAGTGTAGGGTGACCTGGCTGTCGAAAGAACTGTCTGAGGAAGGTGCTTGACGCCTCCACCCTGGGCAGATCTGAGCCTGCTCAGAGGATTGTGTTCATGTGACTGGGGACTGTGTCATGAGAAGCAGCTGACAACGCAGGGGCGTGAGGGCTGTAAGTCTCAGGGCTGTGAGAGGGGAGTGCTTCACTTGGTGCTGCCGGCCAGCACTGGTGAGTGTGAAAGTAGGAGGTAAGAGGCAGAGGCAGAAGTCTTCAGTGCACACAGCTGCCCAGCAGTGGAGCGGCACTTGGGGGTTCCTGTCGTTGGAGGGGTTCCCATCTGGGGTCTGGTGGAGAGCTGCTGAAGATACAGATGCTTAGACCCCACACCCAGAGGCTGATCCCTTAGTTTTGGGGTGGGCCCTGGGAGCCTCCCTTGTTCACCAGCTCTTAGCTGCTGGTGCTGTACAGCGGGGCTTGGAACTCCTGGTCTAGATGGTGTGCTAGGTGGTGCACCAGCCTAGCCTCAGTGGGTGGGGCTTGGAGCAGATGCCCTGTGAGGGCTGCGCGCTCCCAACTCTTCCCTCAGGAGGGCAGGGATGAGCTGGTGACTTCATTTACAGACGGAAGTAGAGGGAAGCAGAGTATCGTGGGCTCTGGTAGGATAGCCGTGACTTCAGTCATGAAACCTGATTGTTCGTCTTCTGGGAAGAAGTGAGTGAGAATGTGACTGAAGTCTGTGTGCAGATGGTCTTCTTAACCCTGTTGCTGTGCCTTCCATCCTTGCCTTACCCCCAGGTGGTCTGTGGCTCCAAGTATCTCGTGCGGGGCGAGAGCGCTCTAGACCATGTGGATCTGCTTGTCTCTTCCCGCCATTGGCCGCCTGTCTACGTGGTAGACATGGCCACACCAGTGGCCCTGTGTGCTGACCTCTGCTACCCAGAGCTGACCAACCAGATGTGGGGGAGGAACCAGGGCTGTTTCTCTAGCCCCACGGAGCCGCCTGTGGTGAGTTCCCTTCTGAGGAACTGGAGTGAATCCCACAGGCCAGCCACGTCTCAGCCCCTGGTTCTTTGGAAAGCCCTCGTGGGAACCATCTCCAGCATCTTTTTTCTCCATCAATATTTTGTCTCAATGCTCTGGAACCATCATTTACTCCACACATTTTTACTGTCCGACCCCTGTGTGTGTTCAAGGCCACAGCATGTCATTAGTGTGCCCAGGGTATCCCAAACACAGGTATCTTGGGGTCAAAGGGGTGGCCTTCTAGATAGGCCTAGAAAATTGTCATCTTTGAGAGACATCATGCATGCTGACATATGAAAGGCCTGGACCATCCCTGTCTTGGATTTAACCATGAATATACTGCATGGCATGCCTGCTGTGATCTAGAGGCACAGTGGCGTAGAAAACACTGACCTTATCCAACCCTCTCCTTTTAATAAAGGGGGAAAGTAAGGCCTAGAGCGGGGAGTGGATCTGTCCAATGTCACACAGCAGATGAGTGGCAGAGCCTTTGTCTCTGTGTCTTGGTACATCATACCAGGCAATGGTTCTTACCAGAGGCACGTGCCCTCTAAGGCCAGCTGCACCCTTTGCCGGAAGAGACGTTAGGACTGGTGGTAGGAGGGGGCATCATTGTTGTCACTCTTCTTTTCCTTATTCCCTGGCCTGGGGCTCACTGGCTCTGTGAGCTCATGCTGGGCACAGCAGAAAGGCATCTGAGCCTCAGTGGGAGGCACAGCCTCCGCTCTCCCCTGCGGCCCCAACCTGAGGTGACTAGGCCCGGTAATAGTAGCAGCCCAGGTCCTCCAGCATCTCCTCTGGGCTGTGGCCACTGTTCCTGTCCCGTACTCACAGGAGGAGATGGGAACATGAGGGGATTGCACAAGGAGATGCAATAGGGGTGACGTGAGGGTTTAATCCGGGCAGGCTGACCCCCAGCCTTCACTCAGGCCTGCCACACGGCTTCTACCTTAGTGATGGCCTCGCGTCACAGTGGCCACTTCTCTTTCTCTCTTCTAGAGCGTGTCCTGCCCAGAACTCTTGGACCAGCATTATACCGTGGACCTGCCGGAGGCTGAGCACTCTTTCCAGCACCCAGTCACCAAGACTGCCACCCGGCGCATTGTCCATGCAGGCACACAGCCCAGTCCTGGTGACCCCAGTGCTGGGCACCACTCCTTGGCCCTGTGCCCTGAGTTGGCACCCTACGCAACCATCCTGGCCTCCATTGCGGACAGCAAACCAAACAGTGTCCGCCAGCAGCCCATTGCCTTTGACAACGCCACCCACTATTACCTCTACAACCGCCTCATGGACTTCCTCACCAGCCGCGAGATTGTCAACCGGCAGATCCATGACATTGTGCAGAGCTGCCAGCCTGGTGAGGTGGTCATCCGTGACACCCTCTACCGCCTCGGGGTTGCTCAGATCAAGACGGAGACAGAGGAGGAGGGTGAGGAAGAGGAGGTGGCTGCAGCGGCAGAATAAGCCAGGCTTTGTACAGGGACTGCACCATCTCTCTCAAGCCATAATGAGGCCCTCGCCCCAGGCAGATCCAGCCAGGGGACCGGCGGGAGTGTGCACCTGTGGGGAGGGCCTCTGATGCTGGGCCTGACCAAAGAGCTTCCGTTTCCTGAGCACAGTGAGGCCCGGGGTCCTTAGTTCTCAGCCTTCTGGGGGTGAGGGAGGCACCAGGACACTCCTGACTAGCCTATAGAGAGCACTTGGGGGACATGTATGTTCAACAGAGGGGAAGGCTGGCAGCAGGTACCTTCCACGGGGCCTGCTGCGGGTCAGGCTGGAGGTCCTGGGGTGGGCTAAGGTGGAGTCCAGCACTAGGTGGGAAAGCTGCTGAGGTACCCCTTCCCACCCCTGGGAAACGCTGTTTCCAGCCCCCGCAGCCACACGAGTTCCTTAGTTTGTTGCCTTTGACTCGAGGCCTCGGGGGCCTCCTTAGCTCTAGGGTCCCTTTGGGCTCTTGTTTCTCCCAGAGGAGGGATGACGTTTCCCTCTAGCTCTTCCTGCCCCAAATCTGGGGAAGCTGATGAGGGAGAACCGGTCGGCCACAACTCTCTCCCAGGACTGTCCTCTCTGCCCCGGGCTTAGAGGAAGAGGATCCCTTCCTCCCTTCCCTGGCCATTGCTGCTGCACCCTCTGTCCTCTCTGGGCCTGGACCCTCACCACAGAGGGGATGTGGCCCGTGGGCATGACATAACCTGGCGGCAGTAGGAAAAACTCCCTTCTGTGAAGGGGAAGCAGACTGGGCCGTAAGGAAACAGCAGGACTGGCTCGAGTGCCCAAGGTTTGCTTAGGGCACGAGAATTGGCCATGTGTTACTTAACTTATTGAGAGGAGTGGAGTAGGTGGCTTTTTTCCCCTCCCTCTTCCCCCGACAAGAATAAAGTTTATTAAATTATCTGGTTTTGGTGCAGCAAGAGTCAATTCCATGCTCATCGTGTGGGGCAGAGTGTGGCTGAGCTCCAGAGGGGCTGAGCTGGTCACTCAACATGGAGGAGGGATGGAGGGAGGTCCTGGGAATCCACAGGCCCTTGGGCCACGCAAAGAACCAGAGGCCGGCTGTGTTAATGCTGTTAGTTTAATGTTGACAGAGACACCCCGCAATGTGACTGTTAGTGAGGATGAGTCAACTTGGGGAAGTGCATGTTGCTTGCTTGCTGTAGCCCGCCACACGGGTCCCCTGCCTTCCAGCTCAGAATGTGGAGGACTGGGCAGAACGCCCCAAACTTTTAGCTGCCACCTGGCTCACTATAGGAATACCAGATTCAGGGTGGGGTGGGGCTGAGGAGAGAAGAGGGCTAGAGGGCAGAGAGTGGACGGTTAGATTCTTACAGAGGAGCCACCGTGCTCTGAGGGAGCTGAGCCAAGCACAGCCTCTGAGCACCTGTCTGTTCTCGCTGCTCCACTCAGAGAGGGACCCTCCCCTCTACCAAGGCCCAGGGAGCCTTGGTTTCTCAATGTTAGGGCAGCTCCTAGGGATGCCCTAGGCATAAACTAGTCCATTTCCATTGAGACATGAGGGGAGAAGGGAAGAGAGGTCCTGAAAATGGGGACAAGGTTAAGAGTGTGTTGCAGGTTCTTCCTGTTGGCATAGTGAACATGAGGCCACAGCATTGAGAACAGTGGGCCGGGGGGGGGCTCAGCCCCAGCCCCCGACTGGCAGTGATGGTCCAGCCCTGGAAGCGGGGTCCTCTCTGACCTCCCATGGATCCCATATTCCTGAGTTTCAGAGCTGGACCAGGCTGTTGAGTGAAGTGATCAAGGGCAGAGTCTGTGTTCTCCCCATGGCGCCCCATCCACGGAGGAGTTGAAGCTTAGAGGAGGGGAGAGGCAGGGCTTCCCATTGTCACCTCAGCAGAACTGGTAGTTGTTGGGCTGCAGCAGGGGTTGGGCAATATCTCCCTGCTCACAGCAGGCCAGGTGCTCGCTGGAGCTCTCCTCCTCTGGCTCGCTGCTGCTGCCGCTGCTGCCACTGCTGCTGCTGCTTGGCAGGTTGGTGTAGTCCTGAGGGTGGGGGAGTCCGGGGGATGGTCAGGCCCGGTCCACCTGCTTCAGCCAGCCACCCACCCTGAGCCTGGCCCCACTGACCTCTCTCCTGTCGACTTGGGTCTGCTCCTGAAGGAAGCAGCAGATCTGCTGGAAGGTGGGTCTGTGGGTGGGCTCCAGGGCCCAGCAGGCCTGCATGATGCTGTATCTGAGAGAGGACAGAACTGCCTGTGGGTCTGGGGATCATTACACACACACACACACACACACATGCCATAGGCCTGCCCAACAAAGGTCTCAAAACCTAGTCAGAATGAGCTTAGCACAAGGCGTGTGTGCATTAGCTTGTGTAATCCTTCCAGTAACTTCTGGAGAAAGGTGTTTTCATGGTGCCTGTTTTGACTGCTGAGGGGAGAAGTCATTCAGAGATGCCGTCTTGCCTAAGCTCTAAGAAGGGGCACTCTCGTTGCCTGCAGGTAGGATTGAGAGGAGGGTTGAGAGGTGAGCTGAGCCCCTGGTTGGCTGTAGCAAGAGACTGAAGTGGTGGGTGGGCTGCAGGGCCCAAGGGGCTGGTCAGCCAGCTGAGTGGATCCATGTGGGCAGGGAGTAGCTAGGTGGGCACACGGAGCAGCCGTGTCAGGAGAGTGGCTGGGGACAGAATTCGTGGCCAGCTGGCCCATGGAAAGGCTGTGGTCAGTGTGGGGAGCCAGTGAGCAGCTCATGGTGGGCCAGCTGTAGTGAGGCGGTTAAGAGGCTGCAGTGGCCGGTTGGCTACACTGAGTGAAAGGCCGGCGGACACCACAGATCACCAGGACAGAAGGAATGAGAGGAGGAGCCGCCTTTGAGGTCAGAATAACAGAATCTGGGTAAAAAATCCGTCATCCAAGTTAGGACCAGCCCCAGTAAAGAGCTGCTTTCTCTGAGGTCATCTCCCAGCTACCAGGGGAACCAGTGGGACTGCTGACCTCATGACAGCAGCTTGTTTAGTCTCCTGTGGGGGAGATGAAGCCTGGCTCTGCGATGTTGTGGACAAGGAAAGACTAGGGCCACACACGCCTTTTCATCCCCTTCAACCAAAGGCTGGGGCATCCCCCTTCCTCCCTGGGGTCCTTCGCTTACATGTTCTTTGGGGCAAATGCAGGCTGGGCCATTTGGTATCCGTCCTTGACCAGTTTATAGAACTTGCTGTTCACCAGGATGCCAGGGTAGGGGTTCAGCCCTGCAAAGGCCGAGATGATGTCAGAGGCCACGTTGAGTGCTCAACTCCACCCTCCCCCACACCCACTCCCATCGCAATGGGGCCCGGTGCAGAGGCTCCGAACTGGACTGTGATAACAGAACGGCAGCTCCTCTTAACGAGAGCTTGCTATGTGCCAGGCACCGCAAAGGGCTGAGGCTTCTGGAAATTGAGAGCCTTCACCCAGGCCTTGTGACACCACAAACAAATTCCACCACGGGCTTTGGAATAAGAGGCTAGAGGAGTGCATCGGAGGGCTTAGGCCAGGTCCCTGTGCCTAGGACTCCAGAAATGGGAGTTGCGTCCTCAAGGATATGCACATTTCAGACAAAAGGAAACAGCATTCTAGAAGGCAACAACTGTACAAGCAGACAGATGAAGCAACAGCCCCAAGGGAATGCCTGTCGGTGTGGAAGGTTTGCCAGCTCAGGCAGGAGCTGCGATGCTTGGTTTTAAGACGCCTTGCTCATCCCTTCATTCCCACCAGCCCTTGCTCTGCCCCAAGCACCAATCATCCTTGACTAGCATCCTCCACAAGGTATAGGGCCCTACGGGTAACCAAACACATGTCAGCCACAGGCTGAGCCTGCCCTGGGCCAGCGGCTCACCGAGTGAGAAGATCTCCCAGAGCAGGATGCCGTAGGACCAGACGTCACTCTGCACTGTGTAGATGCAGTCAAAGATGCTCTCAGGAGCCATCCACTTCACAGGCAGGCGGGCCTGGCACAGATGACCCCAGTCACCTTGGGCCCTGGCTCACCGCCCCCTCCACAGCCTGGCCCCACTCCTCCTCACACTCACGTTGCCCTTGACGATGTAGTTGGAGTCATTCATGATGTCCCTGGCCAACCCAAAGTCCCCAATCTTGGCCACACGCCCACTGGTCAGCAGCACATTTCGGGCCGCCACGTCCCGGTGGATGCACTGAGGGGAGGGCAGCAGGTTAATCTCAGCCCCATCTCTACCTGAGCAAGGTGCAGGGGGAGCAGCCAGTACCCCAGAAGGCCTCGGGGTCCTCAATGAGGGACTGGGTCCTATACCCTGATTCCTCTCCCTAACCCTTCTACCAGGACCCAGGTCTGAGAACATTTAATGTGCTCAGACAATTCAGTGTCCGGAAACCACCATCCCTCTGGCCCTCCGGCCCTGAGCAGACGAGCTGATTCGAGCCAGGCAGTCGGCGTGGCCTCCAAAGCCATGAGCCCTGGAGCTGAGTCTCTGGCCCCGTGGGTTCCTACTACTAGTAGCAAATATGACCTTAAGGCCCTGCCCCACCAGGCCCTTCCCTAAGCATCCACGCACACTGGAACCCGCTTTTGCCCTCAGACAATCCTGGGACTGTGCCTATTTTTATAGGTGTAGAAACTGAGGCTCAGAGAATTTCAATAGTTGCTCAAAGTCACACAGCAAGTGGCAGAGCCAGCAATCAAACTCTGTACCCCCAAGTCCACGCTGTAAGGAGAACGGTCACAGCTCCCACTCCCTGGGCCCTTCCTCCTGGGCTGGGCATACTGGACATGTCGTCTCATGTCCTCACCCCTCTGAGAAAGGTTCTGTTATCCCCATGACACTCTGTGCTTCATGAGGGGACACAACGGCTGTCTCGTTCACATGGTTGACTCAAAATGAAGCAATAAAGCCTGTTCTTGGAAATGGTGCCCTCGCAGCCTGCTGCACACCAGGGAAGTGGGCACTGCTCAGGCTGCGGCTCGCGCCCTGCTGGAGGAACTCCCAGGCACAGCTGCTCCTGCCCACTCCTGCAGGCCACGGAGGAACAAGCCTGGAGGCTGGGGCCACGGCCCACCTGCACTCTGCACGCTGGCTCCTCCCTTGTTCCTTCACAGGCCACTCTTTCCTCCCTCTCTTCCTCACTCATCTAGCCTCCTGGAGCTTTAGCCGTCCCAGCCCCCTGGGTGACCACAAGGGGGAATCCAGTTCCAGACTCACATTCTTAGAAGCAAGGAAAGCCATGCCCTGGGCCACCTGGCTCGAGAAGTGGAGCAGGTCCCTCAGCTCCAGCGGCCACCCATCTTCTTTGTCCAGGTCTGGGGTGGGAAGAAGCATCAGGGCAGCCCCCCTATACCCCTGCCTCCCCCTGCCCAGCCCCCAGCAGCCCCTCCCCTCTCTCCTACACTGGTACCTCCTCACCTTGCTCAGAGAACGAGTCATTTGAAGAGGAAGTGGACACAGGTCTCATCTCCACATAGGTGTCCACACCCTGGCTGGAGAAGCCACTGTCCCTACATAGGCGAGAAGGCCGGGGACTAATCAGTCCCCATCACTGCACTGCCCAGTTCAGACCTCGACCTCCGGCCACCCCATGGCCTCTCCCAGCCAATCAGCAGGGAACGACAGCAACCAGAAAGAGAAGCTAGTGTTTTATTTATGGTCTGACCATGGAAAAAACCGTCTCCTCCCTTGTTCTAGAAACGATACTTCTATTAATGTAGCCTGGGATCCTGTTGGCAGGATTGGTTCACATGCCATTTGCCCTTGAACTCGCCCCACTCCATGAATCCTTTCCTCAGCTGCAGATTTGAAGAGGGAAGCTAATACTTTACTTAGGTTCTCATTTTGATTTGATCTGGCCTGAGATTCTAGTTTGCAGAGGCCCACTGTGAGCTGCCCTCTCAGCTGGGTGTCAGAGAATCGAAAGAGGAAGCAGATCCTGCCAGCCCCCATATTCAAGGACACTGGATAGAGTGAAATGGTCTCCTTCCCCTTTTGCCTCCCCAGGCTTGGCAGCTGACAGCGGCCAGGATGGGGGCCCAATATACACCCTTCTCCGTCTGATCCTGTCCCAGCCCCCAGCAGCCTGGCTTTGAGACCCCACAAGCCCCAAGACCAAGACTTCCAGGAGAGCAGTGTGGCTCAGGTGAGTACTGGACCAGGAGTCCAGGGAGCAGAATTCTAGCCCAGGCTCCGTGTCTGCCCCTGACTCATATGTGACACGAAACTGGCCACTTCCTCTCTCTGGTTCCCTATGTGGCTCTGTCCATCTGCCTGGGCGGCTTCCAGGAATCACAGCATTACAGAACAACAGAGTGGGAAAGACCCGGAGAGGTTCAGCCCCGTGATGGCTCGCCTGGGGAAACCAAGGCACAAGTGCACCAGGGACCTGGCCACAGTCATGCCGTTTTGCCCCTTCTTGCCCAGCAATCACCAGACTCTATTCCTCCTTCTCGGCGGCGAGGTGGGACCTGATGGCGGCGGGGTGGGACCTGACATTGGTTACTCCTAAGTGGAAAGGGTTCATAGCCGATAGCACGTGCTATGGGAGAAACAGGGAGATTACCCCCAGATCTGCCCATCTCTGGGCTGGGACCCGGAACAGGTCTTGGTTGGTCTTTCACGTACGTTAAAGTGATGATTTCATTAACGCCCGTCTCCACCAGACACCACCCATCTTTGTCTTGGTAGTCCCAGAACATATCAGGTGCTCAAATATTTGTTGGATGATGGGAACAGTAGAAAAACTGAGTTGCCCGTATAACCAGGGGTGGCTCCTCCCCCTGGCATAGATGGGAATGTGAGGGCCATCCAGCTACTCAACCCAAGGTGGCTTTGGGGCCAGACCAGGGGCCCCACCTCCCAGACCTGGCCTCCTTCCTGTCCTTTGCCAGGGCACTACCTGCGGACGTATTTCTTTTCCAGGTGGATGTTCTTGTAGCCAGTTCCCGCCTCAAGGTCCTGGCCCTGACTCAGGCTGGGTCCCAGCATGGCCTCAGCTTTCCTTCGAAGAAAGTTGAGCAGGTCGCCATAGCAACAGTACTCGGTGATGACCAGGACAGGACCTAGAGCGGGCAAGGGAGTAGGGTGAACGCACCCCTTAACATGTGAACAGGCACATGTGGTGGGCGCAGGGGTACCCGGGCCTGGACTCAGGAGCCCCGAGTTCTAATCCTGACTGTGAGCGGCTTTCTCTGCTTTCTGTGCCTCAGTAGCCCCATCTGTCTAAGGCAGAGGAATTTCAAAAAATTGTAGCCAAAGAATTCTTTCTTCAAAGGAAATCTATGGCAGCTCCATGTAGGTCAAAGCTGCTCTAGAAGAGGACGGGGCAGACTTGGAGTCCTGACAGGCCCTGGGGCACGTTTGTGGACCCTGCATGTCCAAGCATCTTTGGATGGGGGCTTCTTAAAAGGTAGATTTGGGGGCTTCGCTCCAGGCCCACAGACTCAGACTCCCTGGAGCAGAGCCCAGGGATCTACACTCTTATCTTCTCTGGGGGACCCTGATGTGCACCGAGGTCTGAGGGCCACTGGGCAGAGCTCAGAGAGCTGTCTATCATCCACAAGCGGCTTCTGACCAGTCCAGGAGTCTGGCCTCGGAATCTGAGAGATGCTGAGACGTGAATCCTACCTTCGCTCAGAGGAGATGGGGAGGGGAAGGTGGATGAGGTGGCCCTGGGCCCTCCGGCACCCAGGAGGCCTCAAGACCGTGGGCCCCCATGCCTACAGGGCCCCTCACCTCCGTGGGTGCAGGCTCCCAGCAGGTTGACTATGTTCTCATGCTGGCCCAGGTGACTCATGATCTTCAGTTCTGACATGAGGGCCTCCTTCTCGTCAGCGTGAGCCGTGGCTGGGAGATGGGGCCACAGGACCCGCAGACGGGGAGAGGGCAGGACATGGAGAGCCACACAGAGAGGAGACGCCCAGAGGAGAAAGAAGGGGGTCCCCAGAACCCCAAAGCAACCCAAGGCAGAAAGAGGGAGAAGGAGAAGTGCGGACACACAGACGGGAGTTAGGGAGAGAGAGGAAAGACGGCCGGTCACTGAGCTGGCCTCCGGGGGGCAGGAAGCCAAGCTGTGCCCAGACCATGGCCCAGGGTGGCCTCTGTGCACCCTAGCCTCTTTGGGGCTCAGTCAGAAGCCCCTCCAGGAATCCAGGAGTCTTTGCCCCCAGTCCCAGGCTCTGTTCCCTAGGCTCTGACAGGCCGAAACGTGGGAGATGCCTCTAAGGACGCCCGGGCAGGCCCTCCCCTAGCATACACCATCTCCCACCAACTCCCCCCAATTCTCCAAGCCCCTTGCCCTTACTCACACTTCAGCATCTTCACAGCCACCTTCAGGACAGCATCTTCCTTTCCCAGACCAAAGGCCGTGGCCTCTACCACCTTCCCAAAGGCGCCAGCTCCGAGGGTCTTACCTGCCTCACATACAGGATCCTTAGGTCCCTGGGTGCCAAAGGGCCCTCTCTTGAAGGGCCCGCAGGCCCGCATGTGGCCCTGTGGTGGGAGGGCATGGTGGGGGCTGACATCCCATCTCACCAAACTGCAGGTTGTTGCGGGGGAACTCCCACTTCTCGTTGTAGGGCAGCTGGGTGGGGTCGATGAAGGTGTAGCTGTTGCCCTCGTAGCTCTCGATGATCTTCCAGCGCACCTGGTACTTGGGCTTCTGCAGAGGGCAGGGAGGAGGCCTGTGTCAGCCAGGCCGGGCGGGCGGCTCCCATCTCGTCCCGGGCCCTGAGGGCATGCGGAGGGCAGACCAGGAGGAGGCAGAGGGTGGCCCACGACTGGTGAGAGGGGCAGTGTCACCTCATGCCCATGGCACTGCGAGCTTGCCCTCACCATGTGACCTTCCCTTCTCCAAGCCTCAGTTTCCCTACCTGTGTATTTGAAAGACTTGGACAGGGTCACCTCTGAGGGCCTTGACAGCTCTGATGATTTAGTAATTCCTGAGCCATGAGGGAGGTGGAACTTGACATCCATCCATCCATCCATCCATCCTCTCACCCAAATATTGTTCGTTTTTATTTTTAATTGTGTAAGATACACGTACCACAATGTTTACCATCTCAACCGCTTTTGAGTATACAGTTCACTAGTGTTAAGGACGTATTGTGTACCCAACCTCCGGAGCTCTTTTCATCTGGCAAAACTGAAACTCCACACTCATTAAGCCGCTTCCCATTCCTGCCTCCTCCCATCCCTGGCCACCGCTGTTTCCCTTATCTCACAAATGTGACTACTCTAGGTGCCTCAAGTGGAATCATGCAGTGCCTGTCATTCTGTGACTGGCTTGGTTCCCTTAGCCTAATGTCCTCGAGGTTCATCCATGTTGGAGCATGTGTCTGAATTCCCTTCTTTTTTAAGGCTGGGTAATATTACCTTCCAAATATTTCACTAAGCACCTATTTGTTCCAGGCGCCATTGATTCAGAGCTGAACAAGAAAAGTCCCTGTCCCACTGGAGTTTGCATTCTAGTGGCTAAACAGGCATTCAACTGAAATAAATATATACGTAGGAAATTTTCAGACAGTCCTGTGAAGAGAATAAAGCAGGGGGCCAGCCCCGTGGTGTAGCAGTGAAGTTCACACGCTCTGCTTCAGCAGCCCACGTTCGTGCGTTTGGATCCTGGGTGAGGACCTACAGCACTCATTAGCCATGCTTTGGCGACAACCCCCATACAAAATACAGGAAGGCTGGCACGGATGTTAGCTCAGGGCTAATCTTCCTCAGCAAAAAAAAAAGAAGAAGAACAGAAAAGAAAGCAGAAAGCAGGGTAATGGGATAGAGAGTGACAGTAACCATTAAAGATAAGTCAGGGAAGTCCTCTGGGAAGGTGAGAAGGACCAGCTATGTGACCATAGGAGGAAGCACTTTGCAGGCACAGTGAACAGAGATGCAAAGTCCCGGAAGTGGGGCAGGTCCTGGCAAGTCTGAGCAACTGGAAGGTGCCTGTGTGGCTTGAGGGGAGCAGGGGACCTTCCAGAGACAGGAAGGTCTTGAGGGCTGCAATAAGTGAGAGGATTCCCTTCCAATTGCAACCAGAGCCCTTGAGGGCTTGCCACAGGTGAAGGACACGGGAGCGAGGTCCTGCCCACAGGACAGTGAGGGTCTGGAGGACCTGAGTCCTTCTTGGGCTTTACATACCACTCCCACCCACCCGGCCTGAGCAGAGCCGGATCTGGGAGGAGGACTGGCTGCAGCTCTCTTTCCTGCCCAGGGTGGCAGCTGCATGGGGGCATCATGCCAGGGGGTGCCCATAAGAAGTGCTGATGGAAGATGGAGTTTAGGTGGAAAGTGGAAGCTGAGCCGGGGTGGTGGAGCACACCGAGGCCCTGGGTCAGCGGTCCAGCTGTCTTTCCGGCCAGCCCTTGGGGAGAGGGACCAGCTGGGCTGCGCTCAGCAGCTGGCCTCCTTCACAGGGCACCCAGCTCGGGGGAGCTGATGGGTGTGTGAGTGGGTGTTGGGGAGCAGGGTGGCCTGTGGCTGCAGGTCTCGCCAGGTTAAGAGAAAAGACTCTGGGTAGCCATAGGGAAGAACTTCCAGATGGTAGTTTTGGAGAAAAGACTGCGGTTAGACATAGGGAAGGATTTCCGGGTTCTGAGTCCGGAGGGGAGACTACAGGTAAACTTAAGAACACCCATGGCTTGGGAGGAGAGTCTGAAGCGGGACAGAGGAGGAACTTCCTGAGTCTCAGAGGATTCAAAGCCTGCGTGTGGGTGCCTTCCCAACTCAAAACACAGAGACAGAGCCAGGAGGGGAGTCTCTGACCTCCCCTGGCCACTTCCATCTCCAGGAGCCTCTGCGGCCAAGCTGTTTTTTCTCCTTGTCACTTCTCCTTCCTCTGGCCCTGCAGCTGGGCCTGAGTCAGCCCCCTCCCAACCCCTGGCCCGAGCCAGGCAGGGGATGCAGAGGCGGTGGGGTGGGGGGAGCTAAGGGGACTTAAGGGAGGAAGAGGTTGTCTGGCTGGACTCTGGGATCTCAGAATCCCTGGACCTAGAGGAGGACACCGCTCTCTCCCGCCTGCCCCACGCATCCCCACCCCTCGGAAAGCGGCCAGCCAGCTCTGCTCCTACACCTCTGCGCCAGGCGGCCTCTGCCACGTGTGCCTGCAAAGAGCTCAGTGTGGCTCCTGGGGGCTTCTCCCCAGAGAGGCCTCTCCTCTGAAGACGTCCCCTTGCAGGAGGTGGGGACAGGCCGCCTTGGGCCAGATTTCCTGACCATGGCGGTAGTCACTATAATGAGAGCAGTGAGCACTTCCTGAGCTCTTCCAGTGAGCAGGGCCAAGGCTGCACACTCCACGGGCATCATCTCCTTCATTCTGTGCAATGGGCCCAGGCCCCAGGCCCACCCCCAACCTCCCCTTGATCACCCAAAGTGGACTGGGAGACCTCGAAATCCTGCCCTGCGGAGATTCCAGAGAAGGGCCTGCTGGTTCTGAGCAGGTGGATGTTCTCTGTCTCAGGAAGGTGGAGACCTCACTGGAAACCTTGGGGACCCTCCTGTCCATCCCCAACATGCCCCTACTCCCCAGAGCTCGGTTCTGACCCCTGGAAGCCCAGCCTCTCCAGCATTCACCATCCCCTTCGCTCCTCCCTGCCGCCCTTCTCCTCCAGCCTGCTGACTCCTACCCTTTTCTCTTCCCCCTCAGGCCCCCTTGTGGTCTCTCTGGGGGACAGAAAGGCGATGACTCAGCCCTGAGGCAGAAACCACCCTTCCCCCAGATGGAGCCCCTCCTCGACCCAGGCCTGGGCAGTGACGATGGGTAAGGCTGAGTCCCCAGAGAAGGGACAAGTCTCAGAACCCCATCGGGCAAAGCAGAGGCAAATTGGACCGAGGGCTCTGAGGCAGGGGCACGACCATCTTGACCCTCAAGGTCTTGTCCCATGGGATGCCCTCCTCCTGGCCTCGGATGGGCTGAGGGGCAGTTGAATTTCTTGGATGGGAACTGAGGTGACTGGGGGTACGTGTTCCAAAAACGGCCCCACAGAGAGAAGGTAGGGCATCCCTAAAGCATGGCTGGCCACAGGGGCTGGGCACCCTGAGGCGGAGAGGGCTGGAGGGGAACTGGGCCCTTCTCTGGAATCTCCGCAGGGCATCCTGGGCCGAGGAAGCAGTTTTCAGCTCCATATAAGGAAGAACTTTGCAACAGTCAGAGCTGCTCAGACAAGGAATGGGCAGCCACAAGGGTGAGTGAGGTCCTGTCCCTGGAGGTGGGCGAGCAGGGCCCAACAACCACTTTGGGTGTGTAGTCAAGGAGATGCCCGACCTCAGACACCCCTCCAATCCCAAGACGCATGAGCTAACTTGGGTTCCCCAGTCAACTTCCTCCTGGGACGAGGCTGTGCAGCTCCCATTCTGAGCGCTGTCCGTGCCCACACTCCGCTAAGGCCTCTACGTGTGTCACGTCATTGAATCCTCATGACAGCCTGGTGGGGTGGCCACCATTGTTAACCCCATTTCCCAGATGGAGAAGCAGAGGCTTAGAGACACCAAATGTCCCAGAGTCCCATAGCCAGAGACTGGCAGAGGCAGGATTCAGACCCGGATTGGTCCATCTCCCAACCCTTGGCACTTAAACCAGACCATCCATCAGTAAGAATGTCAGAGGAGGAGGGTTCTTAAAGGTCACTCAGTCTCATGGTACAGGTGGGGAAACTGAGGAACAGAGAAGGCAGTGAGTCAGCCAAGGTCACATGACAAAACAGTGTCAGAGCTGGACCCAGATGCCCCAAGTCTTAACCTGGGGCCCTGGTTTCTTGGGGCCTGTGCTCAGAGCTGCCTCCTCATGCTAGGAGCTGGCACGAGTATAAAGGACTGACCCATGGGCCTCTGGGTGCCCCACATCCCTTCCACCCTGCCTTCTGCAAGTCCTCTTCTCACATTAAATGCCCTAAGGCAGCTGTGGGGAAGAAAAGGCAGTAAAGGGGCCCACAAGGTGGGTTTTCCACCCCTAACTCATATCACTCCCTGGTTCACACCCGCTGACGGCCCTGAGCCTATGGGATGGGGCCCAACCCCTCAGACCCCCTGCCCCCACCTGCCTCCTCTTGCAGGCACCAATATGTCCGAAACTCACCCTGGTCTTCCCCTACCTGCCTCTTTGCACACGTCGCCCTCTTCCCCAGAGAGATCCTTTCCATGAGTCTCAACTCCTTTGCCACACCCCCCATCCTCCAAGCCTGTCCCACCCATCCAAGCCACCTTCTCCAAGCAGCCTCCCCTCCCCGACAGCCGGAAAAGATCCCTACACTTCTGGCCCCCAACAGCCCTCTGGCCTGGCCCTCTCAGCATCTGATCCCACTGGGTGACATCTTGTGTAGGGAGGCAGCTAGGCCATGTGGCAGAGGCCATGGGCTTGGGTAGGGGAGGCGCCTGGGACCCTTGGGCATATCCTTCAACCTTGCTTAGCCTCAGTTTCCCCTTGTAAATTGCTGACTGCCACAGTCCCTGCCTCTGGGTAAAATAAGATGATTCCAAGTTTCCCATAATGGTTAAAAACACAGCGTTTTAAAAACCAGCCTCTGCCGTTGACCCGCTGTAGACTAGGACAACTGTCTCAACCTCTCAGGACCTCAGCTTCCAACTCTGGAAAATGGGGTTAGTGATGTTGCCTACATGCCGCGGTTGTGGAGGGCGTTAGGAAGATGTAGGCAACACGCTTCATAAAAATGTCCCTGAAATTGCTACCACTGATTGAGCACTCAAAGTGACAGGTGGCACACTAAATGTCAACATGCAATAAATGGCAGCTTTGATTAATAATAATATTAAATAATGAAGACGATGATGGTCAGGCCTTGCTCCTCCACTGGACTGCCTGCTGCCTGAGGTGAGACAGGCCTGGCCCGGTGACGCCCTCTCTGTGTGCCTGGAAGCCCCCAGTTGGGGCAGGATCCCATGTCGCTGTACTCCTGGAATCCCCATGGAATCTTCTCCTCTGTAATCCACGCCCTCACTTTACTGGCTATTTGATCATGGCTGCCTCCTGCACTGGACCGTGAACCCCATGATGGCAAAACCGCAGAGGCTCCTAGTTTCGGCTCACCCAGCACCCAGCCACTCATGTTGGCACACAGTAGGTGCCCACCGAAGAGCTGTTGGCTGAATGACTGACAGAATGAGCAGATGTTTGGGGACTGAAGGGTGGATCCGCTCAGCCTGGGGGCGTGGTCCCAGGATTGGGCTCCCTCGTGCCTGGCTGCCCCTTGCCCTGCGCAGACTCACCTGCTTGTACTTGTACAAAAGCAACAACAGCAGCAGCAGCAGCAAGGCCATGATGGACATGCAGGCGACCAGCACCGGTGTGAACAGGGGCTCGTCGGGGGGCTGCATGCTGGCTCCTGGGAGGGGCAGGCAGAGGAGTGAGTGGCACAGTGGGCCTTGAGACCCCTGCCCCCACTGAGACCAGGCCGGGGCACTGCCTGGAACACAGTAGGTACTCAATAAATGCTTGTTGACTGAACAAAGCGTCCTCTCACCAGGAAGCCCCCAGAGCCTTCCAGAGCCTCCCCCAGCCTGGGGCAGGGAGGACAGCCTGTCCAGCTCTGCTCAGGCCCAGCCTCAAACCTGCCCAGAGTCACAGCCTCGGTGGCTGGGGGAGCCCCTCAGGTCACGCAGCCCCACCCCTGCCAGGGCAGGGAGCCTCTGCAGAGCCTGGCCTAGTGCCCGCCATGGCTTGCCCACCCCTCAGTGACGGGGCTCATCACCTCCACCTCTGGGCAGCTTGGACGTGAAGGCCTCCTGGAGGTCAGACTGATGCCTGCCTTCCCAGTGGTACACACAGCCCTTCCAAGGGTCTGGAAGCTGGGCTCCTGGGCCCTCTTCCCGGATCAGTAACCCCAGCTCTCTCGATATGTTCTGAAGGGCAGTCTCCATCACCTTGCCCAGAGCAACAGCATGGGTCTGAGGCCAGATCTCTTGTCTGCCACTTAAGAGGTATGTGACATCGAACTTGTGACTTCTCCCTGAGCCTCAGGTTCACCATCTCCCAAGTGGGAAGGAACATGGTACTAACCTCTCAGGGTTGTGCGAGGTCGTCGAGACAATGCCTGGCGCAGTGCAAGCGCTCAATAAATGTTGGCTTCGTTATTTTTAACATACGACCACCAACAGCGAGACTGAGAGCAGCCACAGGTGGCTAGGTGTGGGGTCGGCCAGGTCAGCAGCTGCTCCAAGGCCAGCTGCTCGGGCACCTGGGGGGCTGCTTCTGAGCCAGGCAGAGGCTCCCGCCCTGTGCTCTCTGGGCCCTGGGAGACTTGCTGGGACCTGGCACACAGTGGGTGTTGAAACCTGCTTGTCAGAGGCTGGAAGGTGCACGGGCCTCTCAGAATCAGAGCACTAACCCATATGGAGCCTTTGCACAGCACAGAGAGAGGCGTCCCTTCCCCTGGACAGCCAGCTTGCGTTACCGCCCAGGATGGACACCAGCCCCGCTCTTGGACAGTGGCCCTGAATGGATAGGACGGTGTTTCTGGCAGGAAGGGAGTCTGGGAGGGATGCAGAAGGCCATCAAGGCTGGCCCTGGGGTGGGGATGGGCCGTGTTCACTCATCATTGCCTGTCTCCCTTACCAGACTCTAAGCTCCGTGGAGGCACTGCTCCCCTGCACCCGGCACACAGTAGATGCCAAATACACATTTGTGAATGAATGAATGAGTTAAAGTGCAGGAATATGAGCAGAGAGGCCCAATGCGGCCATGCTTGCCTCAGGCTGCATTCTTCTCTAGACCTCAAATCTGCTTCGGCTCCTCTCTCTTCCCACTACTGCAGTCCCACCAGTTCTAGACTCCTCTGTCTTGCTACTTCAGGAGACCTTTGGCCAGAAGGGGCGAGGAGTTGGACCCAGAGAGGTAGAACTCAGTATAGCTCCACTTTGGGACTCCGGCCCTGGCTCCCTGGGGGTGGGGCAGGTTCCGGGCCCCTCCCATCCTGGCCTGGCGAGGAGGGGCGAAGACTCACCCACAGAGATGGACCAGAAGGCCTGGGAGCTGTTCCCCATGCTGTTGTGGGCCCTGCACTGATACGTCCTGTTGTATTCCAAGGTCCCAACAGCCAGCTGGCTCTGGACAGTCACTTTGTGGAAGGGCTCCTGGCTCAGGACCTCAGGGTGTGAGTCCTCCAAGACCAACACTTGGGCATCATCACATCTGGGAAGAGCAGAGCGTGGCTCGGAGTTTTGGGGTGCCCAGCCTCTGCCCCAGCCCCTCAGCCCGGGTGAGGAAGGTAAGCAGAGCCCACTTACCTTTCAGTGCGGCCTCCGCACTGCAGCCATGTCACATTAGGTTGGGGGTACCCAGAGGCCACACAGAGCAGGGCCTCGGAGTCATTGATAAGGGCTCTCGACACCGTTACCTCTGGGGGGTCTGAGGAGAGAAGGAGGAGCAGACGAGGGAGGGATCAGCCCCAGAGGCCCCACGTCCCCTCACCTGACCACCTCGCACTGATGCTGCTCGCCCCCAACCCCCAACCTCTCCCAGCTTGTCTCTCCAGGAGCCCCAGGACCCCAACTCCAGCTCCTGCACTCACATCGCAGGGTAAGTTCAAAGGTCAGAGTTTCCTCGCCTTTGGCGTTTCTGGCCAGGAATGAGTAGCGGCCGGCCTCAGAGGACTTCAGGCGAGGCAGGGAGAGGGTGGAGCTGTACCTGCGTTCGAGGAGAGGGTGTCCAAGGTGAGGCCCAGCCCTGACAGCCCCCACCAGTGAGCTCAGATAACCACCCTAAGGTGCTTTGTTTGATTTTCGGTAAAGTGTCCAGGGCACAAAGGCCTTGGCTGAGCCAGGTTCCCAGGCTGGGTGCCACCGACACCTGGGAAAATCACCAACCCAACTTCCTTAACTGGTCCTCTCATCTGTAAAGTGGTTTGGTTCTGTGGTTTAGTAGACGTGATGTCGGTACAGTGCTGACACTGGGAGGCACGTCACGGGCACCACCGAATGTATCTACTTCCACCACCACCCCCGGCTCAGCCATGCCTGCGGCAAACGCCAGCGCCCCCGTCAACTGTCATCCCTGAAACACTGCCCCTGCCAAGAGGGACTGTGAGAGGGACGAGGGGCAGGATGCAGCCGTGGGGCTACAGGGACCAGAGTTCAAGCCCCAGTGCTGCCATTTCTTAGCTGTGTGACCTTAGACAAGTTCTTAAACTCTCTGATCCTTCGCTCCCTTTCCACGGTGGGTGATGCTTATGGTAGGTAATTCACAGACGTGGCCTGAGGATTAAAGAGCTATGTATTCAGAGGGTCACTTTTGGCACTCAGGTTCACGGTGCCCTTTATGACAGAAAAGGACTGGAAACAAGTGCAAACCACGAAAGCTACCCTCAGCTGATTCCACGCAATTTTTGGTGTTATTCTTTTGTTAAGCTCGATTTGATAATTTGTCCATAATGAACATGTATTGTTTAGGTAATAAATAAGTTTTTAAAAAATAAATTTCAGCAAATTAGCAGCTCTTCTTTGGGAGATGTCTGCGGCCGCTCCTTTAAAACCCGTGGTGCTCACAGGTCAGTCTCACGCAGCCCGACCTCTGGCGTATGGAACCCCTCTGCACGTGTCAGTTCTTGGCATAACTAACATTTACTTCTTAAACTGAAAGAATTTAACTTTTTTGGATGACTCAAAGTCACCCTTCTGGACACACCCACGCCATGAGCTAAGTTCGGTGGCTGTTCAGTGCCCGGGCTTGTCTGCCCTGGGATGAGTGGACCCAGACCACTATGTTCAAGGGGATCTCCCTGGTTCCTCTCCACAATGTCCCTGTTGCTTATGGACTCCTGAAACCTGCGCGTGGACCAGCCCCCTCCCAAGCATCTGCACACTCCAGATTCGGAACTTCTGCTTTGGATGAGGGGAAGCTAGAAATGCTGGCCAGAAAGGACGCCAGGGGAACCGGGGGGAACAAGAGGAGGACAAGGGAACATCCTTGTTGATTCTAACAGTTGACAAGGAAGCGCCCAGGAGTCAATGAGGTCTGGGCTTCGGGAGCTGGAAAACCCCAGAGAGCACGGGCATTAGAACATGCACAAGGGACTATCAAGCCCAGGATGGCAAACAGGTCTCCTCTCATGAGCCAGTAAGGATGGAAGTACTGCCTGGAGCCTGTGTTGAGAAGGACTCTGGGGCTGCATCTAAACTCTGCAGGAAGGTGGCTTAGGGATATCTGTCATGAGTGTGGAGGGCAGCTATCACACACGCCCCACGTATTTGCTGTCCTTGATCGAGCTGTACTCTCTCATTCAAATAGAACAGGGTAAAGAAATGATTATTCTAACGTCTTTTCCTGTTAAAGAGGTATCCATGTTCCTCGTAGGGAGGAAACGCTCTAATTTAGACAACTACCTGCTTAGGCCACTCTGGATGGGAAAGTAAAATCCTAAGGACATAGTTCATAAGGAGAGAGGAAAAAAAGATTTCTAAAATGTTGTGCACGTGGGATGAGCAGGATTCTGGGAGCGGAGAGATGGGAGAAGAGAGGGTGTAGAGTCAGACAGCCCTTTTGAGAAGAGTTTTGAGCCTTTAGGAGAAGAGTGGCTAGTGAGAAATTCTCATGGGTGGGTGACCTCAGGCCTTAAAAGAGCTTCTGATGTATCTGCATTGGGTGATGTTAATTCCCTCTTCCCCCAAACCTGTGTATGTGCAGACACCCTGTGCGATCACTGTACAGAGTACGTCTAGGAGTGGAAATCACTAGGATTGTCTTCTGCACTTGGATTAGCCATGAAAGAGGGGAATGGAGCAGACTGAGAGTTCTTAGATGACCTTGAGAATGCACACCCCCAAGACGTCGCAGAATTGTTGAGGAGGCCGTTGGATCTCCCGAGGATGTGGGACAGATGGGTATGCAAATTTGATCTAAGTCTTAAACACAGATGACTGATATTGAGGTTCTACATGGTCAAAGAAAGTGAGACCAGAAAGGGGAAGGGGCTCGCTCCAGGTCACACAGCAAGGTTGAGACACGGCCTGAGGGTCCTGACGCCTGGCTGAAGCCTTCCCCCTCTGGCTGTGGGGCTGTGCAGACGGGAGCTGATCAGCGGTACCTGTATGTGTCCTCGACAGTGGTAAAAGTGAGCTTGGGTGGGTGGTCAGAGAAGGGTCCCCAGTAGGTCCAGTTGAAACCTTGTAGGCCTGGGTAGGCCTCCACCTTGACTTTGAGGTTGAGCTTCTCACCCACGGTCACCTCCTGGAGGAGGTTCTGCTCAGAGGTCAGGTTCAAGTAGGCACTCTCTGGGAAGGAGAACACACAGAGATCTGGCATTAATGGGAAAATGTCTTGGTTGGTGGGTTCGTTTGGTCATCTATCCATTGACCCAGTCACTCAGCTGGACCCTCCCTGGGTGCCTACCGTGTGCCAGGCACACAGTCCCCACCCTAACCAAGACTTGCCCTCTGATGTCTCCCTTCCCACCACCCACCACGAAGCCTAAGGCTCCCAGCTCTTCTCGCTGAGTCCCTGGGAGAACTTGGGTAAATTCCTATCCTTGCTCTCTCCACCTCCTTATTCACATAATGAAGAGGTTGAATATATCTGAGATGTGGTAACTTTTTGAAAACTATTTTAGCAGCAAGAAAAAAATAATCTGTTGTTTTTTTCGCGCACCCCCACCCATTTCCCCTTCTGGTAAAAGTTCAGTCAATGCAGCTTCCACATCCAACTCTAAAATGGGCATGTGACCCAGGTCAGCCAAGCATGGTAATCTGTTCCCTTTGGACCAGTGATTGGTTTGGGGTAGGCACATGAGTCCACCAGTCCATGACACTCATTTCCATGATTTTTGTTGGAACTCTGGGAAAAGAGAAGCACTTGTTCTACTGGGGTTGCCAAGCCTGCTGCTGCTAGGGGTCCCACAAGAAAAATGTAGAGCTGAGTGGTGAAAAGTAACTGACTCTTGTCCACATAATCTGAACACCTAGATCCAACTGTACCTGAAGCTCATATCTATGGGCTTTTTAGCTACAAGGCCAATAAAATCCTCTTTTGATTAAGCCAGTTTGAGTTGGTTTCTTTTATCTGTACCTGAAAGAATCCTGACTAGTTTCTTCTAATTAAATCTTGCATGAATTAAAAACAAACTGCTCTGGTTGAATCTCAGGCAAAGGAGTTGTGGTAAGGACTCCCATTCACTCAGCCTCTCACAGAAGCCCCTAAAATGCCTTCTTAAAACCTGAAGGGTTTGCAAAAAGCCCTGGACTAGATGATCTCTAAAAGTTCCTCTCTTTACTCAATTCTAGGAAATCTAAAATTCCCTCTTCTGCCCTGTGATATGCCTGCTCAAAAGCCTCCTATGGCTCCCCATTGCCTCCACTATTCAGACTGACAATTAAGGCTCTTCTCAATCCAGTCTCCCTATGCCTATCCAGCCATCTCCCCTTTTCCTACACACACACACACACACACACACACACACACAATGCTCCACCCATCTGGGTCTCCTAATGTCCCCTGAACACACCACAATCATTCCAACCTTGGACTTTGTGCTCAAGCCATTTCCTCCACCAGGAACCCTGTCTTCTTCCTCTCTTCGGTTTAGACTCTCATCCTTCAAGACTCATCCCCACCAGGGAGTCTCCACCCACCTCTCCAGGCTGCAGGGAGCTCTCCCTCCTCTGGACTTCTGTTGCCCTTCTAGATGACACATTCATTGGGCACCACGTCTACACTCCTTCATGCATCTGGTTCTCCCTTCAGATAACTGTCCTCTCTCTCCAAATAGTTTGTGAGCTATTAGGGCAGGCTTTTGTCTTCTTCTTCTCTCTCTCCTCGTAGCCATCCGTCTATCTATCCATCCCTCCATCCATCCATCCATTTAAACTCCAACCACTTCCCACCACCTCCACCATTCCCACCCTTAAAAAGCCACCATCACTTTTAGCTTGGACTATTGCAGTAGCCTCCTAACTCATCCTTCCTTCTGCTTCTATCTTTGTCTCCCTACAGAGAGTCCTCCACAAAGCACCAGAAAACCATGTTAAATCTTGTTACTTCCAAGTCATCTTGTGTCGCTCCTTCACCTAAAGCCTCCAGTGGCACCCCATCTCTCTCAAGAGGAAAAGCCCAGGCCTACAGTAGCATACAGGGCCCTCCCCAGCTGCCTCTCTGACCTCCTCTTGTACCACTCCTCCTCTCATGTTCCACCCCAGCCACACTGGCCGGCTTGCTCCTTGCACGTGGCAAGCACAGGCTGGCCTTCAGAACACAGCTGGCCCCCTGCCGGAGCTCTCTTCCCCAGAGAGCTGCTCGGCTTACTCCTTCACCGACTCCAAGTCTTTGCTCCAACGTCAGCTTTTCAGTGACATCCTCCTTGATGATCACTCCATTTTAAACTGCAAGCCTTATAGAATTGGCTTGTTTTTTAATAACTTATTCTGCTCATTTCTTGTCTTCTCTCATCTAGAGCACAAACGTCATGTGGGCAGGGGTTTTTGTCTCTGTTTCATCGGCAGCTGTATTCTGAGCATCTGGAACAGTGTCTGGCCAGAAGAGTGAAGGAACACAAACATTTGCTGGGTGACTACTGTGTGCCTGTGCTAGAAAACAGACGGGATTAGAAGCCGTAACTGGGGGACAGTTCACGCGCTCCTCTCCCCACAAAGCTCCCAGCCGAGCTCGCATCCCTGGCAAGCCCAGCGCATTGCTGGTGCTGTCAGGGTGGTGCCTCTCCTGCTTCCCCCCTCCCTCCCGTCTGTCTCCCATATCAATGAACACACGAGGTGTGGCCAGACCAGAATAACTCAGAGCCGTCCCACCCTGAAGGAACTCCCCTCTGGATTCCCAGCCCAGTGACAGCCACCGCCTCCCACCCAGTCACGTTCTCCTTCACCCCTTCATGCCAGCAGCCACCAAGTCTTGTCCATTGTCTCTCCTAAATGGCTTTGGATAACAGACTCTTCTGGCCCCACCATGATCCAGTGTCCTCTGTCATCTCCAGCCTGGACCACCGCGTCCACTGCCCTGGCGGTTCCCCAGCCTCCAGTCTCCCATCCAGCCCACACGGGGCATTACTCTGAGCCTTCTCAGGTTACATCTCCTCCTGGCGTGTACTCTGGGCCAGGCCCTGATCTGGCTACTGCATATCTGCAGATACGCATGCTCATGTAATTCTCACAGCAAACCTATGAGGCAGTTACTGTTAGTATCCCCACTTTGCAGATGGGGAAACAGAGGCACAGAGAGGTTAAGCAACCTGCTAGTCATTGGTGGAGCCAGGTGGAAATGTTGCCGGGGAGTGTGGGCTCCTGACCACCACACAGTGCCCTCTCTGTGCAATCTGATCTCATCACTCTCCTCTAGAACCTTCGATGGCTGCCCAGCAGAATACAAACCAAACTACCCACCCACTTAAAGTCTCCTCTACCCTCTAGACTCTGCCTCCATCTCTGCTCCCCGTGGCCACTCCTCACACCAATCCACATCCCTGCCGTTGTCAACTTCTTTTGATGTCTCAAATTCTCTTTGCTCTCTTTGCCTTCGGGCTTTGCGTATGCTATTCCCTCTGCCAAAAATGCTGTTCCCCTTCCTTTCCCACCCTTCTGCCTGGCAAACCCACCTTCATTCTTCCTGTCCCAGTTTAGATGCGCCTGCGTCCAAGCCTGCATTGGGGGACCCACTCGGTGTTCCCAGGACACCCCGCTCTTCCCCCATGATCACACTGTTGGGCATTGTCTGTTTACATGTCCGTGCGATGTGAGTGTCCCAGGCAGGAAGGAGTGAATGAATGCGTGAATAGTGAAGTCCAGTAGGGAGCTACTGGACACTGATTCCAAAACAGAACAAAATGACGCTAAACCGAAATGCAGCAATGGAGGGAGAGAGGGCTTCTGGAGGAGGACCCGGGGGGGCTGCTAGAGGCGTGGCTCCCTAGCTGGGGCCAGGATGAAGGCATTCTAGCGAAGTTGTTCTTCAGTGTCTCCTTCTCTGCCGTCAGCTCCCTCCTTCTCAATCCCCTCATGCTCCTCCCTCCCCCAGGCTCCCCGCCCACCCTCCCCCACCACCCGGATGCTCACCTACCACCCGGAAGACCATGGAGGAGGAGCGGACGCCCTGGGCATTGGTGGCCACGCAGGAGTAGCTGCCGGCATCTTGGAAGCCCACGTGACCGAGGCTGAGGATCAGGACTTTGTGGTAACGGTTATCACGGAAGTCGGATTGTTGAGAGATTGCGAGCTGCAGCCAGAAGGATGGAAATGTTGTACCAAGGTTGTTTAGGGATTGGAAAGGTCTGGGTTCAAATACTCAGCCTTTAAGGATTATTATTTGCTTTTCCTTGGACGAGAGACTGAACTCCGAGCCTCAGTTTCTTCATCTGTAAAATGGGACTAATACTGGCCCTGTTCCCCCAGGGCTGCCGTGGAGAGTAAATGAGAGTGTGTGCAGATGGCATGGGGCTGCGCCCAGCACACAGCAGCCACCGTGGAGGGGAGGGGTTCTTAGAAGCAGCCTAATGCCGTTCCCTCCTGGGAATGCTCTCTTCCTCCCTCTCTCCCAAGTCTTTCTGAAATTGCCCTAATATCCCTGGGCTTCGAAGGTGGCCTAGGAACCCCTTGTGAAGTCAGAAGTGAGCTGATGTCTGGCTCTTGTCTATAGGCTGGGGCAAAGGTCATGAGTCTACCCCCCTCATGACCTTTGCCCCACCCATACCCACAAGATTCAGTGGCATGGGGCTGAGTGCTGGTGGTGAGATCTTGGGTGAGTCCACTGCCCTCTCTGGGTCTGGGCCATGCCCTCAGCCCAGAGAGCCGGCTTGTGGTGGGGCTGGGGGCTTCAGCCTGCAGGACCTGGTGTGCTGGGAGGATGGGCAGACCTCACCCTGCTGTCTCCCCAGGGACTGACCTTGGTGTCTTCATGTTGGAGGAAGACGTCAAAGTTGACATCAACGTCACTGGCTGAGCACACGATCTGGGCAGTTTCCCCTTGAATCCGCACCAGCTCTGCAGGCTCCAGTGTCAAGGTTGGGGGCCCTGGGACAACTAAGGCCAGGGGAAGAGACCTATGAACACCCAGGCTGGAGATGTCACTCTGCTCCCTGCCGTGGTCCGGGGTACTAGCCAGGACCCCCACCACATTCGCATCCCAAATCCTGAGAGGCAGCCTCGATGCCTCAATTTCCCCCCAGCAAGTCCTGTCTCCTAAATAGACCTTGAAAAGTCCACTTGCTTCAATCACCACCACCTCTCCCTGGTCCCCCTACCATTCTCTGCTCTGATCTCCTGCAACAGCCGCCTGGGAGATCTCCCGCCTCCCTTGTGACCCCTCCACAACTCAGACCCCTCACGGCAGCCAGAGTGAGCTCTTACGAGTGTAGGGTGGATCAGGCCTCTCGCCTGCGCCAATATTCAGTGGCTTCCCGGCACTCAGAATGCAAGCCAAAGTCCTTCCCACATCCCCGGGCCCTGTTACTGACCGCCCAACCACCTGCCGGCCTCCGCTCAGCGCATGGTGGCCGCACTGGCCTCCTTCCCCACCGCAGGGCCCTGCACCGGCCCTTCCCTCCTGGAACGCTCCCGCCCCATGCTTTGAATGGGTGCCTGTTCTCGTCCTTCACATCTTTAGCTCCAACATTCCTCAGAGAGGCCTTCTCTGCGTAGTTTAGCTGGAGCAGCCTCCCCGCCACTCACATATCCAGCTTTCTCCGGCTTGGTTTCTTGTTCATCACGACTGGTGTGTTATTTACTTCCTCTCTAGTCTGTCTCCCCAGCAAATGGCAATTCCCTGAAGGCAATATCCCCAGCAGCGAGCCCAGTGCCTGACACGTGGTGGGCATTGAATTAATATTTGTGGCTGCTGCTGTTCTTGAAAGATAATCTAATCCAGTTTCCCAAGGTCAAGAGATGCTGCAGGACCCACTCAAGGTCACCGAGGGGGTCATGGCAGATCTAGGGCCCGAGGCCCTTGGCTCCCAGCCACCCTGGGGCTGTGCAAGATGAGATGCAGGGAGAGAACCCTGATGGCCTCTTTCGCCCACATAATGGGGCCCTTTGACTTCCTGGACAGAGTTAGTGGCCTCAGAGCCCAGGGCTTTGGGCCGGCCACGCCACCCTGACCCGGCCCTCATTACAAGGACCTGATTCCCGTCTCAAGCCCGAGTTCTGAGCCTGGCGCCCTGCTTACTCACCCCAGTCCTTCCAGAAACCAGACTCGTGTCCACCAGCCCGGCAGAGGCAAGGGGGAAAAGGGGTGAGACTTCACCATTGTCGCCCCCACAGTCTGAGCTGTCCCACGCTCCCACCACCACCTCCCTGTCCTTTGGCTCCCTGCTCCTCCTCCATGTGCCCAGTGCCCAACACCGGGCTGGCACTGAGCAGGGAATCCACATCTGAGGTCATGGGAGAGCTTCTTTCTGCTCCTGGAAGATTCAGAACCTGTTGCCACCTCCTGACTTTGTACCTGCAGTTTCTTCTGCTGAAGCAGATCTTTGCCGGCCACCTCCTTCTCATCATTTGCATCTCAGCTCAAATAAAATGTCATTCTCTCAGTGAGGCTCCCCTCCCCCCACCCCCCATGCTCTCTCTTCCATCACCTTATTCAATGATTTTCAAGGCGTGTCTCGTGGGCTGAGACAATGTCGCCCACCGAGTCATCGTCTTGAATGTAGTCTGTCTCCCTGCGCCCAGCACACCCTCTTGTTTTGCCCCAGTAAGTGCCCCACAGATGACTATGGCGCCATCGGAAGGAAGAAATGAAAGAGGAGGGATGGCCAGTTACTGCCCATCAGTCCGGGGCCCCAGCCACCACTCGTACAGCTGTCAGCTCTCTGTCCCTGCCCTCCAGGCCTGGCTTGCCCCGCTCTGCGCCACGCACCTTTCTGCACTTTAAGCCGGATGCTGATCGACGTCGCCGTCCTGCCGTCTACCCGAGCACTGCATTGGTAGTCCTGGCTCTCAATGAACTTGGCCTTGTGGATGGTGAAGCCATTCCATAGTGAGAAGGAGTAGCTGGTTTGGCGCAAGACAGGCCGGCCGCGCACCCGCATCAGCGAGACGCCAGCCTCCAGCGCCGGGTCGGTGAGCAGGCAAGGCAGTAGTGCATCCTGACCCTCCAGCACTGCCACTTCCTCGGCCAGAACCTTCCAGGGCCGAACAGGGTCTAGGGTGGAGGGGGATACAGAGTTACAACTGCCCTCCCTCCACCAGGCCGAGCAGTCCCTGGACTTGGGTGACAGAGAGGCTCAGAGACACTGATTATTTGCCTGAAGTTAAATAAAACTAAGGAAGCTCAGGTGATGCCTGGGGCTCTGGAACCAGGTCCAGCCACACTACTTGATGCTGTGTGACCTTTTGCAAATGACTCAACCTCTCTGAGCCTCTGGGAAATGGGCATAATCATAGAATCTACCTCACAGAGTTATTGTAAAGACTACATTAAATTAGAAGTACTGCCGCAGGTCCTCGTTCATGGCATGCACTCAGTAAATGTAGAGCTGGTTCATTATGATTGCTAATATTAGGGCCCAGCCCTCCTGCCCATTCCTGGTGGGACCTGCTGGGCCAAGCCTCCTGGGAGTGGGCTCAGAATCCTCACCTTTGACAAAGAGGTGGATGGTGGCGCTGCCCCCCAGGGGGTCTCCAGGCTCCGTGCAGCGATAGGTCCCCGTGTTTTGGAAGGTGGCATTATTCGTGGTCAGGATGCTGCCGGGGGCATCTGGGTCCAGGGTCCAAGATGGGGAGATGGGGCCATCCCATTCCACGCTGCCGTTGCCCACACATCGCAGGGTCACCCTTGTGCCTGGCTCCACAATCAGCTCAGGGCCACTGGGCTGTATCACTGGGACCCCCTGACCTGGTGATGGGGGGTGGCAGACATAAGAAAGGCCTGAGGGGACGCCCTGGGGCCATTCCTTGCCTCTGAGATGGGTGGTGTCCTGCCAGGGGTGATGCTGGTGCTGGGGTTCAGCTGTGACTTGCGGGATCCCCCTAAACAAGTCTCTGCCCCTCTCTGGTCATTTGCTCAGCCTCCAACCCCAAACCTGCTGGGGGATGGACTGTTGTCTCTGATGTTCAGCAGGCCCCTCTCCTGAGAAAGAGGGGCTGGCAGGTTTCTCATCCTCCCACCCAGCTGCTGTCCCAGGGGGGTCCCCGGCCTCCTGCCTCAGTCTTCCCGGCTGTGATTGCATCAGTCTCCCCAGGAGTGGACTCCTTCAGCCCTGGGTCCAAAATGGGCTACTTCCCTGGTGGTGAGCCCGGGGTCTGGCTCAAAGCAGGGAGCTCAAACAAGCAAAGGAAGAAACACCACTGGAATGGCCATGGCAAAGTCCTCCGACTCAATTCATATGGGGAAGAAGGAAAGAGGTGTCGGATCTTAGCCTAGCAGAGCTAGAAAGTTCCAAGAGTCTTCTGTTCTGCTGCCTCCCACCATTGGACATCTGGTCTGTAGCACAGTGGGATGGTTCAGAAGCTCTGTGCCTCAGTTTCCCCACCTCTAAAGTGGGGACAAAAGTTGTACCCATTTATTGGGATGTCAGGAGGTTTAAATGCATAGGAAGCCTTTACAACATCACCTGTCACCAAACAAATACTCAATAAGGGTTAGCCATTATATTTATTACCCAGTCTACCCCCAGCAGCCCACCTCGACACCCCAGGACTGCTGTGTTTACTGGGGAGCCAATCTCTTTTAAGGAAAATTTTCTTGAAGGAGAAAGGAGAACTTGAAACCCCTATCGGGCCCTCCGGGAAGAAAGCCCGTTGCCTCTGCAGTGTCAGCATTTTTCCAGGGCCTAAAATAGGGCAACGGGGGAAGTGAGAGCTGATTCAGGGCCTCGGAGGGGCTGCCAGGCGCCCCCGGCCTGCGCGGGAGGAAACACATTGCTGGCGCCAGGCCTGGCCCGGGTTTCCGCTCAGCCTGTGGCCCTTCTCCCAGGGATGTTCTCGCTTCTGCTTCCAGGCCTCCTGGCTACCATCCCCTCTCCAGGAGGGAGACTCCTAGAGAGGGAGTGCCACCTGCTGGGCACTGACCACCCTGGGCTGTGAGGCCTGGCTCTGCCTCTGGCCGCTGGGTGCCCCTGGTGAGTCCAACCCCTCTACTCTGGCCCCTTCTGTTCCCAGTGATGGGAGGCAGACATTCCAGCCCCCAGGGCATTGGGTGAATTTGGGGCTTCTCCATTGTCCTGCACAAAGTCTCTTTAAATGGCTATTTCCACCACCCCCTGCAACCCCCCAGAGACCCGAGAATTGGAGAGATCTTCTCTGTCAAATGATTTCAGGGAGGTTAGATTTGTGTTTCGATTTTGTCCCCATCAGAGTCGTGCAGCCTGTCTGCTCGAGCTTCTGATCCGCACGAAGGGCTCAGTGAACTGGTGAACACTGCCTCGCCCGAGGTCGCAGCCCCCGTGCCGCGTGACCACAGGGAGAGGGCACACGTCATTTCTAGCAGGCTCCTGGCAACTCTCAGCTGAGCTGGCGCTGCCGGATTACAGCTGCAGGAACGCAGGGCCCAGGCTGGGGTTTATTGCAGGGAAGCGCTTGGACTGTGGGGTCACACCCACAGGTGTCTGAAACCTGGTTCTCCCTCACTAGCTGGGTAGCTTGCTTAACCTCGCTGACTCTCAGGCTACTCTTCCATCCCCTGGGAGCAATCCAAGGCCCACCTCTCAGAGGTCTTGGGAGGATGCAGTGAGCGGATGCCCAGCCCCTGGCTCCGCCGGCTGCTCCTGCCCTGGGTTCCTGCATCAATTGCTTATGTTTCTAACCTCCTTTCTGGTGCTGGCACTCTGATATCCAAAGCTTTTAGCAGTTAAAGGTCACAGTCAATGACTGTGACATCCCGTGGTCTCCGATTCTGCAATTCGTGCCGTGTTCTGCTTCTGCACCCGCTGTTCTCACAGGCGCCTGCTCCCCTCCCCTCCCCGGCCTTGTCCCTCCAGCCCCTGCCCTGGCCTCCTGGAAGTGTAGTCAGAGAGAGGCGTCTGTCCTGTCGTTTGCCCAGATATTCACGCAGGACACGACTGACATCCTCAACTTCCGCCCCCCACTTCCTCCTGCTGGCCTGACTGGTGGGAAGGGGCAGCCGTGCTCAGGCTCCATCCTCCTGGGTTGGCAGCTGCGGTTTGGCCAGCACCAACCAAGGCTCTCTTCTGCTTCCTGTCCAGTCTTCACTCTCTCATCTCAGCTCCCCAATTCTCCCCGCGCCCCAAACGTCCTCACCCCCTCCCGCTTCCCTGACAGACCCCTCCAACATCAGCTCCCGGGATACGCGCCAGCCTCCACTCTTCTCCCTCTGCACACACCCTGCACACCAAGGTCTGGCATGCAGCCGCCTCCTCAGCGCAGGGTCTGCGGGAGAAGCGAGCCTCCCGTCTACTGTCGAGCTGACAGCTCAGGTTTCCAGCCTGCTGCCCCATCTCTTCTTCCTTCTGGGGCTGGACGCTGGAGAGCCCCCTCCTCCCCCAGCAATGCCTCACAGGCAGGCTGTGGGCATGAGCACAAGACAAGGCAGTTTTAACCCATGGAACTCTCTAGGGTGAGGGGAATAGTCTCTATCTTAAGCGAGATGGTGGGTACACAAACAAATGCACTTATCAAACCTCGTCAAACGTACACTTAAGAATCTGTGCTTTCTACTGTATGTAAATTACATCTCAATAAAAAAGAACAGACACTCAAGCCCAGTGGGAATGACTGGGCCAGACAAAGACCTTCAGTGGGCCTTTTCCTCGTCAGGGACGAGACGCACCTGCATCCCGGAGTCCTGCAGCCCCAGGACTGTGGACGGGCCAGAGCTGAGGCTACCCTCCCACCCCAGCCCCACCCCCACCCTCCCTCAAGTTCCCTCCAAATAAGCGTGAGAGAAAATGCAACACGTTTGTTGGGCCAACAGCAGCCATGAGCCAAGCACCCAGCCCCTCACACCCAGTTAGGCACCCTCCTGGATGGAGATTCTGTATCTCTGCGGCTGCCAGAGGGATGGAGTTGGGGTGGGGTCTGCCACAGAACTCCCTGTCCTGAGGACCCGCAGCCTGTGTCTGGGAGGGCTCTGGCCCAGGAGACCCTTGCTATCCTCCCCCGAGATCTGCCTTGGGCTCTATACTCTCTCCTCTGCCCAGGCCAGAGAAGCTAACCTCTCATCTTTCCTTCCCACCCCTTACTCAAGCCTCCCAAGGCAGGACCAGTGCCCCTTCAGGCCTTTCCAAGTCAGGTCCTGCCTACAGTCAGCGAGTCACAGGCTGGCAGAGCTGGGACAGCCATCAGGGGCTCTCTAGGTCCTCCCTACTCAGTATACATCTGGACCACAAGCTTTGGAGCTTGTTAGAAAATGCAGAATCTGAGGTCGCACCTGAGACCCACTGAGTCGGAATCTGCATTGTAACAAGGTCCCGTAATTTGCACGCACATAAAATATGAAAAGCACTGCTTTGGTCCAGTCCATCACCATCCCCAACATCTACCATTGACTAGATGTGGACATTGAAGCCCCGAGAGCCCCAGGGACTTGTCTAGGACACACAGTGAGATCCGCAGCCCTGCCCAGGCTGGTTCCATCCCGCCCATACTCTCTTTTCTCTTTTCCCTTCATTGCCTTTCCAAAGTAGATACCTATAAACCTGTAGTCCAGGCTGGGGAGATGGAAGCACAAAGCGGGGACTTTCAGTGATGGGCAGAGGTTCACAGAGTCCTTCCACAGTGGCCCTCACTGTCACATCTCCCAAGCCGCGCTCCACACCCCCCAAGCCCCGAGGGAAGAGTTCTGCTCTTACCATGCCAAGCGGTGGCCACCAGCAGGACCAGCAGAGCCCCCAGGCCCATGGCCTCAGTGGGGAGGTGGCAGGCTGAGGCAGGGCTGAGGGGTGGTCAGCGCTCTGAGCTCCCTGCTGCCAGCTCCACAGGGACCAGGACCACAGGACGCACGTTCCTCTCTGCTGCACTGGCTGCCTGTCTTGTTTTCCTCTTCCTCCTCCTCCTCCTTGGGTTGATCCTCTTCTTCCCCTTTTAGCTAGGCAAGGCAACCACAGAGTTTGGAAATCTTGGGTCTCTAGAAGAAAACAAAGCCATGACCCCCAGAGGGAGGGGCTAGAGTCTGGGGCAGGGCCAGCCTGAGCCTGGGGGAGCTGGCAAAGTTTGGGGCCCTTCTGTAGCTACCTCCAAGGGGCCCTGGGAGGAGAGACAGTCAGTTAATCAGCAGCACAAATGGGGGTCTTCAGAGGGGCCAGGTGGCTCTGGCTAAGCTGAAAAGGAAGTCGGATTGGTCTGGGAGAGCCTGCTGACAGTAGCAAGAGCTTCCATTAACGGGACACTCACCAGTCAAGCCCTTTACATTCACTGCCTCCTTTGGTTCCCACAAAAATTTTATGTGGTGGGTACTGTTATCATCCCCATTTCACAGACGGGAAAACTGAGGTCCAAAGAGATCAAATGCCTTAAGCTTGCCCACGGTTACACGGCTAGCAAACAGTGGAGGTGGCATTAGGATCCGGGCAGCCTCGTTGTAGAACTGCCTTTTCGTGGATTAATTAAGTTTGTTTATTTATTTATTTTTACAGAGAATCTAATTGTACTGCTATATTTCTTAAGAAAAATAGAAAGTGTTCCTCCGCCTCCTCCTTTCCTGTAGGCAATTGCTTTTACCAGTTTTAGTTGATTCTCTTAGAATTTTCTTTCTTATTTCTGTCAAGATGATTGTAAAATTATTTCTTGAAACTAAAAACTCCCAATATAACATGGATCCAGGAAAATGGTTATTTTTCCATGTACTCAGGTAGAAATAATATATATATATATTTTTTTTTTCAGGAAAGTGTTTTGAACCTTTAGTAATCATGAATACCAATCAGAACTGACTCAAGAAGAAATAGAAAATCTAAATAGACCTATAAATAGCAAAGACATTGAATCAGTAATTAAAAACCCCCAACAAAGGACCAGATAGCTTCACTGGTCTACCGAACATTTAAAGAAGAATTAACTCCAATCCTTCTCAAACTCATTCAAAGAATAGAAGATGAGGAAACACTTCTCAACTCATCCTATGAGGCCAGCATTACCTTGATACCAACAGCAGACGAGAACATCACAAGAAAAGAAAACTACAGACCAATACCCCTTATGAATACAGATGCAAATGTCCCCAACAAAATACTAGCAAACCAAATACAACAGCATATTCAAATGATTATACGCCATGACCAAGTGAGATTTATCCCAGGAATGCAAAGATGGTTCAACACATGAAAATCAATCTAATATATCACATCAATAGAACAACAAGAAAAAAACCCACATGATCATCTCAATGGATGCAGAAAAAGCCTTTGACAAAATCTGACATGCTTTCACAATAAAACACCCAACCGACTAGGAATGAAAAGGAATATCCTCAACATGATTAAGGGTAGATATAAAAGCTCACAGCTAACTCAATGGCAAGAGACTGAAAGATTTCCCCACTTAGATCAGAAACAAGGTGAGGATGCCTGCTCTCACTGTGTCTATTCAATACTGTACTGGAGAATCCAGTCAGAGCAATCACAAAGAAAAGGAAATAAAAGTCATCCAAATTAAAAAGGAAGAAGTAAAACCATCTCTATTCATAGACGACATGATCCTATATACAGAAAAATCCTAAAGAACCTACAAAAAAATCTATTACTGCTAATAAATGGATTCAGCAAAGTTGCAGGATACAAGATCAACACACAAAACTCAACTGTATTTTTATACATTAGCAGTGAACAATCCAAAAAGGAAGTTTGAAAAATAGTTTTATTTGCAATAGCATCAAAATGAATAAAATCCTGGGGAATAAATTTAACCAAGGAGATGCAAGACATACACACTGAAAACCCCAAGACACTACTGAAAGAAATTAAGAAGACTAAATAAATGAAAAGACATCTCGTGTTCATGGATTGAAAAATTTAGTATTGTAGAGATGGTAATACTCCCCAAAGTGATCTACAGATTTAGTGCAGTCCCTATCAAAATCCCAATGGCCTTTTTTCTGCAGAAATGGAAAAGCTGATTCTCAAGTTCATATGGAATTTCAAGAGACCTCAAACAGCCAAATCAATCTTGAAAAATAACAAAGTTGGAGTCACATTTCCCAATTTCAAAACTTACTACAAATCTACAGAAATCAAAGCAGTGTGGTATTGGCATAAAGACAGATATGTAGATCAATAGAATAAAATTGAGAGTCTAGATATAAACCTTCACATCTACGATCAATTGATTTTCAACATGAGTGCCAAGACCATTCAATAGGTAAAGAACAATCTTTTCAACAATGGTGTTAAAAGAAGTGGATATCCACATACAGAAGAATGAAGTTGGACCCTTAATTCACACCATATACAAAAATTAACTCAAAATGGATCAAAGACCTGAATGTAAAGACTAAAAGTATAACACTCTCAAAAGAAAGCATAGAGTTAAATATTCATGATCTGGACTTGAAAATGGTTTCTTAGATATGTCACCAAAGGCACAAGTAACAAAAGAAAAATTACATAAATTGGACTTCATCAAAATTAAACATTTTGATGCATCAAAGGACACTATCAAGGGAATAAAAAGGTATCACAGAATGGGAGAAAATATTTGCAAATCATATATATATATATAAGAATTAGGTATTAAGAATATATTTATATAAAACTCCTATACCTCGACAACAAAAAGACAATGACTCAACTTAAGAGTAAGCAAAAAAGTTGAATAGATATTTCTCCAAAGAAGATAGACAAAAGGCAAACAAGGACATGAAAGGATGCCTAACATTAGTCATTAGTCATTAGGGAAATGCAAATCAAAACTCCAATGAGATACCACCTCACACCAACTAGGTTGGCCATAATTGAAAAAATCAGAAAATAACAAGTGTTAGTAAGGATGTGAAGAAATTGGAGCCTTTGTACATTGCTGGTGAGAATGTAAAATGGTGCAGCTACTGTGGTAACCAGTTTGATAGTTCCTCAAAAATTAAACACAGAATTACTATATGACCCAACATTTCCACTGTTAGGTATACCCAAATGAAGTGAAAACAGAGACTCAAGCAAATACGTACACATGAATGTTGAATGTAGCACTATTCACAATAACCAAAAGGCGGAAACAGTTGCTGACTAGATAGACAAAATGTGGTATATTCATTCAATGGAATATTATTCAGCCATAAAAAAGGAGTGAAGTAAACATGTCACAGTGTGGATGAACCTTGAAAACACCATGCTAAGTGAAAGAAGTCAGACACAAAAATGTCATCTATCCTATGACTACATTTATATGAAACATCCAGAATAGATAAATCCATATAGACAGAAAGCAGACTTATGGTTCTGGGGCTAGCAGAAAGGGCAATGAGGAATGACTGCTTCGTGGGTAGCTTGCTTCCTTTTGAAGTGATGGAAATGTCTTGGGACTAGATAGAGGTGAGGGTTGCACAACATTGTGAATGTACTAAATGTCACCAAATTGTACACCTTAAAATGGTTGATGTTTAAATTCATGTTATGTGAATTTTACCTCAATTAAAAAAAAGAGAAGATGGGATAGACTGTCCTAGAAAAACAAAAACTGAGGGAATTCATTGCCAGCAGACCAGTACCACAACAGAAAAAATGTTAAGGGAAGCTCCTCAGGCAAAAAAAAATAATAATAATACCAGGCAGGACTTGGATATATACCCAAAAATAAAAAGTGCTGGAAACGGCATAAATAAAGATAAATATAAAAAATATTTTTATCTTACTTTTAATTGCTAGAAAAGATAACAGACTGTCCAAAACAGACATTGGCAAACTTTCTCTATTTACAGAGCCAGATAGTGACTAGCTTAGGCTTTGTGGGTCATGAAGTCTGTTTGGCCACTACTTAACTCCGTCACTATAGTGCACAAGCCGCCACAGACAACCCATAACCCACGGAGCGTAACTGTGTTCCAATAACAGCTTATTTACAAAAACAGGCCGCAGGCTGGATTTGGCCTACGGGCTATAGTTTGCCAACCCCTGATTTAAAGCAAAATGGTAGCAATGTTTTGTATGGTTAGAGAGTATATAAAAGTAAAATGTATGACAACAATACCACAAAAGATGGGAGGGAGGGATGTGCAGTCTGCTGCTGTAAGCTCCTTGTACTATGTTCAAAGCAGCATAATGTTATTTTAAGGTAGACTTTGATTAATTAAAGATATATATAGTAAAACCTACGATAGCCACTAAAAATTGTTTTAAAGATCTAAGTTATAAGCCAATAGTGGAGACAAAATAGAGTCATAAAATATACTCAATTAATCCAAAGGAAGACATAAAAAGAGGAAAAAAGAAAGAAGAGTAAAAAAGAAAGAAAGAAGATGGAAGAAATAGAAAACATCTAACAAAATGGTAGGTTTTAATCCAACTGTATCAAAAATTATCTTAAGTGTAAGCAGTCTAAATATACCAATTAAAAGACAGAGGTTGTCAGATTGGTTAAAAAAGCAAAACCTAAGTATTTGCATTACAAGAGGCCCACTTTAAATATAAAGACATAGATAGGATAAAAGCGAAAGGATAGAAAAAGATATTCCATGTAAAGAGCAATAAAAAAAAATACTGTGGTGCTGTATTAATATCCAACAAGGTAGATTTGAGAATCATGAATATTTCTAGAGATAAGACATAATGGATATGACATAATGACAAAGGAGTCAGTTATCCAAGATTACATACTTCTAAATGGATATGCATCTTAGAACAGAGCTTCAAAATATGTGAAACAAAACTGATAGAACTGAGAGAAGAGAGAGACAAATCTCTGTTAACACCTCTCTTTCTTTAATAGATTGTCAAGCAGAGAGAAAATTAGCAAGGATGTAGAAGACCTGACAAAAGCTATAAATGAACTTGACCTAACTGATATTTATAGAATACTCATCTTAACAATAGCAGGATACACGTTCTTCTCAAGGACACATGGAATATTCACCAAGATATACCATATACTGGGCCATAAAAAAAAATTAAAAGTTTAAATACCTAAATTATACAAAGTATTTCTTGTACTATAACAGAATAAACTTGAAATCATTACCAGAAAGATATCTGAGAAATCCCAAATATTTGGAAATTAAACAACACCGTTATAAACAACCTGTAAGTCAAAGAGGAAATCACTTGTAAAATTAGAAAATATTTTTGAATTGAATGAAAACATAATAAATGATCTGAGCATCTACCCTAAGAAACTAGAAAAAGACAAACAAATTGAACCCAAAGCAACCATAAGGAAGGGAATAAAGATAGCAGAAATCAATGAAATCCAGAATAAAAAGAGAAAAATTAGTAAAACCAAAATCTGTTTCATTGAAAAAAACCAACAAAATATCCAAGAAAAAAAAAATGAGAAAGACACAAATTACAAATATCAAGAATGAAAGAGGGGACATCCTCACCAACCCAACAGGCACTAAAAGGATAAAGGAATAGTGCGAACAATTCCAGGGCCATAATCTCAACAAGTTAGATAAAATGAACAAATCCCTTGAAAGACACAAGAAGATGATTCTAACATCACGATGAGCTGGCCTGCTGGTCCGAGGAGGAGGGTGAGAAACACACGGAACAGAGCTGCACCAGCTAAGGTGTTGCTGCCCAGCCCAGCGTGGATCAGGGTCCCCAGCTGCCCCATAGATGCGTGAGTCCAACCAGATCAGCAGCACAGGGTGTAGATGAGTGAGAAATACGTTTATTGTTGTATGCCACTGTGGTTTTGTGGGATTTTGTTTGTTTGTTTGCTTTGCAAAAAGAGCTAACTAATATAGGGTTGGATTTTGCTAAGCAGAGGCAGAGAAGAAAGCAAAGGGCACCTGGAAAGAAATGAACGGCAAAGGCAATCAGCAGGCCCGCTCGTCAGCGACCAGCAGCTTCAGGACGTAGGTAGAGGGCAGAGGTGCAGGGAACCCCGTCCCATCTCAGTTCTACAACCCCGTTTGCTTTCTCCCTCCTTTTGTTTTCCTTTTACACCAGGGCTCACTGTAAGATACTCACACATAACGAGAGATCTAGCCCCCCAAAATGGAAGTCCCCCCAACCTTCTCCTGCCAATCACACTCCGTTTCCCAGCAACAACCATAAGTACGAGTATGTATGTATCCTTCCTGACGTTTACCTGTGCCACATGCTCATCCACGTATCCACCATCCATCCGTCCGCCCATCCATCCATCCACGCTTTATAGTTTAAAAAATAGCATCATATGCTGTTTAATGCACTGGGGTTTGGGTTTTATCACTTAACAGCACATCTTAGAAATCTTTCCACGTCGGTCCATAAACATCTACCTTGGTTTTTAAACTGCTTCACGCTACTCATTGTGTGAATGTAACAGAATTTATTTCACCATTCCGCCACTGAATGGATGCTGTAACTACTTCTGATTTTTCTCTGCTGTGAACAATGCTGCAGTGAACATAGGATAAGTCACTTACTCTCTCCACCTTCCCTTTTCTTGTCCCTACATGAGTCTTTGTGCACGTGTGCCGTCATTTGAGCGAGGTCCATTCCTAGAAGAGGGACTGCCGGGCCAAAGGGTAGGTGTGTTAAAATGCAGAGATACTGTTAAATTGGCCCCCGAAAAAGGCTGTGTGTGTGTGCACTCTCACGAACAGTGTATGGGACACCCAGCTTCCCTCTATTCTTGCTGACATTGGCTATTATTGAGCTTTAGATTTTTTCCCAATCTGATAGAGAAAAATATTATTTCATTGAGAATTTAATGTGCATTTTCTGGATTAGTGGTGAAATGAACAATTTTTTCACGTGTGTATTGGTATTTCTTCTACAGATATCCTTTGTCCATTTTTCTATTTGGTTTGGTCTTTTATTGATTTGTTGGGACTATTTATATCCTGTATTATGCTGTTAACCCTATTATCATATATGTTGAAAATGTTTTCCACCCAGCCGACCACTTCTCTTTTCACTTTCTGTTTTGGTGTCTTTATTTACACATAGTTTTAGTTTGTATGTAGTCAGATTTGTTGGTCTTTTCATTTCTGGCTTCTGGGTTTCATGTCTTGCTCAGGGAGGATGAGCCGTTACTGTTTACAAGGCACTTTCATTTCCATTTTCTCATACTGGCCTGGACCACAGGGATTCTGTGAAGTACATATTATCTCTACTGTATAGATAAGAAAAGGGAAGGTCAGAGAGGGTAAGTCACTTATCTCAGGTCACACAGCTGCTTTGGGGAAGGCTCAGAGCCAGAAGTGGGATTTCTCAGGGTCTCAGACCCAGGTCACCACTCACTGCTGCCCAGGTCATCAGGCCAATATCATTCCCACACCTCTCTAGCATTCCTGGCAGGTCACCTACATGCCTCACGACATTGGAAAGTTGTAGCCAGTGCTTCCCTCCCCTGGGACAGACCTGTCTCCCTGGGGCACCCACTGTTGCTCCTGGTGCTGCATTCTGGACCCCCGTGCAACTTTGTTCCCTGTCCCTCGACAGGCCTCCAGTCTGTGGCGGCAGCCTCGGGCTCCCTAGAGGCACGGCTTCTCCAGGTTGAGCACTCTGGTCACTTAGTGGTCCTCCTGGGACCTGGTCTCCATCCTCACCCTCATCAGATCTTCATCAACATGCGGGGTCATCAATGTGACACTAACTTTTTCAAGTCCAAAACATCTGGAGGAAGCCCCTTCATCTGGGGACAGGGGCACAATCAGCTGCCTTGGGGAACAGAAGATGGGGAGCCTGCAAGGGCTTCCAGAGCAGTGGCTTTCGAGCTGGGCCTTGGAGGAATCCTCCAGGCAGAAAGGAAATTCAGGAGAGGGACCAGCATGGGGGTAGAGAGGGTGAAAAAGCAGGGCCCCTGGGGCCAGCCAGAGGAATGGGGTGGAGGTGGAAGTTGGAAGGAGTGAGGTCCAGGTGCAAAGGGTCCCTGACCACTCGGCCTGGAGCTTGGACTATCCGTAGGCCGGGGGTTCTTACTGGGAGTCTCTGGAAAGGGCACCTCCAAGCACAGCCTGGGGGCCCAGCCTCAGAATCCCAGTGGTGCCTGTCAAAACGCAGATTCCAGGGCCATCCTGGGCCTGCGGAATCAGGGGTGGGAGATGGGAACCTGCACAGGAGACGGTCTCTAGGGGACTCTGATGTTTGCTCATGGCTGAGGTCGCTGCCCTCGAATGCCCACGGATGGCCTCGAGGGAACCGGAGGACCCCTAACATGCAGGCAAAGTTTGTGTCTGGCGTCGGCATAGGACTACTTTCATGCAATTGTCACACAGTCCCTGACCCGGCTGGCAGGGGTCCATCTCTGATGGAGGGTGTTGAAGTGGAGAAGGGATGTGGCTGGAAAGGGGTTAGAGGCCACAATGGCCCTGAGGGGTGGCCTAGGCCACCTCTGTCCCCGAGATCAGAGGAAGCTGCTCGTCCTGTTATTTCTGTCCACCCAGCTAATGCCTATGGCCCCTCAGACTCCTTACCTCCAGGAGGCCTTCCCATCACTGCCAGACAGGCAGGGGTCCTTCCTATGCATCCTGGGGCTCCTGGGCTCACCTCCATTCTGGTACTTTCCTCACTCAGCAGGCCTCAAAGGTTTATCAGTGCTCACTATGTGTCAGGCAGCCTGCCAAGCACTCTTGGGAGTTTTCTCATTGAATCCTCCACCCTAGAGGTAGGTGTGGTTATTATCCCAAAGCTCAGAGAAGTTAAGTCACTTTCTCAAGATCACACAGCTGGCGAGGGATTTCTGCCTCCTGAGCCCGTGGTATACATGACCGTTCTGATCCACTGACTTTACACATTTGAAGAATGAATGAGTCAATGTCTGAATAAATGCTGTGTCCCAAAGCTCTGCAAGCAGGATAGTGTCTGCCCTCCTGGGAACATGGCATCTGGAGGCCTAACGTTTTCTGCGTGCTGTTTACGGGCTGGGCACAATGCCAAGCTCTTTGCATATTTATCTCATTTAACCCTCTTAACCCTGAGGCTGGTTCTATTCATCATCCCCATTTTGCAGATGAGGAAACGAAGGCTCAGAGAGGTTAGGCCACTTGCCCAGGGTCCCAGAGCCAACAGACGGCAGAGGTGGGATTGGAACAGGCAGCTCGGCTGCAGAGCCTGTGCTGATGGCCACCTGGCTGCACAGGGTGGTCCTGGGTCTTCTCTGGCAGCGACCATACTGACTGCCAGTGGACGTGGGGTGAAGTGCCCTGGGGCTCGGGGGGTGGCCCCCAGCTGAGGAAGCTGTAGCTGTGCAGCCAGGAGGGTGACCACCAGGGATCCTGGATTGACATCACTCCTTCCTGTGGCAGAGGAACTTGGAGAAGGGTTTGCATGTCAGTCCAAGGATTAGGAAATCCTGAAGTGACTGTGCAGGCTGCGCCGCTCTTCTGCACATACTGAGGGCCTGATCCTCATCTCCCTGCCTGTTCCTGGCTCCTGGCACCTCCAGATGCCACGGCAGGGGCAGCTTAGCCCCCACCCTCCTGACCACTCAACCCCCACCCCAGCCTATGCCCTGGGATCCAGGCGGTTTTCCATAGGGAGTGGAGAGGCCCAAGCAGGAGCCAAGGACCCGGCATCAGGACACTTGTCTACTGGTCCTTCTTCGACCCAAGGCCAGAGAAGTTCCACCACACTGACCTCTAGGGTTGAAGACTCAGTGAGTTCTAGCATCTGGTTTAGGCTGCTCTGGGGTGTTAGTTCCCCTCGACGGTTCCAGCCCAGGAGAACAGGTCAAGCCCACAGGGCTTATAGGACTTTGCCACCTGTGCGCATCTCTGCTCCTCCGTCTCCACCCCTCCCTGCTGTGCCGAACACTGTGCCCTCAGCTCCTGATCTCACCCCGCTCTTTCTCACTGTTCCCTGCTCCTGCCTCTGTCTGGACCGTGCCTGCCTCTCCTCTGTTCGCCTGTCTTCTCCTCTTTCTGGCCCCGCGTTCACAGCACTTCTCGCTGTCAGCACAAGCACCGTTACAAGGGAGGTGTCGATGTAACGGCATCCTGACCGTCCCCCACCGCCCCCAACACAAGCTGCCTGGCAGGGCCTGCACCTCTCCCTGTCCTCTTTACACCCGGCGCTTGCCACGCCTGGCAGATGGCGGGAGCTCAGTCCGTGCTGGGCGCGTGAACAGATGAGTAAACGGGTGGACGAATGAAGGGAGCGTAGGAGTCCTCCCCTCGCAGAAACCATTTCTTTAGGGGACAGCTTGGTGTGTGGGGCCCTGATCTGGGCCCAGGAGGGAGAGGGCTAAGGGCTCTTCCCTGCCTGCGGGGCCCTCCCGTCCTGGTGGGAGGTAAGACACACTCTTAAGTGGTGGTACTGCAATGCAGGTGATAACACTGACATTGATTTATGACCCAAATGGGGACCATTGAGACCAAGGGGGCTGCTGTTCATAACTGTACTAACACAGGGGCAGAGAGGGACCGTTTGGAGTTACCCTGTCCACCGGGCACTCTCTTTGTGTCAGTTTCTAGACTAAACTCTGCACAGATCATCTCATTTGATCCTCACAACCCACGTCAGGGGATGGCTATAATTATCTCATGTTATAGATAAGGAAGGACAGGCTCAGAGACGGTAAGCAACCTGCCAGGGATCACACAGCTCGTAAGCAACACTGGCATTTGAACCCAGGAACTCAGCCCCAGAGCCCATATGTTTGACCACCTGCCTTTAGCAATGGCTGGGCTCTCAGAAAGCTCAAGGGTAGAAGCGAACGACCGAGTCTCTGGAACAAGACAGACCACAATTCGCATTCCCCACTCCTAGCTGTGGGATCACAGTCAGGAGCCTAGCCTCTCTAGGCCTCAGTTTCTTCATCTGTAAAATGGGGGAGGGGTTATTGCCTCGGATCCAGTGAGACAACAACACGGGCAAAGTGCACTCAACAAATGCTTATGGAGTGTTTCCTCTGGGCTTGGCCCCAGCAACACAGTGGTGAGTGTGGCAGGCACGGTTGCTCCCTCTGGAGCTCACAGCCTGGTGGCAGAGCCAGGAGAAGAAGCAGGACATCCTGGGAGCACTGCAGAGAGGCGTCCAGGAAGAGTCTGCCTAGGCTGAGGAGGAGCCGGGGCCCGTGCAGGGAGGAGTAGGGGATATTCCAGGAAGGAGAGACAGCACTGTAAAGGCCTGGAGGTGAGAGATCCATAGGACACCCGGACACTGAGGGTGTCGAACAAACATGAGGGCCCATCAGAGGCACAAAGGACGAGGAAGAGAGAGTGCTTCCAGCTGAGTGGTCAGGAAGGCTTCTTGGAGGAGGTGGCTTTGTGCCAGGCTGGAAGTTAGCACCAGACTTTGCCCTTCAGCCTTAGAGGGCTGGGCATTCTAGGCGTGAGGACAGCACCAACAAAGGGGCCAACTTCGGGCTTCTGCACGGCAAAAGAAACAGGCAACACGGTGAAAAGGCAATGTACGGAATGGGGGAAAATATTTGCAAATCATCTATCTGATAAGGAGTTAACATCCAAGATATATAAGGAACTCATACAACTCAATAGCAAAAAACCAAACAATTCAATTAGAAAACCGGCAGAGGAACTGAATAGATATTTTTCCAAAGAAGACACATGAACGGCCAGTAGGTACCTGAAATGACGTTCAACATCACTAATCATCAGAGAAATGCAAATCAAACCACAATGAGACACCACCTCACAGCTGTTAGAATGGCCATCATCAAAAAGATAAGAGATATCACGTGTTGGCAGGGACGTGGAGGAAAGGGAGCCGTGGTGCACTGTTGGAAGGTCGGGAAGCTTGTGGCCCACACAGGGCTAGAAGGGCCTCGAAGGGCAGATGTGGAAGAGGCCCCAGCCGAGGTCGGAAGCAGGTCAAGGAGGGCCTCGAAGACCACGCTAGGGTGTCTGGACTCTGTTGGGCCATGGGGAGCCATCGAAGGTGCTTGAGCAAAGGAGAGTGAAGATCATGGTATGCTTCCGGAAAATCAGTAATAAAGAAGAGAAGCTTTTAGGGGTGGAAGTTTCCATCTTGTTCCTTCAGAAGGGGAACAAGCGCCCTGAGAATTCTGTGATTTTCCAGAAGCTTTGTTACTTCCCTGTGTTTGTGACTTTTCTAGTTCCTCGCAGTGATTACCCATGAAACCCCAAACCAGAAAGAGACTGTGGAACTGCCCCAGGCCTGTTTGGAGGAGAGGAGCCCATAGGGAGCTGTTGGAGAGCAGGTGTGGGCACCAAAGGGGGCCCAGAGAGAAGGGCAGGGGGCTAAGCCAGTGGGAGGGGTGTCACAGGGAGACAGCGTGGCTTCCGTGGTGTCCCTGAGTCCCTGCTGGGTCCTGAGGAGAGCTGACCCCCTACCCTAGGCCAGGGCCCCCTCATCAAGCCGCTAAGGCAGCCGTGGCAGATTTTATTCTGAGCTGTGGGAATCTGTCACAGCCCAGAGAAGCCCCAAGACCCCCGTCCAAGGAGCAGCCCACACAGGGAATTCCGGGAGCCATGCCCTGACCCCAGGGCCCTGCCTGCTGCCCCCTCTGAGTCCAGGAACAGGACCTAGAGACTCGCTGAGGAAGGCGGTAGCAAGGACCGCAGACTGGCAGGCAGGAGCCTCCCTGTGTGTGACCTTGGGCCGGCGCTTAAGGCCTCTGAGCCTCACCTTCCCCCTCTCATAGGTTTATTGTGAGCATCACATGGGACTGCCGATAGGAGCACACTTTCTACACGATGAGAGACCGGAGCAGAGCCAGGGTAGCGAGGGGATGCTGGGTTTCCCCACAGGTGGGGTGCCCTCTGGATGGGGGACTGGGAGCTGAATGACATTGCAGGCCAGCTCCTGCTCGGCCCTTCTGGCGACTCCGGGGAGAAGGCTCGCCTGGTGCACTGTGCCTGTCACTCTTTCCACCACTTGTCTGTGGTTCCCTTCAACAAACAGAAGAGGCTCCAGACTTCTTCCAGGAGGCCAGGCACCCAGCTGGAATCAAATAAGGTTGATTTCATCATTTTTATGTCTGATTTTCTTAGCCTCCCAGAAGCTCTGTAATTTTGTGTATTTTAAAGGGTACTTTTAGACTCCAGTAATGTTTTAAATGTTTATTCTCTTTCCTCAGCAACTGTGTCTAGGAACTTATTCTATGGAAATAGACACTAACAGAAATGTACAAATATAAACATCCTTTACCAACAATGGTCATCCCAGCATGATTTATAACTCTGAAACACCAACGTCCATCTGTAGGGGATTGGTTAAATAATTTATGACTCAGGCATGCTTTTAAATTATGTGCAACTCTAAAAATGAGTGAATTAATAGCTGTCTGTACCACTGACCCGCAAGTGTGCCCATGAAGCATTGTTAAGTGAAAACAAAAAGTTGCAAAATGATGATGGTAGTTTCATTTAAAATTATAATTATATATTTATATAGATAGGTACAGAGACAAAATACAAATACTAGTACAGAAGTAAGGGAAAAAACTCTAGAAGAACATAACTAAAGTATTAACGGTGATAGGCAGAATTTCCCTGGGATAAATTCCTACACACAGAGCCGCTGAAGAAAGAAGATAAGCATTTAAAATGTTACTTGAGTCTAAAACACAAAATACACAAAGATAAGACTTTCTCTTTCTATATTATATATCATGGTAATGGATTTTTTTAATACAGGCATATGTTACCCAAATACTTTTATAAAAGTAATGTTTAATTATTATGAAGCTGAACTATAAACTGAAGTAAGAGAGGTCTTGTAGAGACAGTGCCCGAGTCACAGAAGGGACACTGATGGGGAGTTGTGAGGCACCTCATCAGCTGGAGGCTGGGCCCCAGGAGCAATAGGTCCTTCCAGTCTTGCCCTGTTTTTCCAGGAACAAGGACCCTGGCTATGAACAGGGTGACGGAAGAATTGTGTATTCCCAGTGGCTCATCTGTCTGGGAGGAAAATTCCAGCTCACTCATTCCCCTGGGCTGGCCTGAGTGGCGAGTCTGGGAGTCAGGAGCCCGCAGAGGCCGACCTACGGTTCTCCCTTCCCGGGCTCCGCACCCCCTCTGCACAGGGTCCTCTGCACCAAACTTATTATTTTTTATTATTATTATTTTTATCTAGCCCTCAGATTCGCTTAGCTCTTCCCTCTCACCCAGCACTTTCCTGTCCTTTCTGTTGGGGATACACAGCACCAGAGAAGCCCGGAGTCAGGAGACAAGAGTTGGGACCCAAGCTCCCCTTCTCCCCAGCTCTGCAACCCTGGCTGGGTGGTCTAGTTCCCTGAGCACTGACTTAGGAGCCAGCCAGGCCCAGCCTCCTACCCCATTCCTGCCATACCGACCAGATAACTTTGAAACCTCCCTGAACTGGTTTCACCTTTGCAATCCGGGGACAGTAGCAGTGCCTGGTTCATAGGGTTCATGTGAGGGTAAAATGAGACAATGTGTGTGAAGCAACAGCTCCGCCCTGGCACGTAGTTGCTGTTCAAGAAGTGGTCGCCAGTGTTTACCATCCGTTACCTCTTTGTGGCATCATTAGCTCCATCTACTGCTGGGGAAATTGAGGGCTGATGTGGTGTCATCCACCCAAGGTCCCATAGGGAGCAGGCCTGAGGGAGGGAGCTGAGGTCTCCTGACGTCCTGATGGGGGCTTTTCCCATGAGCAAGGATAATCCCCATCTGGAATGTGGGTTGTTTGTTCTCTTTACAGGGCAGATCCGACTATTGCTTATTTGTGTTCTACCATAGCCAGGACAGAAGGGGTCCTGGGCTCTGGGCGTGCTCTGAAGCTGGGACCCCCGGGGAGGGTGGGCTGTGTGGCCAGGCCCTGCAGCGGGCGGAGTTCCCCCTGGCGTGGCTCAGCTGCCCCTGAGCTGGCGGCTGGCCTGTGAGTCAGAGCTGCCCCGTGTCTCCGTTCCTCCAACTGGTGGCCACAGCCCCAGACTGCTGTAGTTGTTCCAGCGCGGCCTGGGGCTCCAAAAGAAGGTGCCCGTCCCCCAGAAACAGACTGAGATGGCCCTTCCCCAGATGAGAGAGAGTGAGGGAAGGCCAAGTCACACGGTCAGGTACGAGAGATCGCAGGCTGAAACCTGGTTCTTCCTCAGGTGACCCTCCCAAAGGGCCCAGGTGGGAGGGCCAGGAAGCCCCCACCTGGGTCCAGGACCCTTGCACTCCGCCCCTGGCAGCTCTATCGCCCCTGGCTCCATGCTGCTGCCAGGGTCTCCCAGACCTGGGCTGGGCAGTGGAGCCTATGGCCAGGAACGAGCTGGCCAGCAGGCACCAGGTTGCCCGGCTCATGCCAGCCTCACACCACAGAGCTGCTGCAGCCGTGAGGGGCCTGGGGTCTGCCGGGTCTGCACCCCTCTGCCCAGCCTGGCCAGACTCTGCCCTCAGAGCCACAGCTGGCCCCCACTGCCTCCCCTGGCCTCACCCTTGCCTCACTCCCCCCAACCATCCTCCATTCCTCTTCCTCTATCTCTTCACTTCTTCCTGCTCTCCAGCCCCGATGGGTGCTCTGTCTGTCCTGCCCCTACCTGGGACCCAACTGCTACTCACCAGGACCTGGAACCTGGGCTCTAGCAGATGCCTCTCACCGGCCACACCAGCCTCAACCTGGGCCCGCGGGTGGAATGGAGGGCAGAGCCGGGGTGGGGCGGGGAGGTGGCGGGGGGGCAGTGTCCCAGCTTAATAGCCAAAGCCAAAGCACATGGTGGGGCTGGGTGGGGGCCGCAGGAAGGGCTCAGGCCAGCCCAACCCAGGGCCAGGCACCGCAGAGCCAGAACAACCTTCTCATTTCACAACTTAGAAAACTGAAGCCCATGGTCCAGGTCACCAAGCTCCTAGCAAGGGGTTGGGGGGAGTGTGAAAATCCTCATTTTACAGATGGAAACAAGGCTCAGAGCTGAAGGGACCTGTGTGGGGACCCTGAGGCTGGGCCGAGCCCTGTCTGCCCCACTCCACTCCTGTCACCTCCCAGGAACAGGGACCCAAGCCCGCAAAAGACCACAAAGTCTATGAGTGAGAAGCACCAGGTTTAATATTAAAATCTTTCCCTTAAAAAAAAGTACACAGATAGGAAAATTTGTTGGCATACAAAATAGCACTTCTGTTGTATAAATGTGAGTTAATGTGAGTCCTAAAAATACTTGTAAACCTAGGTGATTACATCTTTGGTACCGTAGTGAGAACCCACTCCTTCTGCTCCACCAGGGGCCCCGGGGCACGGAGGTGCCAACCAGCATAGACGGCTGGTGCCCAGAGGGCTGCTCTTCCCTCGCTCCCATCCCCTCCCTCTGCTGGTGGCCTTGGCCACAGCCCTCACTCCTCTGGCACCTCCAGTGCCCACTGGGCTGGGGTGTGGCTGGCAGAGACAGTGAGGTGAGCAGGCCTGGGCAGTGACAAAGCCATATCCCGTGGGTACTGCCTCCACAGGGCAGCCGGCAGGAGAGAAGGCAGCCCCTAAAGTACCCACCTCTTTCATCTGTTTCTCAGGTTCCCTATCCAAGGCTTCTTGTCCTTCCCGGGGCCCCCGGGGGCCCTCACTGTCTCTTATGTCTGTGGCACAGACCTGGACAGCAGGTGCTGGAGTGGGGGGCTGCCTGAGGTGCTCTGATTCGCCCTCTCTGCCCCCTTTGCCCAGGATAGCTCCAGAGGTCATCGTGGGTGCTGAGAGGGGTTCCGTGATCTTCCCACATCCCTGGGGCAGCTGCTGGGGGCTTCCCAGACACTGGCTGTCACTCCGAGTCAAGGCCTGGGCAGCTGGCCTTTCGGGACTTGCCAGGGGCCTGGGGAAGGGTCATGGTCTCTGAACGCCTGCAGTGTGATGTGTGGTCTGGAATCCCCCCAGACCCCAGCTGACCCCCAGGATGGAGGTTTGGGGTGTCTGGCTTTGCTTCATCTGGGCAAGTGCGCAACCCCCGGAAATATTCTAAGAATGTTACTGTTGGCAAGGCACCAGAAGTCAGCGAGTCCAACCTGCTCATTTTCCAACGGGAAAACAGGCCCAGAGAGGGCGAGGGATTCCTCCAAAGTCTCATGGCAGGTCCAATACACATATCGGTCCACATATTGGTCCACACGTGTGGATACTTCTCGCAGGCACATCAACACCCTCATCACAGATGTGGGGCCCGTCGGGCCCAGGAGACTCTGATGGGTGGAGTAAGACTGAGGGTGATGAGGAAAAATGACCCCAGGACTTATGGGCCAGGAAGACATGGACACCAGCACTTTTTATGGCGAGGTGTGCCCCAAGTGCCTGGGGCAGGAGCTACAGGCCAGGGTGTCCCGTACTCGGCTCAGCCCCCAGCACCGATTAAGCATGGAAGGCCCCAGACCAGCTCGGGCCTGGGAAAGTGGAAACTGGCATGGAGGGGAGGTGGCTTCTGGATGAGGCAGCCCTGTCCAAGGCCAGGCCCCTGCTCAGCCAGAGGGCAGGGAGGCCAGGGGCCCTTCCCCGGCTCTTGGGTGGCTCAAAGTGTAAGGAGAGAGCTGCAGCCCCTTGAGGGGTAGCTGGCTGCATAGAAAAAGGTTAATTTACCACCTCCTGAACCTCGAGACTCTCCCCTGGGGTTCCACTCTCCCCAACTGTCAGCCAGGGAGAGAGTCCCAGATTGTGGGTCACCAAGCCCAACTTTCCCATCTTACAGATGGGGAAACTGAGTCCCCTGGGAGAACCCTGGCTCAGAGTCACATGGGCTCCCCAGAGGCAGAGGGCTGCTCATGGCCTCTGCAGTTCTCTTGCCTCCTAAGCCAGCGCCAGGGGTTGGCGTGCGACATGCCAGGAGCAAAAGCTTTCCAGAAGGGGACAGCTGATAGGAGCAGCCCGGCTGGTAGGAGGCCAGGCCAGGCCAGGAGGCGCTGGGTGCTGGGAGGTAGAGGGGGAGCTTCAGGCAGGGCAGGGTGGGGGCCAGCCCCCTACAGGAAGCTGTCCTCCGCCTCGGCCCGAGGCCCGGGGCAGCTTGAATCCAGCGGCCACTCTGGCTCCAGCTCCGGCTGCATCTGGGGCTCGGGCTGGGCCTCTGGCTCTGGTTCCTCTTGTGGTTCCAGGGGGCTGTCACAGGAGATGGTAGAGGAGGTGTTGACTTCATTCAGGGTGGAGCTAGAAGGAGAGGGCAAGTGAGTGAGGGGCTGGGAGGGAACCACAGTCAAATAGTAACAGCATTAGTCAAGAGCTTTCTGTGCCCAGCCTTGTACCAGGCACCTCACACACTTTAGTTTATTTAATCTTTGTAAAGACTATGCAGGGCAGGCACCGTGAGGAAACTGCAGCTCAGAGAGGTTGTGGCCCTGCCCTGCATCACACAGTAGGTAAGTATAGGAACCGGGATTTTAGAGCAGATCCAATTGACTCCAAAGATCATTGCTCACCCATCAGTGTCTCCATCTCCTGCACTCCTGAAGATATACATTATTTCATTTAATCCTCACAATAATGTCCAAATAGAAGTCCTCATATTGTCTTCATTTTATAGAATAGGAAACTGAGGTTCAGAGAGGGGAAGCAGCTTGTCTGAGAGCACAGAACAGGGTCAGTATGCACACCCCAAGCTGTTTGAACTCTGGATTTAACTGCTCTGCACACCAGCTATCTGGAGCCTTGGAATACCTTCTCAAGCAGGGTCGGTGGGGGGGGGGGGCCCACGTCCTGCACGTGCTCCTCGTGCACATGGAGCTGAGGCTCACAGGGAAGGTGTCTGCCTGCGTCTCACAGCAGCCATTGGTGGAGCTGGAGCTGGAACCCCAGCCTGGGGCTCCTGCCACTTCACCATGGGGTGAGTCTTGTTTTGGGGGTGGGTCTGGCATCATGGGGAACCTTCACTCCAGCTGAGGGGAGATCCTGTCTGAATATCAAGTCCAGGTGACAGCTGGCCTTCCTCCAAAGCCCTCCCCACGCTGTGACGTCACCCCATCCCAAGGCAAAGGAGGAGCACCAATCTCCTTCCCAGTCTGAAGTCTGGCCGGACCTCCTGTAGGCTCCTCTGCCTCCTACAACCATCCCAGGCCCCCTGGGCCCTCAGAGCACGGTGCCGGAGGACAGACCACAGGCCTAGGGCTGGTGATGACTCCAGAGCAATACGCTGGGGGCTGGGGATGCTAACAGGTTTTCTTAGGGCTAGGACAGGCCCACACAGGGGAGAGAGTAGATGGCCTATAGGGTTCCTTTAAAGGAAACAGCTGCCTTGCAAATAAGTCCCAGCCCATTCTTTCTCTTAACAGCCTGCCCTTTCCACCTAAGGTCATCCAAGGTCAAATGAGTTCACTTCTCTCTTCTATTTACTGGCAGGAATAAAGTATACACCCTAGGTAACTTACTTCTAAGGAAAGCCTGATGGGATGAAGACACAGACAGACACACACACACACACACACACACACACACACACACACACACACTACTCACACCATTGCCTTGGGCCCTGGGACCAGAGTGGCTACCTGGCAAGGCTGGGGGAACCCTCCACTGGGCCCTCATCAGCAACCTCGGGTTTGGGGTCGGGCAGGGGGATGATATAGTCGTTGTCACCCTCATTGGGCTGCACAGCAGTGTAGAGGACGGAGCTGGCGTCCAGGGGTGATCGGAGACCATGGAAGCCGGGCAAGCGGGCTTGGGACCGAAGGATGGCTGGGTGGTCGCTCCTCAGAAACTCCTCATCCACCTGCTGGTACTTCTGCTCCCGGACACAGACAGGACCAAGAAACAGGGGTGGTCAGACCAGAAAGGGATTAGGGACCATCCAACAGTAAGATTCTGACCCAGGTCCTCCCACCTCGTGTGAATAAGGCAACTGGCACTCAAAGAGGAAGGAGAATTGCCCAAAGCCAGACAGCTGAGGTGCCCGCCCAATTGCATATCACCAGACAAAGTGAGCTCAGGAACGCCCAGGGAGGAGCAGTTAGCAGAGCAGCACCCGGGACCCTAAGACTTCCCCACTTCAGCCTAGAGGGGTGCGGGCTCTCCTCCTGCCTTGGCCTCCTTCAGTGGGGCCTCAGTTTCCGTTGCCACTGAGTGGTGCCAACTGCACTCCATCTCACTGGTCCCAGAGCACAGGGTGGCAGTGGGGTGGACCTCAGGAAAGGGCCGTGTCTGTGCCACCTGAGACGTGCGCCCCTCACTCTAGCTCCCGCTGTTGGACAGGGAGGGCTTTAAGGCCTGCCGGATCCATCTGCCTTGTGTGAGCCCGTGGCCAGGCCCTTAGCAGCCATCCAGCCTGGGGGCATTCAGACTTCTGAAGGAGACCCAAGATGTGGCATGGGTGCAAAGGCAGGAGGAAGGCTGCAGCAGGAAGGGGGCTGTAGGCTCCCTTTAAGTCAATCAGTTTCTCTGTGCTGCTAAAATAAATTAGACTCATAGCTCCAGCCCATCCCTTACTAGTACTTGCAGGGAAACTGAGACCCAGAGCGGGTAAAGGGTGGTCCCCCAAATACCAGCATGTCACACAGAGCCTTGTACCTAGCGTCAGACTTCTGGAGCAGAATGCTCTGTTCCCCACCCCCTCCCTGCCTCAACATACCTTTTTGTAACCCTCACCCAGCAGTCTCTCGAGAAGCAGCACCAGCTGGGAGAAGGGAGGCCGAATCTCAAACTTCTCTTCCCAGCACTTCTGCATGATCTCGTAGCTGGGGAGAGGGGCAGGGGGGTCAGGGTCTCCGGCTGAGGGTCTGCCGCCTCCCAGAACAAGGTGAGCAATGAAAGGAGTGGGGGAAGGTAGGTGGACAGGTGTTGTCTTCCCATCATTGCACCTCCATGTCCCCTTGGGAAGCCCTCCCTCCACCAGTGGTCCCATGGGTTGGCCACGCCTTGGTGAGGACATGACTCAGGTCTGGTGGGTAAGAGTTTTCATCCCCTCAGCTCAGGAGCTGGTTCTGGATGGCCATGGGACCCCTGCTGCGCCCTCAACAGTCACCTCTGGGCCTTTCGCTGGAACGATGGTGAAAGCAGCCAGGATATAGCCATTTGGCTAGTGCCAGCCTGAAAATGAGGGCAGCCCAGAGGAAAGCAGAGCCACAGGGGAGAGCAAGAGATTTCTGATGACATCATCTGAAGCCCTAGCTCCAACTGTTCCTAGATTTGTCTAGGTCTCTGAGTAATAAATCTATCTTTGGCTTAAGCCGGTAAAGTTGGATATCTATCATTTGTACCCAAAAAACCCTCCCAAATGCAGAATGCTCCACTTACATCTCGTCGGAGGCGTGGGCAGGCTGGGCCATGCGGTAGCCCCGCTTGATGGCATTGTAGAACTGCTCGTTCATGGGCAGCTCTGGGTAAGGGGTGCCACCTGTCGGGGGCAGAGACAGTAGATACGCAGGCTCAGGGATGGTGGAAAAGTGGCAGGTATCTTTTTCTATGGGACGGGGAGAGGCACACCAGCCTGGCGTGGGTGAGGGTGCAGTGGCCTCAGCAGTGGGAAACGTGGGCTTTTTCATGGGCTCTGGACGGAGACTGCAAGCCTCTCCAGAATCAGAGAACCAGAGAGCACGAGAGCCAAGCAGGCTTTTTGATGTCACTGTCTAAACCCCCTGATACTCAGATGGGGAGGTAAAGAGACAGAGAGGGCAAGGGACTTGCCAAGGAAACACAGCAGCAAGAAAGCAGCAGAGCTGGGACTTGAACCAGAGCCCTGGACCCCTGTCCTGGAGCCTGTCCCACAGCCCTACCAGTTGGGCAGCGTGAGTGGTCAGGGTGGAGGCCGTGCCATGTTGCTGAGGGCTGGGGGAAGAAGGGAGCATACCCAGGGTGAAGATCTCCCAGAGTAAGATCCCGAAGGACCACACGTCGCTCAGGGTGGTGTAGAGGCTGTTGAAGATGCTCTCGGGGGCCATCCACTTCAAAGGCAGGAAGGTCTGTGGGAGGGCAGGACAGCCTGAGTGCAAGAAGGGGCTAGCCCCACTCAGTACCTGGGAGGGGAGGAGGCCTGGTGGTTCCCACTCCCAACTCCTCACTCCTGGTCCCTGATGCCCACCCACCCCAGTGCTGGCCAGAAGATCAGGAGGCTGAGTTCCTTTTCCATGTGCTGGGGATCTGGCAGCCCCTGTCCCTGGGCGAGAGCCCCAGGGCCTGAGGCTCCTCACAGGAGAGGCCCCCCCAGCCCCCATGACCCCAGTAGAGGCCCTTGACCAGGTTGGTAGAGTGGACGGGGAGCCAGGGACATGCCAAGGTGCCACCAGCTCTCACCCTAGCTGCCTTAGATCTCTGGGGCCCAGCATCACCTCGGGGTTCACTGTCCCCACGTGGAAAGAAGGGACACGAGTGGGAGGCACGATAGTCAGTTTTGAACCAAATACTGTCTGTCACCTCCCCGTCTCCCTTAGCCTTGTGCCAGGGCATCTTCCTTTGCCAGCACCACTGCTGGTGGAACACATTTGGCCTGCTTCCCCTCCACCCTCCCCTGGACCCATTACAGCTGGTCCCTTGCCCCTTGCTGTCAAATCTGAGCCCCGAAAAGCCTCAGCGTCTCTGCCCCCTCCGCCCCATGCACGATGGTGGCTCCCATTCCTGTCCCTGCACACATGGCTAGGCAGGCTGAGCCTGTTGCCACTGGGCAGGTTGGGCTGCGAGAAGCCCCGTCCTGACCTCCTATGAGCCACAGCCACTTTAGTCGGGAAAGGTGCTCACACTGCCTTTGGAGATGTAGTTCGAGTCCCGCATGATGTCACGAGCCAGGCCAAAGTCACAGATCTTGACCAGCTTGCCCTCACAGATGAGCACGTTCCTGGCCGCCAGGTCTCGGTGGACACACTGGGTAAGGGGAGACGGGAGCTGAGGCCATGGGGGCAATTGTGGGGAAAGACCCTCCCTGTCAAGGGCTTTGGGAAAAATGCCTTACTGCCCAGGTATGGGGGGGCCACACGGGGTGAGGGGCCACACGGGGAGACGGCATTCGCTGTCCGCACCCACCACAGGGAGCTGCCCTATGGGCTGTGTACTTGGAGGACCCCAGCTGGCTGGGTGACCCACCTCCCCATGACCCACTCTGCCCACTGTGACCACACGTACATTCTTGGAGGCCAGGAACTCCATGCCATTGGCCACCTGATAGCTGAAGCCCACAAGGTCGGTGTAGCTGAGCACTGGGGAGTCGTTGATCAAAGTCGCCCGGCAGGTCCTCTCGGGGGCTAGGGGAGAGCAGAAGGTCACCCACCGTCTTGTGTCTCCCCACGACCCTTAGCACCCCTGCCCTTTGGCTCATGAGCCTGAATGCCCAAGATAGGTGGCTACTGACGGTCTGTGGAATACTGACCATGATGTGGAATAGGTCGGTCGCATGTGGAAGCACGTAGAAGGTTGAGTAGTGCTATGACGGCTATTGATGTGGGGAGGAGTCTCCCCCAAAATGAAAATGATTTCCAAATATCTAACTAAACCTCTCTTACTTTCTCAGTGTCCTCATTCGACAGAAAATCACTCAAACAGAAAATCCTTTGGCATTAGCCCTGGGCCACTTTTGCTCAGCCTGGCCTGCCTGCTTCTCAGGGACCCTGGATCAACCTGGGGCCTACTCTGTGCAGACCACTCTTCCCCAAGGCCCCAGGAGGCCAGGTACCACCCCCCCCCCCCCCCCCCTTCCCCCCCTCCCCCTGGGCTGTGTGCACACCACTGGACCCAGAAACAGGGGTTCACATTGGAGCTCCACCACACAGCAGCTTTAGGCAGGCAGCTAGCCTCAGTTTCTGCATCTATGAAATGGGCACGAGGCCGCCTTCCTCGCAGGGTTGCTGCCAGGCTGGGCATGTGAAAGGCTTTGAGAAGAATACATCACTGCACAGGTGTAAGAGCCGCACAGGGGTGAGGACACCGTGCGCACCCACCAGAGGGGACGTAGTTATCGTAAGGGGCCATGTAGTTGGAGGACTCGATGTCTGCATATTTGACGTCTCCTTTCATGTCCAGCATGGGCACGTAGTCCACCGACTCGTCCTTGCTCATGTCCATGTAGCCACCGTCACTCTCCCCAGGCAGGGACATGTGGCTGGGGGTGAGAGAGCATCACAGGAGACGCCAAGCCTTTCCCTTCTCTTCCCCCTCCTGCCCCTCTACTTGCCCTGGGGCGTGCAAGGCCCTGCCACTCATGTATTCCTGCTATCACTCACTCACTCACCCTCCTCCAGTCTGCCACCGTGTGGATGACCACACAGTGAGCCCTTTCAACCAGGCTTTCAACCTGAGCTGGGTGCTGGGGCTGCCAAGATGACATAAGACCCAGTGTGTGTCCTCAGAGAGCTCATGCCCAGGGGCACCTGTGGCAGCCCAGGACAAGGGTCACAAGAAGGACCAGTACCAAGGCACCTTTCTGTGGCCTCTGCAGCACCGTCCAGCCATGATGCCCCATGAGTGCCCAGTCACAACCCAGAGTGGGCAATGAATTGCCTTCGTGCGCTACCCGCAGCATCAGCTCCCAGAGAGCTGTGGGTCAACATAGACATGTGTCTCCAGGAGGAGAAAAAAGACTGAAAGGAAATCGATCAACATATTGGGGAGACAGGAGTGAGTTTTAATGGCTTTCAATGCTTTTCTGAAGTTACTCTTGCCTCTGCAGTAAACCTGTATTGCATTTGTAATCAGCAAAAGAACCAAGAAATGTTATTTTTTGAAAAGAAGAAGAGAGGGCCTGCCTTGCCCACGGGACACCAGAGAGACTGGTGTGCAGAGGGAGTAGGGAAGCCGCAGCGAGGAGCCGAGCCTGGAGTGCAGCTGTGGGAGGGGGGCCTGGGACAGGAGAGCCCGGTGCTCACTGAGGAAGGCCTCAGACACAGGAACAGAGTGAGGGCTCAGAGGTCACATCTGCAGGGCGCTCAGCAAAAGGGCTGGCATGCTGCGGAGAGTCGGTAGGCAGCAGGCGAGCCCACCATCACCATCACATTATTGTTATGCCTCGTGACCCGTGAAACAGCCCAGTGACTTGTGAGGCCAGGAGTGACCCTGTCCTGGACAGGGTGGGAGTGAGCAGGCTCCTAGGGCTCCCCCAGGATGCAGGCCCTGGCCTCCCTCCCCGGGCAGTACCTGGGCAGGGGGAGGCCGACGGGCAGGGCGTTGCTGTAGAGCTCGGCGCTGGGCGGCCGGCGCTTCTCGGAGCAGTGCTGCAGGAACGTGTGCTTGTTGCGGTGCAGGTAGTCCACCAGGTCGCCGTAGCGGCAGTATTCGGTGATGATGTAGATGGGTCCTGCGGAGGGACAGGCTCAGGGACAGTTCCCTGCGAGGCCTCGGGGTTCCCACCAGGGCCAGGAGGCTAGTGACGGGCTGCACGTGGGGGAGGCAGTTGGGTAAGACCATGAAGGGGCTGTAGCAACAGGCAAACTTGGCTTCTTTTCCTGTCTCTGTGACTGCAAGCGAGATTCTTAGTCTCCCTGAGCTTTAGTTTTCCCATCTGTTAAATGGGGCCAATCAGACGCCCCAGGGGCTGTCACGGGTGTCCTGAGATGCTACCCTTGTCGGCTCAGCTCTGTGCCGGGCCCACAGCAAGCACACAGTGTTAGCTGCTACTGAAAGCCTTTCAAACTAAAGATTATTTTGGAGCCCAGTACATAAAGTAAATAAAGGCACTGTTTATTATCAAGTTACTGTTTAAATTGAAATACATCTACTGAAAGTCAATCAGTGGGAGATTGAAGATATTGATGAAAACAAACATTTTGAAACGGGCGATCATCGCAGACACAAACTGGCCTCTGTACGCAACGTACTTCTGTATTTTGTTTTGGTTGCACAATCCTGAGGAAAAATCCGAAATCTCCCAATAAGCAGCTGCAAATGGTGATAACATTTTTTTGCGGCCTAACGTGCAATCAGAGCTTCAAATAAATACACTTGGCTGGAGAGACTCTCTCCTATGATCTGAAGGAAAGCGGCTCCCAGCGAGCACGCTGGTGGTCTCCCATGGTGGGCATATAACTCATCTCAGTGTCGCAGGAGCTGTTATGTATTACAGTTTCTAAAACGCATTTTGAAAATTAAAAAATCTCATGGGACCCCTTGATTTGGAAACCACTGGGACTGGAACCTGAAAGAGTCCTTTGGCCTTGACAGTGCTGTGATTTTGTGGATTTGTAAACCCCACACCCATCCGGGTCTGTGAAGGGAGGGCAATGAGCAGGATGGGTGCAGACCCTCCAGCTGGAGTGTCCTGCTGTCCGTGGAGTGAGGAGGGGGTGGGAAGGGGCCAGGCCTCGGCTGCTGGCATTTCCAGAGTCCTCTGGGAGAGTAAGTACGGTACCTCCTTTGGTGCAGGCCCCCAGCAGGTTGACCACATTCAGATGGGGCCCGAGGTGACTCATGATCTTCAGCTCCGACATGAGGGCTTGCTTCTCACTGCTGCGGGCTGTGGCTGAGGGAGAGGGGGTCTCAGGCCTGGCCCAGCCACTGAGGCCCCATGGAGGCCCCACGGGAGCCTATTCTGGCTCTTCCGCCCCACCCTGTGCTGGAGGACCCAGGTGGCCTAGGATGGTATGGACCCACACGCAGGGTGAGGGGAAAGAGGATGGAAGGAAGGGAGGGGAGGGGAGGAGGCCCCTGGAGGAGGCGGAGGGGGAGAAAGGCTCTCCCAAAGCAGAATCAGGAGTGGTGCTGGCTGGGGTGTGACTGCACGCCTGAATGTGTGGGGAGGGGGCAGGGAGAGGTGGGGGCCCAGATGTGAGGGAGTGGCAGGCTCCCAGGACTCACATTTCAGCATCTTGACGGCCACTTTCATCGTGGCTTGTGAATGGCTCAGGCCATGAGCCGTGGCCTCCACCACCTGCCCAAAGGCCCCGGAGCCAAGCGTGCGTCCTAGGGTAGAGATGACCCCTCAGCTCCCGGCCCACCAGGAAGCTGCATCCCTCACCTGCTCTGAGACCAACCCCTCAAGCCACCCCGGACTTAAGGTTTTCCCCCAAGGAGGTTCCTAAAAACATAGTGTTTCAAGGTCCTTGCTCGCGTCTCATCTAAGTCCTGCATGCTTTCTGGCCCATCTTTGGTCCCTGGAAGACTTCCTCCCTCCCCAGAGGGGAGCACAGCTCCTCTGCACCCCTCAGCCGCCCCAGCTAGACTAAACACAGGTCTGGCGTTCAGCCTGTCCTTGACTAATACTTCCCCTCGTGCCGCGAAGGGGCCCTTTCTCACAGTCACAGGACCATAGGATGCCAATGGAAGGGGGGGCACTGAGGGCCAGAGACAGCAAGACATCAGCCCTAGGTCTCAAAGCTGGTCCTGACAAGGCCTTCCCACCCGCCTCAAGTCCTCAGCCTGCCACAGGAGGCCTCCCTGGACTGACCAAGCACAAGCTGGTCCCGAGGCAGCTCCCAGGTGGAGTCGTAGGGCAGCTGCATCGGGTCCACGTAGATGTACTCATGGCCATCAGAGCTCACAGATTCAATCACCTTCCATCGGATCTCATAACGTGGCTTCTGTAGGACCGAGACCAAACGGGTCATCAAAGGGAGTCTGAGCCTCGAGGCCTCTTATGGAACAGATGGGGCAGGAGACTCTGAACTCAGAGAGGGGCAGAGGCATATCTGAAGTCACACAGCAAGTTATTGATGGAGCCAAGGTCTTCATGGGCTCAGTGGGAACAGCTGCCAAGGGGCCCCAGCTCGGGGGTGGCTGAAGGGAAGCTGACAGGCAAGGGCCCAGCTCATCAGAACCTCCCTATCAGCTTCTCCCAGAGCTTCAGCTGCTCCTCAGATGGGAGTAGAGGAGCAGGCAGCCCCTGAAAGTGATGCGAGGCCGGAGCACTTGGCCGGATGTGGACAGCCCCTCCCTGTGCTGGGTCTCAGAAAGATGTAACCCTAGAATGTTGGAATCACAGGATGTTGGAATCACAGGACTGGAATCTTAGAATGACAGAGTGATGGGTTGCTGCAATCCTAACTCAGGAATCTTAAAATGTTGGAATCACAGAATGGTGAACTCTCAGAACTGAACACTGACATCACAGATTAATAGGCTTAGAATGCATGTTGGTAGAATCCTGGGAATCTCTGTGGGTGAGAGTTGGAAGAACCCTGGAGCCCACAGAGTCCACCCCACAGGTCCGTGCCCTATGGCTAGGCTAGCAGGGTGATGTCTGAGCAGGCCCCAGGGGGCAGAGCAGAGGCAGGGAACCCCGGATGGTCTGGATCAGGCCCAGGTCGGCCCAGGTGCTGGGGGTGGAGGCAGCTCAGACACTCAGTGTCACTCTGTATCATTTTACACCTGAGCTCCGTGCTGGCCTAGGCACGGCCAGATCCTGCAGGATTCAAGGACAGCGGGGGCCGGGGGAGGGGGGGGTGGTCCATGCAAAAAAATGGTGTGCCAGTCTGCACCCATTAGGCGAGGGTGGGGGCTTACCTTCTGCCAGAGCATGATGAGGATGATGAGGGAGATGATCGTGAGGACCACCAAGGCCAGGATGGCTGAGATCACCACCACCTTGAAGGGCAGAGCTGGAGGCAGACAAAAGCCAGCCATAAGCAAACAGGGCGCTTGGCAGCTGTCCTCCCCTCACCCCATCTTTGGCACCACAAATCCCTCTTTGCCCATCCTGCCCAGAAGAGAAGCCCTCCTCCACCAACCGTGGCCTGTGATATCTGATTCTCAGCCTGTCCCTCTGGGCCACACCTTCAGCCTCTCCCATAAACACCCCGTGCCCCTCAGTAACCACCCACAGCTCAGATCACTACCGGCCCCCACATCCCTTTAGCCTGGGGGGTCAGTCTGGCCTGTCTGCTGTAGCTCCAGATTGGGGGCAAGCTCCTGATGGCTGGGCTGCGGCTCACCTCTCCTCTGAATCTCTGCCCTCGTCAGGGCTGTCACAGCTCAGACAGAGCCTGACCGAGTGGCCAGCCAGTGGACTGAATGATGGAGCCCCCACAGCCTGATGAACCCAGACTGCAGAGAGGAGCCTGTTTCCTCCTGTGTTTCACCCCAAGTGTCCAGCGGGGTTGGAGTAGTGAGGGTGGTTACAAAGTGCATGCCCCAGGGAATGCGAGTAACCAAGTAGGGGCCCCCCCCAAGTCCTGAGTCTCTTCCATCCCCAAGGCCTCAGCCTCTTTGCCGCACAGCTTCCCATTCCTTCCTACTCCCTCCACATTGGCCCTGGCCAGACCCTCGTCTCCCCTGCCCTGCCCCACTGGCCACCCATGGGGTCCCTGGGGAACTCCTTCCCTCCTCCTTGGCCCCCCACCTGCCTCTATCTGCTCCCCAGGGGGTCCTGTCCCTCCTCCTCAGGGTTCCAGACCGACATGACTCCTCTCCTCCCTCTCCCCACCAGGTCACACATTCAGCTCTGGGAAGGAGATCCGAATCTTCTAAGGAGCCATCAGAGTAAGCAGAGGAGGCTTCATCCAGCCACGGCAGTTCCCCGTGGGCCGGGGCATGGCTTCCCCCTCAGGGGGCACCCAAAAGCTTTACTTCTGCCTTGCTCAGAGCTGGTCTGCAGGTGCCCACTTGCTCGGGGATAAGTATGCACGTGTGGGAGTGTGGGTGAGATAAGGTATTAAAACCCCCACCCATCCCACCACAGGGTAGGAAGCAGGAGGCAAGAGGCAGGTCTGTGTAGAGAGACATGTACGTGTGCAAGCCCATGGACCTGCCTGAGCCTCAGTGTGTCCAAAAGGCCTCCCACAGCCTTCTCAGTCTTGCATCACCGGCTTCTGCCTCCCCCTGCAGCCCCTCTCTTATACTCCCCTCCCCTTTGTCTCCTCCCCTCAGCTCCTAAATACACATAGACTCTGTGCTCCAGCCTCATTGAATTCATTTAATTCCTCTGAACTCTTTTTGCCTCTGGGCTTCTGCACAGGCCATTCCCTCTGACTGGAACACCATTCCTCACCAGGATAACTCCCAGTTACCTTTCAGGTTTTGACCTAAAGCTTCCCTTTTGCAGGACACTTTCCTGAATTCCACAGCTGAGCGTGGAGCCCCTCCTCCCTCTAGGCTTTCCCCGCAGACTGCTGACCCCCGCGGTGGGACTGCCTAGTTCCCCGTCTGCCTCCTCTCTGGAGTGCGGACACCTGAAGGGCAGGCAGGACTGGGCCTTCTCCGGTGAGAAGTTGGGACCTCGTCACTATTTACCGAATGAAGAAACAAGTACACATGTGAAGTACAAGCAGACAGGTACACGTATGCACAGGGCCTGTAGAGACTGTCCACATGGATGAGAATCAGCACGTATGGGTACCTGCTAACAGACATGCATTGGACAGCAGGCACACATGTGGGGATTGTCCTTGCACACTTTCACAGAAAGGTGTGCTGCAGCTCCATGCTCACAGCCATGCACTATGCCAGTTTGCACACATGCACAGGAACTGTACATGCATGGTTTGCACTCTCATCTGGGGGCTGTGCACCGCATGGACATGCATACAGACATACATTCGTGGGTTTATATACACGTCTGGGGATTGGGCACGCTCATGTCCATGATTTACAAACACTCAGGGGGTTTATGCACAGAGACAGGCATCATGCGTGCTTGTGTACATGCTCACAGACATACACTCTAGCTTCATGCATGGATCTGGGGATGGGGCCTTCCTCATTACATGGTTTACAAAGCTACATTTGGAGGGTTTGCACGCGTGTCCAAGGATCAGGCATGCTCACAGTGTACATACACTAGCATAACGAGAGAGTGCTATTCATAGGCATGGCTTATAGACTTGTATTCTTGGATGTACACATGTGCCAATATCGTGTTGTCGTGTAACTGCAGAGAAACATACTCTGGCAGGTTTCACAATGCTCCTGAGCGCCCAAGGACACGCTGACTCTGGCCCGCTGTGGGCGCACAAGCGCAATCCCAAGTACGGCAGGGTTAAGGTGGGGGTGAGGGGTCATCAAGGGCCGCCGAGGCTGGAAGACTCACAATGTGGCACCACAGTGACCTCTTGCACATCATGGCCCAGCAAGTTGCGCAGCGTGCAGCGCACCGACAGTGGCCGATCCACGCGGCGCAGGCGCAGCGTGCTCACCACCTCGAACTCCTGCTCCTCCGCCCAGTACGTCACGTTGGTCTCCAGCTGGCTCTCCTCCTCAGAACTGTTCCCCAGCGGCGTGGGCGGCAGCTCGCGCGGACACCTGCCAGGAGAGCCAGCCGAGTATGCTTGCAGTCCCTTCCCTCCGCAGGCGGAGAAACTGAGACCAACAGGCAGTGCCAACGGACGGTGGTGGAAAGAGACCAGGCGCATCCATTCCGTGCTGCTTCCCGCTGCCTGGTCCTGAGCTCGTTCCTCCTGTGGTCCGTAGACGGACCAGCAGGGGGCGCTCCTACCCCAGAACTGAGAACCCTGGATTGCAAAATCCACTCCCTTCACTTGACCCTCAGAAGAAAGGTAAAGAAAGGCACAATTTAGCTCATGGAGAGCATCTCCAAGAAGCCATACCTTCTAGGATGTGGCCTTAGCCTGGAACAGTGTGCCTAGAGGAAGGGGCTGAATGAGGTGACCTTCACTAGGTCCTTCCAGCCAGCTGTGAGTACTCCGGAAGACTGAGGCCCCGGGGTCCGCTCACCTTTTGAGGTCGCTGCAAGTGGACCAGGTGAGGTGCGGCTGTGGCATGCCCCGGCCGCGACAGCGGACTGTCTGCTCCCCGCTGGCGGGATGGCTTTCGCTCAGCTCCAGCACGCGGACAGGCACTGCACGGAGAGGGCACGGGGCGGGAGGGGGGGAGGTCAGAAGAAGCAGTTTGTGGGAAAGGCCCTCAGGGAGGACCTGGCCCCCAGCCTCCCCTGGGGTAGGGGGGAGCTCAGGCGGCAGGTGGACATTAAGTAGCAGGAATCCCCGTGTGAAAGCTGACAGAGTCCCCTTCTGGGTACTTCAAAGGGAAAGCCTCCGTAGGGTGCTAGTCTGTCTTTAACACTTCTCTGAGACTTGCTAATCGTCGGTTTTAACAAAGAGAGAGCAGGCCGAGGATCAGAGAGCCCTGGGAAGGCCAGAGCACGGAGCTAGAATTTAATAGCACTGTTTTGTTTTCTCAGAGTTTATTTTAGCGGTTGCTTTATATTTATGACATGTGATGCTGATTTTCCATCTGCGATTGAGAGGTTAAATTCTCTTTCAAAATACATTTATTTTTAGAAAGTTAATTGACAGAACATTGTCATCCCTCTGTTCAAAACCCTGCACTGGCTCTTCATTTCAGTCATAGTGAGAGCCAGGGTCCAGACAAGGGCCCACGAGGCCCTACATGATCTGACCTGCCCCACCCCCCAGCTACCCCGTCTCAGCTCTGACCTCATCTCCCACTACTGCCCCGACTCTGTTCCAGCCACCGGGTCTTTCCGCTGTTGCTCCTCCCTTTGCGGGCCTGGTGTGTCCTTTCCCAAATAGCCACTTGGCTCATGCCTTCAACTTCTTGAAGTCTTCATGCAAATGTCATCTCAATGAGGCCAACCCTGATCACGCTGTTTCGAACTGCAGCCCTCCCCGCCCTACCCCCAGAACTCTCCATCCTCCCTACCCAGCTTTTCTTCTTCCACAGCGCGTGTTACCTTTTAACTTTCTATGTAATTTGCTGGGGGTTTTCCCCACTGTCGAATGTTTGTCTCCCTCTGCTAGGATGCAAGCTGCACAAAGACAGGGCCTCAAGCACCTGGAATGGACCGGCACGTTGTAGTTGCTCCATAACTCGCTATCTAATTGGTAGTATAGTATCAGTGATATGTGAGAAGGAAGAATCATGGCATTGGTACATGAATGCCTGAAATGCCAGTTCTAGCCCAATGGCCTCCTTGGATAGGGAAACTGAGCCGCAGAGAGGGGATATGGCAAGTTCACAGGGCAGTAAGCCGGTGTCAGAGCTCAGCCGAGAACCCAGCCTCCCGAGTCCCCAGCTCCCTCTCCTGCCCCTCCTACGGGTGGGTGGGCAGTGTAGGAAAGGAGAGGGAATGGGGTGGGAGGGGCAGGAGAAGGAAGGCAGAGTGGAGGGCTCCTCACCGTTGACCTGCAGCTGGAAGGAGATCTGGGCCTCAGCGTCCTCATGAAAGGCCCGCATGGTGTAGTGGCCAGCCTCAGCCACCTTCACCCGCACCAGTGTCAGTTCTGACACGTACCTGGGGAGCAGGACAGGCCCAGCCGTCAGAGCTGGAAGATTACAGCCCTCCCCACCCTCCTTGGACAGACAGAAAAACAAGGCCCAGGGAGGGGAAGGGGCTTGCAGGGTCATATAGGCGTCAGTCGAAGAGCCAGGACTCACACCCAGTCTCCTGAATCCCCACCCATAGGCAGCTCCACTGAGCCAAGGCGGGGGTTGGGAAGGATGGGGTGGGGGGAGCATCATTTCCCTCCCCCTCATCTTATCCCCCTCAGAAAGGTCTGAGGCTACTTTTCTTAACATGCTGCACCTCCTGTCAGCCTGTTAATCTCCAGCCTCAGGGCTGCCTTCCATGCATAGGTGGTCTGCCTGGCACCCACTCTCCCAATCATCTGGCTTTTTTCTCCTTGGCTGCCCGCTCCTGTCTCCACCCATCACAAGGACAACACCATCTGGGTGATCATCTGACCAGTGTCTGCTTTCCCCACTAGACAGGAAACCCTAGAGGGATGGAATTGTCCTGATCTCTGCAGCAGCCCCAGTGCCTGGCACATAGTAGGCTTTCAGGAAAGATGGGCCTAGGTTTGTCCAGTGGCTGAAGGCTGTGGGCTGCCTGGCGGCGGCAGAGAATAATAACTTCAAGCATGCAGCGGGCCGGTGGCTGCTCACCGGGTCTCGGACACGTTGCGCGTGGACAGGGCGATCTCGCCGGCGCTGGAGTCGCCCAGCGTGCGGTTGTCCTTGAACCACACGACAGTGGGTGGCGGGTAGGCCTCGAACACCACCTGCAGTGTCCGGCTGCGGTGCAGCTCCGCGAATTGTACAGGGTCCAGCTCTCCCAGCAGCCGCAGGTAGCCGCTCTCTGCAAAGGGTGGCCGTCAGGGCGGGGCCATAGGGGCGGGGCTATGCCCGGCCACCAATGGGGCAGCGCCTCACGGGGGCGGGGCTCCTGGAGGCGGGGCATCAACTGAATCTCAAAGGTGCCCATCTTCTGGGGGCGGGGCTTCAGGCTTTACCCTAGCTGGGGTTGACCTTGGGACTGGGACTGGAGCAGGAGCTGAATTGGGGGTTGATATTGGTTGGGGGGCCGGGTTTGAGATTGGCACTCGAGTTGTAGTTCTCACCGGGCTGGGAATTGTGACTGAGGTGAGTTGCAGCGTGGTCGAATTTGGAATGGGCAGCCTGGGCCTGGAATGGCAGTTGGGTTTAGAAATAGAGTTGGGGCTGGAGTTCTGGCTAGGTGGAAAGTCTAGGTTGGGATTAGGGGTGGATTTGGGGCAGACACTGCACTTTGGTTTGGGTTTATCCTGGAAATAGGGCTTTGGGCAGCACTGAGGCTAGAGCTGGACTGGACCCCAGGGCTGTGACAAGGTCTGGGTCCAGCTCAGAATGAGGGTTGGGGATCAGCCCAAGGCACGCACCAACCACAGTGACATTGATGGCTTTTTCATCACGATGGTCATTCACACTCTCTGATACATTGCAGATATAGGTCCCTGAGTCACCCAGCTCGGCACTGGGGATGTGCAGGATGGAGCGTATGTGGGAGGGCATATCGAAGAGGAAGTCAGTCACTGGCTCCACCAACCGCCCGCTCTGTAGGGAGAGGTGAGGCATAGCCATATCAGGAAGGGTCCAAGAAGTCAGGATGCAAGTTGAGATATGCATCCCTGCCTGGCCCTTCCTCCAGCCCCTGGCCCAGCATTACCTCCATGCGTGGGTATGTCCACTCAAAGTTGACCACCTCGTTCCCAGTCACAATGCACATGATGGTGATGTTCTCACCCTGGCGGACCACGGTCTGCGCTGCATTCACTGAGACATTGATGGATGACACTGGTGGGGAGAGATTGTCCTAGGGCTGAGGAAGTCATCATCAGCCACTCCTACTTCAGCTTCAGGATTGGGGGGGCAGCGAGGGAGGAGATAACTGGTGTGGAAGATTCATTGATTCAACAAATATTTATTGAAGACCTACAACATGCTAAGGACTATTCTAGACACCGGGGCTTTAGCAGTAAACACAACAGGCAATGTCCTCAAGGAGCTGACATTCTAGAAGGGATGACAGTCTTGAAATCAAAGTACCCTCTGGGCATCTAAGTACCAGGGAAATCTACTGAGCACAACTGTGTCCCAGGTACCCTTGGTCTTGGGTTTTCTCTAATCTTCACAATGATCCCACTAGGCAGGCAGTCATTATTATCAACATTTTACAGAGGAAGACGCAGGCTCAGAGAGATTCTGTGCCTTGTGCAAAGTCACTCAGATGGGAAGTGGCAGAGCTGGCATTCAAACCCAACTGGCTCCAGTCTGTGGTTTGCCCACCATGGTATACAGCCCAGCTCTGCCATAATGCTTCCTGTGGCCTTTAGCATACTCCGTCCTCTTTCTGAGCCTCAGTTTCCTCATCTGTATAGGGAAACACTACCTGCCTTCCAAGACTGCAGTGAGAATCCAGTGAAACATGGAATTGCACACTTTGTAAACTGGAAAGGGCTCTGCGAAGGGTCATACTGGCCTCTGCTGAGCAGCAGGCCAGAAAGGGAGCTCACCCTGGAGGCTGTAGATGTAGTAAGCTTCCGAATCCACCTCCCTGTCCCCGATGGTGGTTTTGCAGACATAAGTCTTGTCCTCAAAGGTACCAGAGAAGCCACGTTGGTGGTCATAGGGGATGGGCAGCGGGACATCCACTTTCTTCTCATGCAGTGTCACCACCAGTTGTGGATCCGTCACTCGGCATGGAATTGTGGTCTCAGTTATTTCCGTGAGAAAGATGAATAGTTCCTCGGGGTCGACGGGGAGGAAGCCCACAGTGGGATCTGTCAGGGGTGGGGCCAAGAATGAGCGTCAGGGGAGCTGGGTTTCTGGCTATCCCCTGAATTGCTGTGTGACCTTGAGCAGATGTCTTCCCCTCTCTAGCCCCTTTACCTAAGAATAAGGTACTCTTCTCTAAGGTCCCTTCCAGCTTTAACATCTGATATGGACAGTACCAGGGTGAGAAAGAAGATGAGCCACAAGTTGAAGGGCAGGTGGTACCTGGAGCTTGGAGAATGGGGAAGATGGGATGTGGAGGCCAAGAGGGAGCATACTGGAATCAGCTAAGAATGCAGAGTTCTTGGGAGCCAGGAATGGGGTGGGCTGGCAGGGAGCAGGCAGATATCCAGACCGAGGGGTGGGAGTGAACATACTGCTGGACTGAGCCAGACTGGATTCCATGATTCATCTGCACTTCTACACTGGCTGTATTTCACAGTGTCACTCAAGCACCCTCTGAGCTTCCCCCAGATGCCTCAGTTGAGGAGAGGAGTAAGGGAGTGAGCCCACAGGCTGGGGGCCTTACCTGGCACAAAGATGTAGATCCGTTTTCGCTCACCAGGCTCCAGCCCATGGGAGCCTTTGTAGGCACAGAAATATTCTCCTGTGTCTAGCCCAGTGACATTGGTCAGCGTCAGCATGCTGGAGAAGGTGCCGTCCTGGGTCTTGGCCGTTTCCTGCAGGGGCTCCTGGGATAACCGTTCCCATACCACTGGAGCTGGACCCGAGCAGGTGAGCATGAAGGTACTGGAGATATTGAGGACAAGCTCTGGCCCCGGGGGCGTGATGACCAGGCCCCGGGAGGCCGGTGGTCCCAGCAGCAACAGCAGGGGCAGCAGCAGCACCTGGCCTTTGGGGAGGAGGCATCGGACTTCAGGGCACAGGAGCCTCAGCACCTCCCCTCACAGCTGACCCTGGGGAGGCTGCATATGCATGGCCCTTGAAGAACACGCCTCCTTCATCCAAACACAGGCTGGAACCCCTGGCTCTGAGGTCCACTCGCCCAGTGCTTGGCCCCCAGGGACTCCTCCCAGCCTCCTGATCTCGTGCCTTCTGACCCCTGGCCTGCAGCACAGCTGCGTTCAGGCTGTGGGCACGTTCTCCCGAGGCATCAGGAAATCCTCGGGAAGCAATTCCCAGGCCTCCAGTTCCTGCATGACTTCCCAGGTCACTTTCTGAGCTCTTCCCTGCAGCTTCCCGAGCTGCCCAGGTTCCACCCAAAGCCCAGAGGTGGCCCTGCTTGGGGAGGTGGGGCCAGGTAGCTCAGAGGGGGCAGACGGGGGCAGCAGAGATGCTGAGACCCCTGGGGGCTGGAGGGCACTGGGGTTGGGGTTGACACTGGAGTGTCAAGTGACTGATTCCCTCCTCCTGCTGACATCCCAGAGGGAAGGATTCTCTAAGCCATGCCCCCCAGACCAGTGGGTGCTCAGCCAGCCAGTCAGCCATTCTCGAGCAGGCCGTCTGCTGCTCATTGATTGCCAATGACCGCTGGTTGCCTGGTCAGCCGCCCAGCTCCTGGAGGGCCAACTGCATGTCACAGGCAGGAGTGAGAGAAGGGTGTGCTGAGAGAGGCCCGGCCAGGACTTGGGAGCTCACAGCCAATGAGGGGTCCAGGCTGGGGAGGGGAGCCCCAGACCAGAACCAGACTGGCCAGACTGATACCAACAAGTGCTGAGAAGAGATAGGAGACAGGGGTGACTATTAGCCAGTGGGGTGAGGACAGTTGGTGAGGGGTATGGGGTGTGGAGGGCCAAGCCAAGGATTTGAACTGATGCTGTGGACAAGCAGGGGTCCACTGAGGTTTCCGAGCTGAGGGGTGGGGAGGAGAAGGAGGCCACCACCAAGACCCCCTGGAAAGGTGGGAAGTGAGGCTCAAGAGATGGCAGTGCCCCTGGGCTCCCAGGCCCTGGTGCTGACATGCACCACCCCTGCACCCCTGCCAGCTGTAGGGTCCTGCTTAGTGGGGCTCCCTCCCCATGCCCCCAGCTGACCTACCTTTGAGGACCGGAGCTGTCGTGGTACTCAGAAGCCACATGGTTTCCTGCAGAGTTAAACAGGGGTCAGGGCCCATCTTCATACCTGGGTCCTGCAGAGTAAGCCCCAGTCTGGGCCACTCAGCCTCCATATCCATGGGGCTGAAGTCAAAGGCCACCTGTGTCCCATGGCCCGGAGGGCACTCATGCCCACAGCTCTCCCCTTCACTGGGCTCAGCCTCAGGGTGCCTGGACCCTGCTGGGGCTCTGCTCTCCCTTTCCTGTGGCCTTGGCTGAGCCCCCACCTCTCTCTGGGCCTTAGTTTCTCTGTATGTACAGTGGGGGTGGGGGACTTGGGCTGGATGGTGTCCAGAGACCCGCCAGCTCTAACAGCCTGTCCTCCGGGTGACAGTTCCAATACCAGGCTCTTATCTGCCAGGACAAATATTTGGGAAAGTGTGATGAAAGGCCTGGGGGAGAAGGAGGGGTGAGCCAGAACCCAGAGAACTCCCACAGCTCCACAAGCACAACAGGAAATGGAGGCGGCTGTGGGAAGGGAAGCGGGGGAGTCAGGGCTGTGGAATGTGGGGGGGGGCACCCCCATGCCTGGCCCCCTTTACTCAGCCCCGAGTCCAGAGGAAGGCCCAGGGGAGAGGGGCCAGGGGCTGAGCCCAGGGGAGGCCCCATCGCACGGCAAGGCTTCAAAGGTCCTTGGAGATACTGAATCCAAGCCCCACTCCTCCCTGACCAGGGTCCACATGGGGAAACTGAGGCCCTGAGAAAGAAAGAAGTTTGCCCTGGGTTACACTGCAGACCTTGTCTGAGAAGACAAAGAGACCTGGGATGATAGAGGTAGAGAGAGACAAAGACACAGAGAGACAGAGAGTGAGGAAACACACAGTGATGGAGCAGAATGACAGAAGCAGGCCACCGGGGGAAAGGCAGAGCCAATCGGTGAGTCTTTGTACTATCCCTGCCCTTGGCAGCCCCACCCGAGGACCCCAGGTATAGCCACCAACAGCCAGGTTTGCAGGGGCTGCCTGCAGCATCGACAGGAAGGAGGCCAGAGTGGACAGGGTCGCAGAGCAAGAAACGTGGGGAGTGACCATGTGACAAAGCAACAAGGAGCCTCCGGGTGCCCTGGGTCTGCTGACTTCCCTGAGCGGCTGCCCAGCCTGGCTTGGCTCCGAAGGCCACAACCAGCTCACCCCTACTCCACCCCCCATCTCACCCCTTGAGTTTCCAATCCAGGACTGGGGTCCACATTTGAGCCCCAGCAGGGCTGCCTCCGGTGCCATAGCTATCTTGCTGGCCTCAGTCTCCAGCTCTCAAAATGGGATGGACGATGATGATTACAGAGCTGCATTACACATGAGTAATGGGACAGGGGCAAGGCCCCCAGCCTGTGGACCCCTAGTCTCACCCTGCCCAGCACCCCAAGAAGCTCTCCGAGCGAATCTGCTCTTCTCCTCCTCGGTCTCCCCATCCCTTCAGACCAGGCTGCCTGAGGGTCCCCTCATTGCTCCCCTCTCCCAATGGCTCCAGTCCCAAAGCCCAGCCCTTCTGATGCCCCTTCCACTGCCCCTCACTCCCATCCTCCTGCCCCAGCCCCTCCAGCTGGATGCCAGGCCTCCTCCAGCAGGAGGGAGCAGCATTATGGCAGAGCCAGCAGCCCCCACAGAGGCCCATCTGCCCCTCGGTGGGTGCCCCTCTGGCTCCCTCCTTCCTGCCAGAGATCTCAGCCAAAGAAAATCATTAGCAGCCGAGGCTGGGGGAGGGGGTCATTTCAGCCTCCTGCCCCTCCCCTCCCAGCCTCCCTGGCTGGCCACAGTGTTTATTATTCTAAAGGAGGAATTTGGTCCGCCAGCCCGAGAGGGGAGGTCACTGCAACTGGGGCTGGCCTGGCTCTGGAAGGCTGGGCTGTGTGGGCTGGGCCCCAGGGCGAGCAGCCCCCGACTCTGGCTCCTCTCCTGCTGGGCTTGGGTCTGGGCACCGACTTACAAGTCTCTGAGACTGAGCTGGGAGGGGCCTTTTTAAACAGGCAGCAGAGGCCCAGAGACAGCAGACTCATGGCCCAGTCACACAGCAAAAGGCAGAATCAGACTGGAGGGACAGGATAGGCTGGACAAAAGAGCTCAGGGAGAGTGTAGACACCTTAGGGCAAGTGTAGACACCCAGGGATCTTGGACTGGCTTCTCTCTTTGTGAAATGAGCATTTTGGCTCCAGTCAAAAGGGGCCTCAGACTCACTGTGAGACTGAGCCAGTCTCCAGGCCTCTCTGGGATTCTGTGTCCCCATCCATCCAGGGAGAGGTTTGGACCGGTCATCTCTTTCAAAGAGCCATGTCTGTTCTAAAGTCACCTTTCTGCCTGACCAGAGGGAAGGTTCTAGTCAGTATTTTCCTACTGGAGTGGTCTGAGGAGGTGGGGGCTGATGAGAAGGAGGGGGCTACGTTCCTGAGGCTCATCTCATTCCATGGATTGAATTTCCCTGACCCTTGGGTCACAGACTTGCTGTGTGGACTTTGACAAGCTGTTTCCCTCTCTGGGCCTCAGTCTTTCAGGTGACTTCCAGACCAAAAAACTGTTGATATGGAAACGCAGGAGGTGGCAGGGGGAAGGGGTGGCAAGGACAACAGGCCGGAGGACTGGGAAGGACAAGAGTGGGGTTTGGGGCACCCAGACGTGACCATCTGGTCTATCTTGGATGACTCCTTGACATCCTCAGTTGTGCACCCAATGCCTACAGACCTCTCTGTGCTTCCCAGAGGCTGCTGGGTTCCAGCCAACCCCAGAAAAGCCCAGGCAGCAGACTGCAGGTAGTGGGCTTGCCTGGGACAACTGCCCTCCTCCACGGAGAGGGCTGCGCTCCAGGGAGGAGCCACCTGGAGCAAAATGGGTGGCACAGGCAGGGAGCAGGCACCTCCCTACCCTGGGCATACTCTCCTGCCCAGGGAGGTCCCTGGAACAGAGGGGTGGGGGACCCTCGGGGATCCCCCTTTGTCCATGAGGAGGGTGCTATGTGCCAGGAAACCCTCATGATTCCTCCTATTTGGCCAGGTTGGGGGGACAGAGGTCCAAAGATAGCCTAATTGCCCAGCTCTGCACAGTGAATCAGAGGGACCCTCTTGGGGGAGCAGAGTGAGGGGCCCAAGCCCAGGGGAGCAAGCGTGCTTGGGGAGTCATTCTCAGAGCCCCAGCCTTCCCTCCTTCCAGCACACACAAGCCTCCACTCCTTTCCCACCGCCTTAATCTAAATAAATCCAGTCCATCTTGGCCACATCCGCCAGCAGCAGCTTCCCTCCCTCGGGGTCCTGAGGCTCCCACGACACAGGCAGGCCAGCGAGGGGGGCCTGCAGCCAGTGGGGGAGGCCTGCACACGGTGAGCACGTGCACACACAGCACAGACTCCTGCCTACGCGCTCACTCACACACTGCTCTGAAACATCCGTGTGCAACGGGGCCATGTGTGTGCCCAGCCCTCCCTCACGCAGGCACTCAGCATGTGCACGCCCACACAAAACACTCATGCACACAGCTCCCACTGTGCCCGGGACACGTGCACAGCACAGACTGCCACCAGCACGCTTACCCACATGCCCATGTGAGGTGCACATGCACGCCACAAATCACATGTGTACGCAGCACAAGCAAAACTGTGCACATACAACACGCACAGAGCATGGACACACGGACCCCAAACTCCCCTGAACACACATTTGTATGCACGCACAGATAAGCTACAAAGCCACCACCGTGTGTTATGCATTTACTGCCCCAGGTGCTCTTCTGAGCACTTGACTCGTGTCTACTCATTTGCTCCTCAGCCAACTCTTTGAGGTAGATACAGGGATCATTCTCATTTTAGATGGGGAAACTGAGGCAGAGAGTGCTTAAGGAACTTGCCTAGGAAGGCGGAGCAGAGACTTGGCTGAGGCGAGTGCTCTGTGCCACCCGTGCTCCCACTTCTCTGTTTGCTGGGTTTGGGCTGGGGAGAGGGCCGTGGGGACCTGATAGAAACAGAGATTTATCTAGCTGAGGATCGACAGGGCTTGGTGATTAGAAGTTGGCGGACTAAAGAGAGAGGTATCATAAACAAGCCCCCACCACTGTTTCTGGCTCGGAATCCAGGGGGGCAGGAGTGTGTGTGTGCTGGGGGCATGATGGCGTTTTCTGAGATGAGAAGGAGGCAGAGCACCACTGGGAGCTGCCCCTGAGCTAGTTTCAGACATGGAGAGGGCTGTGGCACCTGAGTGGACAGAGGCACTCAGTCTGGAGGCGGGGAAGAGGCTGGGCAGAACTAGCAGTGAGATGGGGATGGGAGGAAGGGCTGCTGGGGAGGAGGGGCTGCTCCAGACAGGCAGTCTGGGCCAGGGATGCTCTGCATAAACAAGATGCCAAAGGGAGGAGGAGGCCTGGCCGTGGGGTCACCGGGTTAGAGGCTTGGAATGTCAGAGCTCCATGGCCCTCAGGCATCAGCTATCTGATCCAACCCCCTTCCTGTGCCCCACTGTACAGATGGGGAAACTGAGGCTTAGAGAAGGACAGGGACAGGTCCCAGTGTTTTGACCTAGGTAAGCAGGGCTCAGGTGGCCAATGGGGCACTGAAGCTCACCTGATGGGGCAGCCCCTGTCTCCAGTCCCGGCTCAAATGTGAAGCTGGTGGCTCAAAGCCGAGGGTTCAGACTACAGCTGCTGCCCTCTCTGTCCCCACAGGACCGCCCCCTGCCCTGCCATCCACAGACCTTTATATCAAAGTCCCTTTCCCTGTGCCTCCCTGGCCAGGCGGGGATTGGAGACTGAGACTTGCTAAGTTGCTGGCAAAAGTGGGACACAGACTCCAGCCTCCTGACTGGCAGTCTTGTCCTCTCTCCATACCAGGGGTACTTCACAGCCCCTGGGACAACCTTCAGGGGCAGATCACTGGCTGAGAGTAAGGGGACATGGGTTCTAGCCCCAGCTCTGTCACCTAGTTGTATAGTCCTGCCCCTCTCTAAGCCTCAGTTTCCTCATCTGTACATGGGGTGGGCAGGGCTGTCCTGGGAGCACTTCCAGGGCTGACATGTTGAGGCTCTCAGGACCCCGCTCCGAAGGCAGCTGTGCTGAGTTGGAACGATGGGGTGGGGGTGGGGTGCTGGGGAGGGGCCCTAGGCGGGATGTCATGACTCAGCTCAGAGGAGGCAGCCAGCTCCAGGCCTGGGAGTGTGTGGGGGCACGAGGCATCTGGAGCCACGGACTGAATCCTCCCGCCAGCGGCTGGGAGAGTATGAGAGTGACGGTGGCACAGGCTGGATCCAGCAGAGCGTGGCCTACGTGGCCTTACCCCAAGTGGGCTGAGATGTAGGTGCAACCTTGCAGCATGGACGGGGGACCCCCATCCTGGCAGCCAGGCAGGAGAGCAGAGTCCATTGGGTGGGGAGACAGTTACTGGTGGAGAAACCTGGGAAGGGGCTGAGGCTGTGGGGCTCCCACCTTCCCCTCGCAATCCTATGCCCCACTTCTATCTGTTGGTGAAGGTTCAGCACTGTACCACTACCCAGTGAATCTCCCACAAGCCTCAGGATCACATCGAGGCCAGAGAGGGTGAACAACCCGGCTCAAATCACAAAGTGATACAGCTTGATCACCCAGGCCCAACTCTCTGCCATGCTGCTTCTAGACGCAGAGGACCTTCCTGTTTTCCAGGTACCTATGAGGTCCCCCAAACAAAGCAGCAGAAATTGGCTAAGCTGGGGCCTGGCATGGGCTCTTGCTGCTCTGGAAGTCCCAGTCTGAAGGAACAGGGCCGGTTCCATGGACCATCGTGCTGACCCCCTGCCCCTGCCCCTGCACCCTCCAGCACAGGCTTGACCGCCTCCACTGCCCACTGCACGGCCCCCTCCTGTCTCCTCTCCTCCAGTCTGTCCCCTCCCTCCATTCTCACAAAACCAGAGGAAGCTTTCTAAATACCTAGGGGACCTGGTGCTTCCCCAGCACCTTGGGGCTCTCCATCACCCCTGGGGAAAGGCCAGCTTCTTAGCCCAGCCTTTAGGAGCCTTCACGCCCGGCCCTGCCGACAGCTCATCACGACTGAGGGAAGGAGGTTGCTGCCCTCCCAGCTCCCCAGGGCCCATGTGAGGCCCCACACTCGTCATTCACTCTCTGCTCCTCTCCCCAGGAGGCCTCCCCAGGGACACGATGGAAAGAAATGACCTATTTTCTGGAAGTTCAAAATAAAACGAAACATCTGTCTGGATCGGAGCCAGGCTGATAAAGAACGGACTGATTCCCCCAGCCCGAGCCCCCCTCCTGCCGCACACCCCCTCACCCGCCAGAGCGTGTGTGCTGGGGGCAGGGGGAGCGAGGCAGGCCCAGCCACTTGGAACAGTTCGTGGGAAAGCGCTCAGTGTGTGCCTCAGGCTGACGGGGCCCAGGGGAGGGGGCTCGGGTCCTCACACAGGCTGGGAACAGGCCTGAGAAGGAGGTCAGTGAGGGAGGGAGGCCCATTGCACGCTCCTGTCCGCCCGCCTCCCCAGCAAACACTTCCTGTCTCCTCCGGCGCCTCGCTGGCCTCCCTGCCAGTCCCTGCGGCCACCCTCGGGGATGTATGGCCTGGCTCTGCCCAGGCCCAGTGGCTCCATAGACCAGAGACCTCTGGCTCCCATCTGGGCCCCCCAACAGCCACTTCAAAAAGGAACAAGGCTTAGAAGGCCTTGAGAATAACAGCAGGAATAATAACGGCTGCCTCTGATTCAGTCCGCAACACCCAGCGCCTGGGCTCTGCCCTTTGTCCGCATGATCTCGGAACAATCCATGATGACACTGTTGCTTCTCCATTTTACAGATGAGGAAAGCGAGGCACAGAGAGGTTAAACCATTTGCCCAAGGTCACAGAGCTTGCCAGTGGTGGAGCCAGTGCTCAATCCTGGGCAGACCGACCCCAAGACCCCAACACACAGCCTCAGTGGCCACATGATGGCCTCTCTGAGGCAGGAGGCAAAGATGACCACCCTGTGCCTGGCATGTAGTGTGAGCTCCACACACCAGTCGCCAGCCTGGTTCTCTGACCTCTCCTTCCAGTCCCAGCTCTCTTTTCAGCTGGGCGAACCTGAAGCTGGCAGAACCAGGGGCGAGAGTCACACTATCCTTCATGGAGCTCTACAACCTTGGGGTTGGGAGCGGCCCTTCAGTACTCCCTATTCACATCTCCCCCACCCTCTCTGCAGACAAAGGGCTTGTCCAGCCTACAGTTGCACACCTCCCATGATAGGGTTCTCACCACCTCACCTGCGGCCCATTCCATTCTTGGACAGTTCAGCATCCTCAGAGGTTAGGCAACTTGGAAATTTTTATTGCATTGAGCACAATCTGTCTCATTGTGTTCTCTACCCATTAGTCCTACCAATGCCCCCCACAACCCGGGACATCTTTCTTCCCGTTTTATTGTCCTGGTGCCCCCCAATCTGAAAACAAAGCTTCTACTAATTTGGAGTCAGCTACTCTGCTAAATGAGATGACCTGGGGATTTTGTTTTAACCTCATCACAATCCTGGGATGCAGGTGCAAATCATTATTCCCATTTCACAAGGAGGACACTGAGTCTCAGAGAGATCTGGTAACTTGCGCAAGGTCACACAGCCAATAAGCAATGGAGCTGGGATGCCAATTCAGGCCTGCGTTGAAACCTGTATTCTGAACCACCATGCTAGACTGCCTGTCTCCTGCCCAGGGACAGGTCTGTCCACAGAGAAACACTCCCGCATGGGTTCACCATTGTGGGGTCCATACAGAATCCAGGCTCTCAGGGATGGAAGGCTCCTCAGAGGTCAGAGTCCCGTCCCTCCCCTCACTGAGCTGCAGAATGAGCAAGGGGCCTGCCCCAGTTCAGCCAGTAATTTGATGCTCAGAACCTTCTTGCAACTTCACTGCAGAGCCTGAGGCTCAGCACACAGGTTGGGAAGAGGAGTCCTTGCCGAGGACAGCCTGGGTCTGGCGGGGGCAGTGCCCAAGCAGGGGCTCTGGCCTGCCTTGAGACCTGTCCTAAGGGCCTCTGAGATGGAGTACCCAGGCAGTCCGTCTAGGTGTGTGGCCAGCTCTGCCATGGGCCTGCTGTGTTCGGGGTCCAGGCCTGCCCCTGCTGGGGCCCCAGCAGCCCCTTCCACTGTTCATGGAGGGTCGGGGCCTCTGCAGCTGCAGAGCTCCAGGCCTCCACCATCCCTCGGCTGCCCTCCCTGCCTACCCCCAACCCCCCAGAGCCTCATCTCCGGTTGGTGCCATGGCAACAGAGAGCGCCAGGCCTTGGCAGCCAGAGGAGCCCCTGAGAGGGGTCCCAGGCTGAGGCTGGGGAGGGGGGCGCGGCAGGCGCAGACAAGCAAACCTTCTGTTCCCCGGGCTGCTGCCAGCCCAGCATCAGCCACGGGCCGGGGTGGGGGCCGCGCAGAGAATGTGTTCTCAGAGCCAAGTGGGCAGGGGGCAGGCGGGCCTTGGGCCGTGCACACTGACCCACCAGCACGCGGCCTTCCCCCACCAGCCCAGAGCCCGCACATGGGGCAGGGAAGCCAGCTAGCGAGGGAACCTGCCATTAACTGGTGCCAGTGGCAGAGCATTGAGATTCCCCTCAGAGCCCTCCTGGGCGGCAGAGCTGGAGGGGAAGAAACTCCCACATTGCATCTCCCTCTTGCTTTCTCCCCATCTGTGCTCTCACTGTTTCTTCAGTCCTTCACCCTGATTCTCCCATGGCCAGTCACTCAGCTTCTCTGTGCCTCAGCTTCCCCATCTGTAAGTCGGGGCTCGTCGCTGAGTCGTTGAGGCCATCAAATGAGTTAATGCAAGTTAAGATGCATAGAGCAGGGCCTGGCATGCAGCCCCCTGCAGGGTTAGTGGCCGTGCTCTTCTTCATTCACCCTCAGAGGGTCACTCACTCACTCACACGGCCCTGAGTGCACAGCAAAACCGGCGAGGCTGGGCTGGTCAGCAAAGGGATGCATGTGGTAAATGAGGCAGGGAAAGCCCTCTGCGGAAGGACTCCTTAGGAAGTTATTGGTATTGTCAGCAGGCTCAGCCAGGGTGGGGTGGAGGTCCTGTCCTGGTGTATTCAGGGATTTAGAGGCCAACTAGGACCAGAACCCAAGTCTAATGACTCCCATCCACTGTCAGCCAACGAGTTCTTTCCTATACCTTTGTCTTAGCCCCTTAATTTGATTCCCCGCAAATGAAGAAACCCACCTAACAATGTTTTGGGATGCCTCCAAGGTCCTAATATGAGATTGAGTTTACGGTAGAGGCTCACTAGATGCTTACACAGCATAAGAGATCAAATGTCTGTGTAGGGCCAGCTTTTCTGGTCTTCAGGCCTGGAGGTCAGCTGTCCCCTAATAACTCAGGATCACTATGCGGGGGAGTTGGGATGGGCAGGCGGTGGGGACTCCTTCCCTCCAGGGATGCGACGAGACGGGCTGCTCAGGGGGTAAAACAGACTTTGGTGCCCTGATGCCAGTGGGCTGTGCCTGATGCCACCAAGGACACTGAAACTGGATGGGAGCCCAGCCAGCCAGGTGTAGCAGTCCCAGCCTGAGGCCACTTAATCCAGGTCCAAGTGCCAGTCCCACACCCTCAGAACTATGTGCCCTCTCTGAATTTAACCTCCCTGAGTCCCAATTTCCTGGAAAGTGACATAAGTAACCTCCTTTTCCATCGCTGTGAGGGTTAGAGACGACGGCAAAAAGCACCTGACACACAGTAGGTGCTCGGTAAATGGCAACTATTATGATTATGCGATTATGCCAGTGGGGAGAGGGCGGCCTTGCGCTGGGCCTCCGGGGTTGAGTGGGGTTCTCAGCAAAGGGCATTCCCCAGGGGCTCCGTATGAGCGTCAGGAAGTGGGGCTCTCAAGGCATCTGGGGAGACGGCAGGGAGAGAACTGTTAAGTAGAAATTGGGGCTCTTCGCAAAGAGGTAGGTGATGGCAAGGAAGGAGGGCAGAGGCCACCTTGGGGAAGGTTTGGGGAGCTGGGTAAGGATTTTGGCACCAGGAAGCCAGGTTTTCAGGGCATTGACTGAGGGTGGGGGGTAGCTGCTGGCTGGGCAGTGATAACGGTGCAAGTCTAGCGCCATGGGGTCAGGGACCTCCACAAACGAGAGTGACAGGAGCAGACTGGCATTTGGCGGGAGGGCGTGGATTAGAACGGAGGCAGCAAGGCCAGTTTTGGGGATGAAGCCGTCTCAAATCCTGCCTAAACTCCCTGGCAGGACCAGCTATACGATCTGTGGGGCCGAGTGCAAAATGAAAATGGGGGGCCCCTTGTTAAAAAAATTATTAAGAGTTTCAAGCAGAGGCCCTCCTCTAAGCATGGTGCCTCGGTGACGGCACAGGTTGAGTGTTAATGAAGTCATTCCTGCTCCCTGGACTAAGAGGAGGTCATCCACCCATCAGTCTGTCTATCCACGTCTCCAGGCATTTCTCTATCACAATTTCACTGTCCGTCCTACAGACAGGCCCAGCCCGGGAGCTGAAAAGGACACTGGTGCAGGGGAAATGGCAGCAGCCCACAGTCTGCTGGGTCAAACATGAGCCTTTCCCTTCAAGCCCAATGCTCTGGGCTAGGAGGGGCTGGGGCTTCTGTGACAGGTTTATAAAGCTGAGCCCTGTCCCTCGGGGGTTGACCCTGAAATCGCCCACGCCCCCTGAGCCTCAGCCTCAGGAATGGAGAAGCTGGTGGGGTCACAGCCCTCACAGTTCCACTTCCCAGGAAGGAAGGTAACCAGGTCAACAACAGGGATGTGAAACAGTGACAAGAAACCCAACAGGGGCTCTTAGGGGCTAAGGACAGAGCTGGATGGGACCTCTGGGGGCACTGGGCTGCCCCTTGGCCTCCCCACCCCACTTCATATAAAAGGAAATGATGGCCAAAATGGAGAAGTGACCCGACCAAAAGCTCCATGGTCCAGAAAACTCCCTGGGGGGTTCCCACCCCTCATTGGGATGGCATCGCTCCTCTTCAGCCTCTCTCTGCCCTGTGGCCTCACCCCAGGGAGAGCTGGAGGCTGAGCTTGGACGACAGAGGTGGATGGGGAAGACACAGCACACGGGATGGCACAGAGGAAAGCCCAGGCCTGGAGGCTGGGTCCCAGCTCAGTGATATAGCTAATGATCTGTGCGACCCAGGGTACATCCCTCCCCACTCTGGGCCTCAGTTTCCCACCCATACAATAAGGAAGGTGAACCAGGTGACTCCAAAAGTGCTTTCATCTTTGATGTTCAGGAACTGTCTGGCCCCCTGGCCCTGCTACCCCCACCTCCCAAGGGACAACTCTTTCCATCACAGGCCAGAGAAGCTGGTACCTCTGGTAGATGAAAGGTTTCGGGCACCGAGACATCAAATAGCCCTGATCTGAAGCGAGGAGAAGAGAGGGAATTAATGCAGCCTAGGCAATACACTTTGATCTCCAACCTCCTGCACTAGGCTGGGAGTGGGGTCCCCACAAAGCGTCTGGGAAGGGGGGCTCCTGGGGCCAGGGCCTGGGATTCAGGAAACCCTTTTGCCTGAGGGCTCTGGGCCTGAAGTCTTGGGAGGGTCTTAAGGGGGGCTTCTAGTGTGTAACAAGTGTGTAAATTCCAGACCCCTCCCACCAGAGGTGGGCCTCTGCATCCATTCCCTTGGCTCTGGGCCCCATTATTCGTCACCCACCATTGGGCCAGAGCCTTTCTTCTTCTTGAAATCAGAGCAGACGAGGTTTGAAAAATTAGCATTGGAAGGAACGTAAAGGGTCACGGCATCCACACACGCCCCTCAACAGGCACAGCTCCCGACCCCCCTTCCTCAGTTTCCCAGGATGATGGCCGTGGACTCTGCGGGTACATGCCCTTGGAACTCTCTGAGAAACCGAGTGCATTAACGGGCCACTCTAATCGTCAGAAAGTTCCTCCTCATTATTGCAGGTTACAGTTTTCCATTAGTGGTCATTGATCCTGACCTCTTTCTGTAGTGTGTAGAAAAAGGGTAAGAAAAACCCTTTCATTGTGAAGTTAAATATGCATGATCCCTGAGCACACATCAGGGCTTGTACAGCTGCCAGTCCGGGCTGGCGTGGCTGGGAGTCCTGGAATTGTTTTAGGGCTGGAAGGAGCTCAGAGATCATCTCATTCAACCTCCTGGTTTTCCTGATGGGAAAACAGGCCCAGAGAGGGACTGACTCACCCACAGTCACACAGGATGGGTTCCAGGGTCTGATGACCACCTCTGGAACTCTGAGAGGCCCCCACAGCTGAGCTGAGGCACATTCTCAGCAATTATGCTGGATCCCCAGGGGTGGCCCAGACCCCATCCAGGGCTCTGGAGTCAGAGACACTGGAGTGCAAATCCCAGATCCTAGCTGTGCGACTTTGGACAACTAACTTAACCTCTCTGGGCACTTCCTCATCTGTAAAACGGAGAGAGTTTATGTCTACTCCTCGAGGTTGCTGCGATGATTAAATTAGTTTAGCAAATATTTATTAAGCACTTACTGAATGCCAGGTCCGTTCCAGTGCTGAGGAATACAGCATGAACTTTGTGGTAATGGACGTAAAGCGGAGTGAAAGTGCTCAGACAGGCTTAGTCCCTGTTATACCATCCTGCACATGCTGCTTCCCAGCTGAGGCACTGCAAGCTTGGACCCTGGGGAGTACCCCAGGGGGGACTGTGGAAAACAGTGGAGGAAGATCTCCCCCCTTCCACGGGTCCACTGCCCACAGCGTTCGGAACCATGTGCAAGAAAGAGGGTGGGCAGGAGGGTGCCTTTCAGGGATGTCTGGGGCCCCTCTCACCCTTTCTCCCTCCCCACCACACTCAGCAGCCTGTCCTGAGAAAAACGCTGAGTCCCCGGCTTCAACCCAGAAGGCAGCTGGCCTCAGAGTCAGACTTGCCTGGAGGACAGAAGTGGGCCTTGAGAATACCCATGCTGTCCAGGTCCCTTCCGTGGGCATAGCCCTTTGTGGGTTGCAGAGCAATTTCACAGCCAGGTTGTCCTGTGCAGGAGGCGGGGAGAGCAGCGGCCCTCTCTTAGCCAATGGCATTAGGTCCAGCCCTGCGAAGTGCAGGAACTGTGTGCCTTACCTATGCCCTTCCCTCATGGAGCCTCCACACCGCCCAGCCGCTCACTGAGGAGGGGCCTGACGCCCAGAGTCACAGCCAGAAACTGAATGGGGGTTACTGCACGGTCACCCAATGCCCAAACTTGATATTCTTTACCCGTGGTGCCCACTGCCTTCCAGATGTGGACGCAGCCCAGAAAGACGACATGGGGGCCTGAGGTTGGCCATACATGGATTCGAGTCGAGCCAGGGCGAGCACCGGGTCTCCTGACTCTGAATCCACGGTGCTTTCCACTGCCCAACATCTGTGGGCAATTACAAGTCTCAGCTCTTCTTCCCACAGAGGCGGGAGGGCTGCCTGATCACCACTGAGGGGACGGTGCTGACCAGATGCTCTCCTTCCTCACTCAGGACCAAACCAGGGCCCAGGTGGGCCTGGGAGCAGGTCAGGCCCGAAGCTGAACGTTCCACCTCAGAAGCAGCTGGTGCCAGGAGCAGGCTCTGCAGGAGGGTGGAGACTCTCTCCCCTCTGACCAGGGGCTCCCTGGGTAGCCAGGGGCGTAAGTCTTTGGATTCAGGCTGACCGCAGCCTAAATACTAACTCTACTAACTGTGAGACCCTGGGAAAGTCACTTAGCTTCTCTGAGCCTCGGTTTCCTTGTCTGCAAAACAGTGGTAGTAATACCCATTCTGAAGATCTGCTGTGGGGACTGTGAGGCGTGTGAGGTCCCAGGCTCTGTGCCTGGCATGGGGTAAGTGCTCAGTGACAGCGACCAAGATGGTTCTCATGTCCCCGAGTGAGTGCTGTGGACTCAGGGTGCTCCTGCCTTGAGGCAGGGGAGGCCTGTGTGACCTCAGAAGATCTCACTAGACGTCTCTGTGCACTTCGGAATCACAGAGGCAGGCAGGGACACTCCTCCCTGTTTGACATAGAAAAATGCAGCCTAGAGGAACTGCGTGATGTTCTGGAAGGGCATCTGAGGGAAGACGAGAGGCCTGGGTCCTGGTCTCATATTTGGGAACAGAAGGTCTTCAATGAGTCCCTCCTCCCTTTCACTAGCACATTTTCTCAGCCCCACTGCCCGCCCGGGACACTGGGTACAGAACATGAGGTGGGGAAGCCCAGGTCCTGAATGATCTCTGATGTGCAAAACAGAATGCAAACAGGAAGAGAGGGCCAGGCAACAAGGCTCCAGTGCAAAGGGCATGGAAGCACTTGGAAGACTGGAAGAACCCCGGAAGGCTGCCTGGAGGAGGTAGAGGAGGGAGGGTCCTTGAAGGAAAAGCAGAGGTGATGAGGAAGGGCATCTAGCAAATTCCTTCTGGGAATCCTGGGATCGGACTGGCAGGAACACAGGGCCCACGTTTGGAGTGATGGGACAGGGAGCTTACTGTCTCCCTGAGCTCTGCCACTTACTACTGTATGGTTCAGTTTGGTGGCTGCTGTGAGCCTCAGTTTCCTCGTGCGGAAAACCAGTCTCTGCCCCTGGGGCCACTGGTGAGCCTTACATGAGATCATGCTTACAAAGCATGCCGCACAGCCCTGGCAGGCAGTGAGTTTCGATCAGCGGCAGCCGCTGTTAGGAGTCTGGGCTTTCTACAGGGGAGAATCACGGAAGGAATCGCGGTCAGATACATGTTTTAGGATGGAGTGGAGAAGGGGAAGTGTCTGGAAGGAGGGAGAGAGCGAGGAGGCCCGAGCAGCTGCCTGGGACCAGAGGAAAGGACCCAGGAGCTACCCCCTTTCTCCACAGAGGGACCCTCAGATCTGACAGACCTCCAGCCCCCGCTGCGTGACCGTAACCTCGAGGATGGGCCTGCCACAGCCGGGGGCCCCCTCTCCTTCGCACTTTCCCAGCCCCTGGGGGTTTGAAGGACATCTTAGGAATCTGGAAAATTTGCAAATCCATTTAAATCCCCAGAGGTTGCCTGGCGGCCAACTGGCCCACAGCCAGACGGATTCTTAGGGACAAGGCTTGGGCCCAGGGACAGGGGCTTTGGTTCCGAGGTCCTGTCCCTTGCTAGGTCCCCTTTCCATATACCCTGCTTGCCATCTCCCACTTCCCTTCTCACACCCCTCGCCGCTCTCCCCACCTCCCACAGGCGGTGCTGTGCTTGGGAGGCCCCCCGCGGGGCACCCCGGAAACCTCTAGGGTTTGCTTGTTGAGGGCAGGGCGCAGCAGGCTTGAGGAGGCCGGGGTCGCCAGCCAGCTGAGAAGCAGCCTGAGCAGGAGAGAGGAGATAACTGTCTCCTTGAGCCCTGATGTCACCCTCAGCCTCCAGGCCTCCTCCCATCTGGTTTCGTTAAAAATATTTTCCATTTTTTGACCTATTCGAAAAGGCGCAGGCTGGGGCAAGGGGACAGGACAAGCGGTGGGAGTTCCCCCCTCTCCCAGCACTTACCTTGCTGCTGCTGCCTTCTGGGGTAGGCACTGTCCCAGGCTCTGGGCTGTCACCCCCTCCAGGAAGTCCTCCTCACGGCCCTCTCGTTTTATCAGAAAGGCTTTACTGGACCCGAAATGGGGCAGTAGCTGGGGAGGAGGGCAGGGGGGACTGTTGCAGTCTCCCAGAGCCTCAGGAGAACGGAGGGAGTGGGGGGCTGCAGGGGTAAGGAGTGGCCTCACTCCCAAAGCATCCTTTGGGAGGAGCAGGGCTGCCAGGAGAGGCCGCCCTGGGTCTGGCTGGCTGTGTCGCAGGGCGCAGGCCGCTGCCGGGCGCTGGTCAGAGGCGCCTGGCTCTCTCCTTGTCCTCGTCCTCCTCCTCTCTGGCTCCAAGTTGCTCACAGAGCGATCCTGGGTCCCAGATGGGATGGGCAGGGACTGCGGCCGCTGGCAGCCCCAGGAGCTCACACCACTGTGGGCTTCCCTGCCCCCCCCACCACTTTGGGGGAAAGGCTGTAGGGCGGCCTCTGATTGGCTCAGCTGGGAGAAGGGGGGTGGTGGGGCGGGGAGGGTGGACGCGTGCGTCTGTTTTCAATTTCAATTTTTTCCCCCTCTCTTTCTTTTCCCCCAAGTTTCTTGTTTTTCTTCCTCTTTTCCCTCTGCTTGCTCCCTCCCGTCGCCTGCTCCTTCAGGATGTGAGGGGATGTTTAGAAATTCCGCAGCCCACGCCAGCCGCTGAGTCACTTTTATTAAAGAGTGGCCCGGCCCCACTCGCCTGATGCCTGTCTCGGGTGGCGGCCTCCCCTTGCCATGGCACATAGGAGCAGGTCCCTTCTCTGTGCCTCAGTTTCCCCATCTATAAAGGGAGCTCTGATAACCTACATGGTTGATTCAGTCAACATTCATTGAACAAGCGTGTTCAGCACTACGAAGTGCTAGACACTGTGCTGGGTGTTGGGGACACAGGAGTGTGTAAGACACAGTCCCTCACCTCAGGGGCGCCCAGGCTAGTGGGAGAGACAGACAATGCACAGGTGGGTACTCCGAGGGAGGGCAGGGGGCCCAGAGAGCATTTAGAGGGGCACCTAACTGAGGCTTGAGGGAATCAAAAAGGGCTTCTGAGAAGAGGTGACTTGGAAGAGATGGAAAGACCTTCCAAGATTATCAGTTGCTTCTCAGAAGAAGAAAGCAAAGCCGAGGAGTGATGGCGCAAAGAGGGAAAGAGCCTTGCTCAAGGCCACTCACATACCTCAGATTCCATACATATTCCCTTCTATCATCTCAAGCCCCCGGAGTACCAGCAAAGGGTTATTTCCCCATTCTATAGATGAGGAAACCGAAGCCCAGCAGAGTGAAATGAGCTGCCCAAGCTCACACAGCAGTGGCAGAACTTAAGCAGAATCAGGTCTCATGGGTTACATGCTGGAACAGACGCAGGGATCTGACCCCAAGGGATGACCCACGTTGCAGTGTAGACTGGCCCTCCTGTCCTGCCTTCTTCCTAAGTTAACCCTTTCCGTGGCTGTCATTCAGTCACTCAACAGATATTTTTGAGTACCTGTTATGTTCCACCTCTAGCCTCCGGCCCTCCTCCCCACTAGGGTCTGCAGGGCTCCTCCAGGACCCGGCTGGGCCTCTCATCCCCCTCACTTCTTCCATCCTCATTTCCTCAGATCAGGAGATGTCTCTAGTCACAGACTCCTGGCCCTTTGATGCCAATGATATCATTTTAAAAGAGCTTAGGAAGTTGAGTTGAGTCACTCCCTGCCCCCACTACTGTACGCATGGGGAAACTGAGTCCTGGAGAGGGGAAGAAAGGGGTCCCAGGTCATGCAGAGAGAGCCCGACTCTGTCCAGGGCTCCTTCTGTCCTGCCCTCTGCACCTCTGTCCACCCCTTCTTCTCCAGGCCTCCCCTGGGCCCCTGGTCATGGGGTGGGGGGCTGGCTTGAGCTGGGATTTCATGCCAACTAGAGGAACCTCTCGTGTGGTCGTTTCTTGGTCTTGTCCCAGTGGAGCTTGCCCAGCAGGGCATCTGGCCTGGGCCACACAGAGGGAGAAGGTTCTCAGACTGGCCCCAGGCCATGGGGGTGTGGGGAGAGCCTCCCAAGAGAGGGGGCCTGGCCCAGGTTGGTGGCAGTGGGGTCATAGGGTATACGGGTGGACTCCAGAGACCCCAGGGCCAGGCCCTCACAGGGATTTCTTGTGCCCAGAGACCCCATCACTCTTCACAACTCCCCTCCTAGATTGGCCTTGGCCATTCCCTCCAAAGCTCTGGCCCGACTGCTGGGACCAGGATGGCTCAGGGGAGGCAAGGAGGCGCTACAACCCCTAATCCCCAAAAAGCTAGTCTGGGAGTCAGGAACCCCAACTGTGGACTTGTTGTGTAGCCTTGGATAGGTTCCTTGTCCTCCCGGAGCCTCAGTTTCCCCATCTGCGCTGGAAGGTGCTCAGGATGCTCTGTCTACAAGTTCCTTAGAGTTGGACTCTGGCTAGGGACTCAGGCTGGTGGGCCCCAGGGCAAGGGGACAGCTGGGGGCCAGAGATGCAGCACAGAGGGGAGGGGGCGGCTGGTGCTGGCTCCCCGGGGAAGCCGGCGGCCGCCAGTTTCCGGCCAGCCCAGCCATCCGGCTGGCCCATCTGGAATCACTTAGCCCCTACCACCGTTAACCCTTGGCAGGCACCAGAGCTGTTAAGCCTCCTCTCAGCTGAGATGGGGCTAGGGGACACAGAGCCACGTGAGACACCACAGGGTACTCGCCGACGGCTGGGCAGTTGAGGCAGATGGGGCGTGATTGACAGGGCTGCCAGAGACAGAGCTGGGTTCAAGTCCCAGCGTCTGCAGTTCCAGGCTGCATGATCTTGGGCAAGTCACTTCAAGTCCTGAGCCTCAGTTTCCTCTCTGGAAAATGGAGGTAATTTGAGGAATGACTCGAAAGACTGTTGCAATTTGTAACACACTTAAATGGCTTAGTACAGTGTCTGGAAGCGTTATTATTGAAATAGCGAATTTCCCTCCTTCCAGCTGCAGCCCATCACTGTGTGGACCTCAGCTTCCGCTGTGCACTCTGAATGGGTGGGCAGTGGGCAGGGCATGTGGACTGTGCAGCACTGTCACGCTGGGGTGGTCAGCGTGGCCCCCAGCCCCACTGTGGACAAGATGAGCCACGGGCAGTCTCCCACCCGACCAGATGCAGGGAGCGGGGCCAGCCTCAGCCAGTCCTGTCTTGGGGGAGGCCAGGCTGAGAGTGGGTGGGCCGAGCGTGGAGTACGGGGAGCCCTGCGTGAGATGGGGTGGGGTGGGTTAGAGAGGGACAGACGAGCTCTGGGCCGTGGGGGTCAGCTCTCCCCCTCCCCACTGCATGGTGGCACGCTCAAGGATTAAGGGCCTGAGGTTTGATGTGGGCAGTTCCAACCCAGCTCTGCCACTTCCCAGCTGTGTGACCCTGGACAGGTTATGTTATCTGAGCCCCAAGAGCCTCAATGTTTTCAGCTGTAAAATGGGGATGCAGGGGCCTCCTTCACCGAGTTGTTTTGAGAGGTCTGAATAAGTGATACACGTAAAGTGTTTTGTACAAGGACTAGAGCAGAGTGGAAAAGCTTCACCAAAGGTGACTGATTCTCACCTTTGTGTCGCTGGGAGCTGCCGTCACAGAAGTCCACCGTCAGGGCTGGAGGGAAGCTTGTCCAACAGCTCATTTTTTAGCAGGGATGACAGAGGCCCTGTGATGCAAAGTGACTGTGCCAGGCTGTGTGACATTTAAGACCAGGCCTGGAACTGAGTCTTATTCTAGACTCTCAAGCCCGTGATCTTCCCTGAAGGAAGGAACCAGGCTGAATGACCCCCCTCCTCAGACCCCCACCCACACTCCTCAGAGCTGAGCCGGAAGCCACAGCTCTCAGTGGGGCGGGGGAGGGGTCCGGAAAGGGCGCCTGAGTAGGAGAATTCCCAGTGGGCTGGCTCAGCACTCACTCAGGCAGGGCCAGCGGCCACCACATCTGGCTCTCCCACGCTCCTAGCGCTGCCCTCCCCCCCAGGCCTGGGGCGAGAAAGCAGCACACACGTCCCAGGCATCAGCACCGTCATCTTGGATGTCAGGGCCCAAAAAGTCCTAAGAGCATCCATTGTACAGGCACAGAAACTGAGGCCAGAGAGTGGAGAGGGCTTGCCCGAGTGTAGCAGAGAGAGAAAGGGCCTGGAATGCAGGACGCCTGACCCCCAGCGCAGCGTCCTTCCACTCTGCTCACCCCGAGCAGGGAGGCCTTCATGCTGTAGCTGGGGAGCCAGCAGGGGCACATGGTGGGAACTGCCCCTCCCTGGCCTGGGTGCTCAGCATGGCGGCTGTCTGGCTGGGCAGAGGGATCGGTGGGGGCTTCGGGCCACATTCCCACTCTAGATTCCAGGACTGCTTTTAAAGGGCCAGACTGTAGCCACCAAGGCCCCACAAGGTTGCAGGAGATAAGGGCTTCAAGACCCTGCCTGTCTTGGCCTCGCCCCAGCCTCCAGCTGGCCTGGGTCTTGGTGCCCCAGGGAATGAGGGTGTGTCTTTCTGGTACACACAGATGGCTCAAGGGTCATCAGAATAGCAGGGCCCCCACAGGCCACATATCTCCTCCTCACTGGGTCCCAGAGAAGGCCAAAACCTGCTTGAGGGCACACAGCAAGTCTGAAAAGAGGCCTCTGATTCTGATCCTGGGCTGCCCTGCCCCTCCCACCATGTATCCATCCAACAGAAGTTAATTGAGCACCTACTATGTGCCCTGCCTCAGATAGCTCATGAGCAAACACCGAGGAAACCACAGAGTAATAACATAAAATTGTGATAAATCTGATGAAAGAGAGAGAATAACAGACTGGGTAGGTGGGGTTCTTGTTTAGGTAGATTAAGGCTTCTCTGGGGAAGAAATATTTCAGCTGAGACCCGAGGTTAAGAGCCTACACACAATGCAAGGGCAGGAACAGTGTTCTAGGCAGAGGGAACAGCATGTGCCAAAGCTTGGTGTGTTTGAACAGAAAGAAAAAAATGGTTGAGGCACAGAGAGGGGACATGGTGGGATATAGGCTGGAGAGGTAGTCAAGGGCCAGGCGTCAGAGGCTCATGGGCCCAAGGGGACTCTGGCTTTTATCCTGAGGGGTAGGGGGCGGGGGACACTGAAGGATTTTAAACAGGAGACTGACGAGGTGGGTGCACTGTGATGTACTGTGGATGACATACTAATGGGGGCATGAGGAGAGGTGGGGGCGAGGATGGAGCCTGTTGTAATAGTCCGTGGCTGACTACCTCCCCCACCCCCCGTCCATCCGAGAGGCTGCAGAACACACCAGACAGGGAGCTGGGACCTCTGGGCCCCAGTCTGTGCTTGACCACTGACTCGCAGTGTGACCTTCTTCTCCTTCCCTGGCCTCTGTGACTCCTCTGAACGATGGGTCAGACACAGTGCTCCTTCCGATGAGGACATTCTGCCCCAAGCCTCCGAGTCTAGGTCACCTCTGCTCCCCACGTGGTTGTGTACTCAGGGACTGCCTCCCTCCGGGACGCCTGTTTCTCCACTGGAGGGGAAGGACAATCAGCACATCCGGGGTCATGATCGAGACCCGGCAAGCTTAAGCCTTCCAGTAGTACCCTGCAGTGTCAGCAGGTGGCGCCGCCAGCCTCTGGAGGGGGCAGGAGCAGCCACGGAAAGGGGACGGGAAGGGAGAGGGGTCTGGAAGGCAGACACCTCCCAGGAGCCCCAGCACCCACCCATGAGCCTCACATCTGCCCCCTGGAGGTGGGCAGGGCCACTTCCACCTCATGAACAGCTCAGAGAGGGAGAGTCCCCTGCCCAAGGTCACAGAGTGAGGGTGCAGCTTGGCTGGGACTGGCCCCCAGTCAAGGCCCTTGGGCTGCAGTCTAGCTGGTCCTAAGGCTGGCCCTGGTGCCCGCCAGCTTCTATTAAGCAAACAACTTCCAACAGAAAGCTGAACCCAGCTGAGCCCTTTTCTCTTGCAGGACCATAAACCTGATTTAAAAACCAAGTTATCACCAGGATCTTTATGAGGCCTGTCTCTGGGCCCCACCCCAGGAGGCCCTGGTTGGGTGTGTGAGAGCAGCCCGGAGGGAGGACTTCCAGAGGGAAGAGAGGCCACCAGGGGAGCCAGAGGGAAGGAGGGGTCCAATAAACAGCCGCTCCCAGAGATAAGGGGCTGTCAGAGAGGAAGAGGCTGCGACTTGGTGGCTGGGGGCTTCTGCATCCACCATTGTGCACAAGGTCACAGCACCGTGCTGGACCATGTCTGAGGCAACCAGTGGGCACATGGAGACACTGAGGCCCAGGGAGGTGAGGGCTCAGGGCCACATGGTGAGTCAGAGGCCAAGGTGGCACAGGACGTACCACTTCAGACACTCAGCCTGGGACTTTTAAACAAGGTTACGGTGTCCTTGGGAGGGGGAAGCTGGGAGTGTCACATCAGGGCTGGCTCAGGCCTCTCATTGAGGGGTCCACCTAGGGGTGCAGGCGAGGGGAGAGCCAGGCTCTTTTGCATGAAGAAGCCAGAGGAGGAAGAGGAACCAGGTATTTGTTTAAGCAAAACCCCAGGGTCGGGGGAGAGGCACACACAGGTCGCTAGTCTCCCCGGCTAGCTCAGCTGGAGAGGAAAGAAAAACTTCCAGAGAGGCTACTGCCTTGCTGTGTGGCCTCAGACAGGTGACTTCACTTCTCTGAGCTCTAGTTGCTTCATCTGCAAAAGGAGGATAACCATCGACCCTACCTCCCGGAGGATGAACTGGAACAATACATGCAAATGACTTGGCCTGACGCCTGGCACTTAGTAAACGCTCAGTCAAGAGTGGTGCTATTGTTGTTATCACCCCAGCACCAGGTGAAGGGCCAAACCCTGCAATCTCAGAGAGATGCAGTGAAAGGGCCCTGAGCTGGGAGTCAGACGACCTGGGACCTGGGTCCATTTCTGTACAGCACTGACCTGCTGTGGGAAGTTGTGGCCAAAATCTCTTCTTTCTTTAGGCTTCTGGGCCTCAGTTGCCCTATCTGTGAAATGAGTGGGCTGGCTCTCTAAGGGTCTTCCAAGGTCAGGATGCTATGAAATTCAGGATGCCCCTGCTCTCCTGCCCCAGATAGACCAGGGGTGACGTTTGGAGGATGAACAGGCTGGGCTGAGGACCCCCTCGGCCACTCAGGCTGGGCAGCAAGAAAGGCCAGGAGACCCAGTTTCTGGGCCCAGCCCTGTGCCTGTGTGACCTTGGCCAGACACCTGGACCTCCCTGTGCTTCCTTCTTCCATCTAGCAAATGGGGCCAATTTGCCCCACCCTGCCCGACACCCAGGGCTCAGGAAAGAGCCGGCCCACCCCAGGATGTGTCTGTGGAGTAGGAGGCATGTCCAGCCTCCACTCTGGGAGAGGACAGCACTGAGGGGCCCACAGAGCAGCTGGGATGGCTCCACTAGGCCTCGGGGCTCTCTGGAGCTGCTCTCTCCATGATCAGGGAAATATGCTTTGTCTGGAAAGTCCCCCATCTCTCAGCCACCACCCAAGTCCTGGACACTGTCTTCATCACTTCTGGACCCCTGCCTAGCTTCCTTGCTGCTCTGACTCCTGTCTCTCCTCTGGCTCATTCTCTATACAGCCCGTCTTCCTGCCCTCCGCCCCCCCCCCCCCCCTCAAAACCCTGGGTGACAACTTTCCACACCCCTCATCAGGCCTGTCCCACCCAGCCTTACTCTGCCCCTCCCCAAACGCATCTCCTGGCCCCATCACTGAGCTCCAAACTGGTCTTTGAATTCTAGGGGACCACGTGTCCCCTTGGGCCTCAACACCTTTATTCACGCTGTCCCTCTGCCCACAATGCCCTTCCCTGCTCCACTCCCTGGGGCCTTAACTCAAGTGTCAGTTCCTCTTGCAAGACTTCCACGTCTTCCCCCTTTGGGTTAAATACCCTGATTCCTGGCCTTCACCAAGATGTAATTTTACCCTTATTTGTGATTATTTGATTCAAACCTGCTTCTCCTTCCAGTCAGCCTGTAAGCACCCCAAGAGCAGGGCCTCACCCAGTGCCTAACACGGTGTCTGCACAAAGGAGGAGTGTTAATGCCTATTTGTCAAATGAATGCACACATGAACGAATGAATTCTTATACCTATTCCTGACTTTTAAGCCTTCCATCTAGGTCTGAGTTAGCATATTCTGGGAATTAGAAGGCACCATCCTTCCCACCCACCCCAACCCCACCCAGGATAGGCATGCTTTCTGCAGCATCCCTGACCAGGACCTCCAGCAGTCACTTGCATTCCTCCTGTGATGGTGAGCTCACTCTCTATTTTGTGACAGCCCATTTTATGATGGATGGTCCTTTAGAGAGCACTTTATTGTGGGTGGGTTGAAATCCATGTCTGTGCCTGCAGCTTTCTCTCTCAGGTCCCAGGTCTGCCCTGTCTGCCTACCGAAACTCAGATCTTCAAGCCCCACTCCGGCTCTTCTCTTCCTCCAATCTGAGTAGTCGCAGTTATGTCAGCTCAGAGAGTAGAGACCAGTCCTCTTGGGCCTCTCCTCCCTTCTTCATACTTCCCAGTTTCTTACTGACCCCTTGAAAACTGGGGTCCTGAGCGGAGCCCAGCACTTCAGATGACTTCTGAGCAAAGTTTCACTAACATGTCCAGTTCCTGACCTGGGAAAGGGGGCCTACCCTGCTCAGGCATCCCTATGCTCATCCATGTTGGCAACAACCCAGGCAGCCCCTCTTCTCCTCTCCCACAAGCAGCCTTCATTTTGCTGCATAAACTTGGGCACGGCCCCTTGTCTTTCTGGGCCCTAACGCTTCCACGTGTACAATAGGAAGAGTTCCTCTGAGCAGGAAGAGGAGCCCTGGGCTGACTGTCCCTCACTCTGTTATAATAGCCATCAGAACTCCAGAAGAGTAAGATTCTGACCAGGGCCAGCTTCACGGGCAGGTCACCCGTGCAGTCACACAGAGCCCACTGTTTAGACGGGCCCCATGCTTGGTTGAATGCTTGCTGTCACCATCCTGAAATCCTTAATGATTTTGAACAGGGGATCTCACGCTGTCATTTTGCACTGGGCCCTGAAAATTCTGTCCTGCTCCTAGACGGATATGTCTAGATGATGCTGTTCGGCCCTGGCTAATGTGGTGACCCAAGGGAGGGAGAGGTTGAATAGATAAGACCTTGATTCTGCTCACCTTCTGGGGGCCACATGTCCTTGCACACTTAGGGGGCCCCTAGGAAATGTCGGAGGATCAAACCCCATCAGGGCTTTCTGCATAGCTCCTTGGTGCTGAACCCCCCTGTTGAAAGGAAACCCATCTTCCCTGGGCTTCCCAACCCAGAGCCCCATCCTTCGCCAAATGCTTCAACTCACTCCCGCTCCCAGTTTACTGATGGCTCCTCAAATGCCACCCTCCTTGGGTAGCTGTGAAATGTCTGCCAGTCTTTGAGGTGGGGGGAAGGAACGCCTGATGCATTTAAAATGCCAAGGGGGCCTCAGCTATAATAAATGGATCAGGGCTCTTGGATCCTGATGCACACAAACCAACTGATAAAAAGACACTTTAGAATCAACTGGAGTATTTTGCATATGAACTAGGTGTTAGATAATACCCAGAAATCTGTGTTGATTGTGTTAGACGTGATAGTGGCATATTATGTAAGAAAACGTTCACATGTTTTAGAGCTGCATGGTGAAGTATGTAGGGGTAAAATGACATGATGTTTGAAATTTGTTTTAAAATACTTTAGCACAAAAAGGAAGGGAGGAAATGAAATAAGTGTGACAAAATCTTGATAATGATTGATGCTGGGTGATGGGTATATAGTCGTTTACTCTACAATTCTACTTTTGTGTATGTTTGAAACTTCTCGTTAAAATCAAGGGGGGGGGGGGGTAGGAGGACGTCAGGAGAATGTGAAAAGTTCCCTAGAACGTTCCCGAAGATGTCCCTACTTCACCTCTTTAAGTACTTTCTCTCACGGCAGACTCAGGCTAACTCCCCAATTGTATGCAGACTCGTGTATGTGCATATGTGCATTTTCCCCGGGGAAAAACATCCACAGCTTTCATCGGAGACTTAGAGGGTCGTGACCCCTCCCACCAAAAGATGAAGGACCCGCTACCTTACGCATGGAACCCTGTTTGAAGTCAGGTTGCCCCCTCACCAGAAGCTGGTCACTGCGGAGTGCCCCACAGGCCGGTGTGGCTGTCCTGGGGTCCGCCCGCTGCCCCTCGGATCCTTTTTCTCCACCTGGGGTCGCGGGGCTGTCCACGCCGCCGCGGGGAGGACTAGGCGTGCGGGCCGCTAGGCCGCGGGTCTCGCCGGGGACTCGCGCACCTGGCGATTCCCCGACGCTCGCCCAGCCGCGCCCTCGGCACCCACCCCGCCGGTCCCGGCCCGTCCACCTCCCGCTTTGGGCGGCAATTTGTCTCCTTTTGAACCCCCCGCCCCCGACGGGTTTCCCCCTTTGATTCGCGGCCCGGAGTCTCCCCCCGCTTTGAAATGCAAACCCGCCTCGGCGGGGGCCGCGGGCGGCCGGAGCTATAAAACGCCTGGGTGGGGCGGCCGGCGGCCGGGCCTGCGAGTTCAGGTGAGCTGCGGCTCGTCGGGGCGGCCGGCACGGCGGCTCCAGGGCCCAGCATGCGCGGGGCGCCCCGCGGCCACCATGTACGTGGGCTATGTGCTGGACAAGGATTCTCCCGTGTACCCCGGCCCCGCCCGGCCCGCGGGTCTCGGCCTGGGCCCGCAAGCCTACGGCCCCCCTCCCCCACCCCCTGGGCCCCCGCAGTACCCCGACTTCGCAGGCTACTCCCACGTGGAGCCGGCCCCCGCGCCCCCTGCGGCCTGGAGCGCGCCTTTCTCCGCGCCCAAGGACGACTGGGCCGCAGCCTACGGCCCGGGCCCCGCGGCCCCCGCCGCCAGCCCAGCCCCGCTGGCATTCGGGCCCCCCCCAGACTTTAGCCCGGTGCCCGCGCCCCCTGGGCCTGGCCCGGGCCTCCTGGCGCAGCCCCTCGGCGGCCCGGGCGCCCCGTCCTCGCCCGGAGCGCAAAGGCGGACGCCCTACGAGTGGATGCGGCGCAGCGTGGCGGCCGGAGGCGGCGGTGGCAGCGGTAAGGACCCCTCTCTCGCCCTGCGCCTCCGGACGGCTCCCCTGGGCACCGGCAGGTGCTAGCGCGAGGCCCCGGCCGCCCCCTGTCTGACCTCTGCCCTGGCCCTGCCTGGGTTCCGGGAGCGTGGCCTCCCTGGCCACTGTCGCCCTGGGGGGCTGTTCTCTCAGCTTCCCGCTCTTGAATCCCAGCCCGCCGCAGCCTTAGTAACCACAACCCGTCTGTCCGTATAGACAGGGCAACTGACCCGGAGAAGCGAAGAAACGCACCTTGTTGTGCGGCAAGGCCCGAACTAGAACGCAGATCGCTGACTTTTATCCCAGGACTCTTGTAGCAACACTGGCCTGGTCGCCATCCGTTTCTTCCAGCCCTATCCCAGCCCCAAGCAGAGGCTGCAAACCCACCCCACCAGGGACAACGCGTGATCGTGTGAACATGGGCAGGTCACTTTCCTTTCCAGGTCTCAGTCTCCCCATCCGGACAGTGAAGAGTTTGGCGGGTCACATCCCGTGGACTGAAAAAGAGTCCTCTTTGGTTAGATGGGGCGGGGGGGGGGGGGTTCCCTACCTTACGGTCCTAGGGCCCTTCCTGAACTCTTGACCCTGGGGGAGGGGAGAGCAGGAACAGTTGGGAAGGTGGCTGCTGTTTGGCTCCGGAGCCTGCGAACCTCCTGCCCCCAGGCAGGCCTCTCTGATCCACCCTCTTCAAAGGCAGGGGAGGGGGCAGGACAAAAGCCCAGCTTTAATGAGGGGCGGCCTGACCTCCTTTATAGGCCCCCCTTTGTCATGTAACAGGCTGCGCCCTGGCTCGCTAGTGACTCCTGTTGGCCGGAAAGTGAACAGGATACCCCGTGGTTCCGACTGTGTCGGGCCTGTCCTGACAAAGGCCACCTGGCCTTGGGGGCGGGAAGGTGGCCTGCCCACCCTTTGATGTCCGGCCCCTCCTCCCCTTCCCCCAGCTGGGAGCCACCCTGAGACTTCCCCCACCTCCTCTCTCTCTTCACCCCCATGTCCCACACATGCCCGGCTCACTCTGGGGACAGATGCTGGGGAGGGTTGATCAGTAGTTACAGGTCTGGCTGTAACCGGACCACCGTCTTGGGAGTGAGTCCCAGGAACACAGGACCTCCTCTCTGCCTCCAGAGGCCTCAGAGGACTGGGGTTTATGCCCGCGCTCTGCCACTTGTTTCTGTGACCTTAGCTAAATGATAACAGCTAACATTTATGAAACACTTACTAATGGACCAGGCACTGACCTAAGGTCTTGCATGTATTAACTCATTTAATTCTCATAACATTGGCATAGGTACTATTATCACCCCCATGTTTAAGATGCAGAAACTATGGCGTAGAGGTGAAATACTTGCGCAAGACCACATAACCAGTAAAAGGTGTGGCGGGAACTGGAGCCCTGGGACATTGACCCCCAAGCCTGTGCGCTAACCCTCTACAGCTTCCCTGAAATCAGGCGTCTTTTCCGGGTCTCAGTTTTACCATCTGTGACGTGAGAGGGAAGGGTCTTGTGCCTTTTGTTTGAGTTACAAAAGGACCCCTTTGAAAAATCTGGTGGAAAGAACAAATCTTCTCCCTAGAAAAAAGTGGTGCCTATGTGGCAGACGTTTTCAGGTTTCTAGAGGCCCCCAGAAGCTTCATCCATAAACCCTGCCTGAGATGGTATGAGAGGAGATGTCTGGGGCCTGTGGCTCTGTGTCTGTTCCCTGGAGAAGGAAGCCGGCTTTTCCTGCTCCTCTGTTCCACATGTTGTTGCTTCCAGCTTGTTGGGGATTTTGGAGATGGAGGGGGAGATTCCCCAGGGGTGGGGACTGGCAGAGAGGCCATCACTGTGTGAGGGGGAGAGTGTGGTCCAGGGGGGTCAGAAGACTGGTGGGAGCCCTGGAGGAGCTTCCAGGCTGTGTGATGTCGGGCAAATTGCCTCTCCTCTCTGGGCACAGGAGCTGCGAGCCCAGCTCAGCCTCTAGTCTAAAGAATCATTCGGAAACTATTGTCCTCAGGCAGATAGGGGGACTAGGAGTAACTGCCCAAAGGCAAAAAACCTTTCCCCCTTTACTCCCAGAAAGTAGAAGAAAGGGCCAAGGTGGGTCTGCAGGCTCTGGAGGAGAGTGACTGCCCCAGGAGGCAGGTTAGATCATTCTGCCAGGATGCAGGAGCCTTGGCCTTCTTGGAGCCAGAAGCTGCTGCCTGTCTGCCTTGGGGGCCTCTGACTCTGACCAGTGCTTCTGGGACGGTACAGACCCTCCCTGAGAGGCCAAGCCCCTCCCCGCTTTAGCCCCAGTTTCTCCTTCTGGGCAATGAAGATCCAGGGTCTGCAGGGGTGTTTTCGTGTAATGCTGTTGCCTGGGATGGCAGAGGGAAGGTCGGTGCATGCCATCCACGCCCCAGAAATGTCACTGGCCGCCAGGTCTTATGGTACCCTTCTTGGCCAGCCCATTCGTCCTCCCTCTGAGCCTCTAGCATTCTAGAACATCTGAACTGGACAGTTAGAGACCAGACATACGAGTAGGGAACCGAAGCCCAGAGCCTGTAAGAAATGTTCTAGTTTCACACAAGTGGAGGCTGGGCTGGGAGGGATGCTGGATGAGTCAGTTAAAAATTTTGCCATGGTTTCCCACCATATTTAGGGCAAAATCTACATTCCTTCCTGAGGTTTGCAAGAGCATAGAGCATCAGCACCTGGCCCTTGCCTACCTCCCTGACCTCACCCCAGACCACTCCCCTTGACCACCAAGCTCTAGCCACTCCAGCCTTCGTTTAGTTTCTCAGACGTGTCACGTCCTACTGCAGGTCTGTGTATATGCTGTTCTCTCTTCCCAGAAACCTCTTTCCCCTGACTCTTTGCAAGCCTAACTTCTTCTCACCCTTCAGGTCTCAGCTTAAGGGTCACCTCCTGAGAGAAGTCCTCCATGATTTCCCAAGGAAGGCTCCCCTTATACCCACTGATAATCTTTGCCGTGTTTCTTTCAAAGCGCTAACCTTGGTTTCAATTTACTCACTTATTTGTGTGTTTGTATGTTGTCTATTCCACCGCCCACCCACCAAAGCAAACTTACACCCGTGAGGTCCAGAGTCATGTCTATTTAACCCATCACTAAATTCCAGGCACCCAGCCCAGTGCATGGCGTTTAGTAGGTACTCAGTACCTTTGAGGAATGAATGAACAGGGCAGGCGTGAGGAGTAGTAAGACCCCTCTGGGAGAAGAGGGGAGAGACGAGATCTCAGCTTTGACATAGGTTCCTGAGGTCCCAACCCTGGAGTTGGAACCCACGACTGTCCAGTAGAGCAGTTCACGCCGATGGTGGAAGCCTGGTTGCCCCTGTCTCCCCACTGGGAGTGTCCTCCATCCTCCCGTGGGGGACAGTGTAGCTGAGGCTGGGACGAAGACGCCAGCCTTTTCCTAAGGAGGGGGCAGTGAAAATGGGGAAGATGAGGGAGAGGCTGTTATGTTGTCCATAAACAAAATATTAACCAGTTCTGAGTGATTGCTGTCGCTGGCCTGATGCCATGATGGGAACTGACTACGAGGGGTTCTATTTTTTTGTCTTCCCACTTTGCCTCTATAAATATCGGCGTTTTCATTGGAAGAGTTATAAATGATCCTTCTGTGGAAGGCTCAGCCTCCAATTCCTCGTGAATAAACAGTCCTTCAGAGGGTAATGGCCCACATGAGTAGGAGATGTTCACTCAGATGCTGAGGCTCCTGCAGCAGGATTTAGATCTTGGTCCAACCACTTCAGCTTTCAGATGGAGAAACTGAGGCCCATGGAGGGGATGAACCCTCCTCTCCCCACCACATTCCAGACTCTGTCCCTTGGCCCAGTGCCACAGCCGCCAACCTGGCCCCTCACCTCCAGCCTCTCTCTGATGCCCCAGCTGTCATCTAAACCATTACCAAATGTACCTTCTTAAGGCATATCCCCTGCTCAAGAGCCTTCCATGGCTCCCCACTGCCATGGAATTGCCATTTCATTTCATGCCGTTTCGTTGCTATAAAATCCGGCCCTGTTTCTGTGGCCTTCAGAGGAGTCCTCCTGAAAACTGGCCTCAACCCACTATTGTAGCCACTCTCCCACTAGTTTGCCTGGATACAGAGATGCTGACTGGGGACAGTGAAGAGCAGGGCTTGACAGCCTCAGGCCTGGGGTTGAATTTCTGTTAGAAGCTGCATTAGCATCAGGCAAGTTTACCTCAGCGTCTTCCACTGAGCATTAGGATAGTAATAGGGTTGTCCTTTGAATCAGGAACGCCTATAAAACACAGCCCTGAGCCTAGCACAGAGTAGGTGCACACAGTAGGTGCTCAGTGCACGGGTGCCTGTGACCATCTCTGCCAGTCCTTAGCAGGTGCATGCAAGCACACACCCACACTCCCTGCCACTCCAGTCTGGGCCCCTCAGCCTGAACTACCCGCCCTTCCTTCTCATATATCTTCACCAGTTCAGATGCTGCTCCTTTCCAAGGCCACCTCCTCTAGGAAGCCCTCTTCGGTTCCCTTCCCTCCGAGCACTGTATCAGGCCCTTGTTTTAACAACATTTACCATTGACTGTCTTATTTATCCTTGCCGTCTACCATGTTATCCCCTCAAAGACCAGTCCTAATCAGTCCCATTCTTCTCAGGCCTGGCTCATAGTAGGAGCTCACAATAAAGCTGCTAACTGTGGCATTGGCTAAGTCCTTACCGTGTGCCAGGCACTGTGCCAAGAGCTTTGCATGGGTGAGCTCACCTCAGCCTCAGAACTACTCTAAGAGGTGTGAGGATCTATTATTAGCCTCATTTCACAGATAAAATTCATGAGGCTCCGAGAGGGTCAGGTGGCTTGCCCAAGCTCACACAGCTGGGATGCAGCAGCACAGGGTTCAAGAACAAACTCTGCAGCCTAAGAGCATTTATCAAATAAAACAACACCCTGAGCACGGGAGACCCCCTCCCCCTGTGCGTCCCAGTCCAGGTGAGGAAAAAGGAGGCCAGTCCGGGAAGAGCTCTAAGAGGCTAGAGGTGGGGTGGGCACAGCAGGGGCCGGGCTGTTTAAAACTGGTTCTCCATGCAGAAGCTCCGTTTGACACCTCGTCTCTCAGATGTAGCTGGGAAGGGGAATGACCCAGTTAGAAGGTGGCAGAAGGCTTTTTTTGGTTGGGTGTTCTTTTCCCCCGCTTTGCCGGATGCTGCTGTTGCGAGCTTGGGGAATCGTGAAGGTCCGAAACAGCTTTGTTAGCGGCAGGCTCTGGCTTGTCAGTAGGAAGTTATCTTGATGGGCTGGCCCCTCCGGCTTCTGTCCTGGAGCTCCTGGGATCTGGAAACAACATTTTTGTCTGGAGTCAGGTCCATCATCGTGTTAACTGGTGTTAACTCAAGCCACACTCACTCTTCAAGCTTGTAGGAGGCGCATAGATCCCTCTGCAGCAACAGAGAGAGGGAGCGGGCGTTAGTAAGAGCCAAGATTGATGCTCCAGGCTCAGCACCCTCCAGTGATTTCCTGTTGCTCTTGAAATCAAATCCGAACCCCTCACCCAGGGCTCAGAGCTCTGCTAGTCTCTCCAGCCTCGTCGTGTGCCTTTCTTGTTCATTCATTCAGGCAGCAGGCACACAGTTATAGTCTCTAAGTGTCTCTTCTAGGTGCTGGGGATTCCGGCCAGAACAAGGCAGACAGGGTACCCTCAAGGAGCTGGGTCTGTCTGCCCCTTACTCTGCTACTCTCTGCCTTAGGGCCTTTGCACATGCTCTTCTCCCTTCCTGGAATATTCTTCCTCATTGGTGACAAGGAAACCTCCTTCTCAACTTTCAGGTCTTGGTTTAAATGTCACCTCTTCCAGGAGACCTCCCCAAGCCAAATAAAGCGGGTCCCTCTACCCCATCCCTGACACTTAATCTAGCTCTCAGCTCTGTGCTTGCTTTCCTTCATAGTAATCCCAGTTTGCAATCATTTCATTCGTTTGTTTTTAGTCTGCCCCCCACCCCATGAAGAGGGGAATGAACTATTTAACTGAGCATCTAGCACAGTAACAATAATGTGAACTGGCATCTACTGGTTGCTCAGCGTGTGCTCGGCAGATTTCAGATGCAGGTATTTCTGCACATTTCTGTGTTAGACTAGTGCCTTTGACTAAGGCTGTGGGAGCAGTGGAGCTGGACGGAAGGATGTCCTTTGGAGGCTGAGCCGAGCAGCTGATGGATTGGATGTGGGGAGTGGGGGAAGTACACATCGGCTTTTATCTGAGTGGCTGGAGGATGGAGGGCCGTTTCTGAGATGAGGAAGACCAGGAGGCACACCTTCAACAAGGATTCATCAAGAGCTCTCTGTGTGTCTGGTGCTGTTACAGGACTGGGTGAGCAAGATGGCATGGTCCCTACCATCGCGGGGCATACCGGGAACGAGGCTCTGTGGGGAGGGGGTTTGCCAAGGTCCCACAGTGAGCTAGAAATGGGCTGAAGTCCAGAGCCTCTCCCTGAGCCTCCACCCGGAATGTGAGACTTTGGGACCCACGCCTGCAGACGGTCAGGCAGGGACTTCACTTCCAGACTAGAGGAGGCTGGCCAGGGTAGGGCAGAGGCCTGGGAACTCCACCAGGAAACAGCTCAGTAAGGCCTCGAGCCCAGGAGAAGACTTGAAGGGACGCAGTTGCTGTTTGCAGGTCTTAGGAGGGCTGATCTGGACCCCATTATTTTTGGTGCCCCTGTGGAAAAACCTAGGGAGAATATAAATGGGTGGTAGATACAAGAACAGGCCACTTTGCAGACAGTACAAGCACAGTCTGGTAGGTATGCTCTGCAGGGGTGGGCATCTGGTCCTTGAGGGGAGTTTGGTCCAGCAGGGTTGTCCAGTAGAAATTTCTGTGATGTTGGAAATGCTCTCTGTCTGGCTGTCCAGTGTGCTAGCCACTACTGCGTGTGTCCATCAAGCACCTGAAATATGGCTAGTGTGACTAAAGAACCGAGTTTTTAAATCTACTTAATTAATTTAAATTTAAATAGCCACGTGTGGCCAATAGCTATGCTATGGGACAGCACAGGAAAATCCCTCTCAAGAGTTCCTAGAATGATAATCCTTTTCGGATGGGCTCCGTATTCCCTATCGAGGAATCTCTCCTGTCTCTTTTGTCTTGGCTGTCATCTTCATCTTTACCTTCTTCTCTAGCATCATCATCATCATCGCAGCTAGCTTTGATTAATAATTACCTTGTTAGATAGATGAGCACATCTGATCTGCACAGCTGCCGTGTATAAAGGAGGCGTTCACGTCCTCATTCTACGGATGAGTCTACTGGCATTCGAAGAGCTTCAGTGACTTGCTCGGGTTCACACGGCTGGCACATAGCCAGGCTGGGTTAGAGCCATGGGGTCTGTCTGACACTGAAGTTTCTTTCCTCTTCACTGCCTCCCGTGACCAAGTCAGTTGTGGACCTTCGGGAAGGGGGCAGGGCAGGGGGTGATGCAAAGGAGGCCTGGGGGGGAGGAGAGTGCAGTGATGACTGAAGGCTGAGACTTGGAGGGAGGTGACAGTGGGCAAGAGAAGCTTGCCTAAGGTTGCAGGGCTCCTGCCTGTGGCTGCCCAGGCTGTCCTCCCCAGACCCCCACCCCAGGTCAGCTTCACCCCTGCTCCAGGGCTTGAGTGAGGACCCGTGACAGAGCAGCCTGGGACTGGCAAATCACCCAGCACAGGGATCCAATCGTGGTCCAACAGAAAGCCTCATGGCCCAGGAGGGACATCCACCTGTCATCCAACTGGCGAGGTCAGGGCTGCCGCAGCAGAGGTCCTACCTCCCAGAGGCACAGATGGGGAAACAGGCCCAAACTGAACATCACATGTCCATCTGGTGGCCTGGCCACGTCTCCTCACACCCGGGCCAGTGTGTTCTTTGCCTTGCGGCTCCCCGTCAGGTGGCATTCCTCCCTCTCCCAGGGGATCCCTCCAACATCTGCTTCTGCAGATAACTCCATTCTCCTTGACATCTCCATAGCCCTTTGCCCTTTACAAACTGCTTTCACCTCCAAAGCCCAAAGAAGCTCAGTCACTTCAAGTCCTTCAGCTAAAGATGGTCAGACCTGGGCCCAGGTCCTTAAGGGGCTCAGAGCTGCACAGAACTTCAGACTCTACGGGGCCCTTGGAGCTGACGCCCTAACCCTTTCTAATACACAAGAGAAACTGAGATCCAGAGAGGACAAGGGACTTATTCAAGACTGCACAGTTGGCATAGAGCTGCGACCAGGACTTACTGACTCTAGCTGATGGTTCAGAATCTCCCAGTGGGCTTGTGAAAGATGGCTTGAAGGTCAGGATGCAGGAAATCTAGGCTAGAGCTTGGGAATATGTATTTTTAACAAGCTTCGGTGCACGCATGTGTGCATACGTGTGTGCACACGCACATATGTGTGTGTATATTGGGGAGGGGATTTTGATGCACAGCCAGTTGGGGCTGGACCACACAGGGAGGGGTCATGGAGAGTTTGGGGCTGGATTTGTGTTCCAGGCACTGAGGGCCAGAGCTGGCCATGTCATCCCCCAGGGCCACAAACCCAGCAGGAAGAGGGCAAAGGAAGTGCTGACCCAGAGGCCGCTTGATTTTCCCGGAGCCACCCACCCCACCCTGGGGGCAGAGGCTGAACTCTGTCCTTGCCTGGCCCAGGCTGGATGGGGAGGCCCCACTGCAGGCCGCCATGGTTCCTGTTCCTTTCTTCCAGCTGGACAGGGGACGCTCAGACAGAAATCGCTCTTAGAATTCTTTCAGCAACAATAACAAACACAATCAGAGAATCAACAAACACTGGGAGCGTCATGTCTCCACGTTGGAAGGGACCTTATAAATAAACAGTCTCGTCCAACACACCAGCAGTGCCCAGATCCACTTCCCAGCCTGCCTGCCATATGGCTATCCCCTCACGATTGGAAATGAATAAGATCTACCCTTCCCCACACACCTACTGCGTGCTACATACTGTGGTAGGCCATCCCTCTCAAGGGCTCCCCTGTACACCCAAGGTTTGGAGATAATCATGGGAGGCCTCACACTGTGCGATAGCTTCTAGTGCTGTTACTGAAGCTGGACGGTCCTGGGTTTGAATCCCACCTGCCGAATGTGTGCATCCCTCTGAGCCTCAGTTTTCCCCTCTGTAAAATAGGGAAAACAGGTTGCACAACTTCATAGGTTGTTGAGAGATGCATGCAAAGTGCCTGACACATGGACAGGTTGGCCATTGTTAGAATAATAATTATCTCCCTTTTATAGAGACAAAGAATGAGGCTCAGAGAGGTGAGGTGACTGTCCTACATCACCCAGCCAGTGAGAAGATGCACGACACAGCCCCAGAGGTCTGCTGGCCCAAACTACCATGTGTCAGGGGCACCTGGAAAGCTATTCGAGTATCAAATCCCTGAGCCCCATTTCAGCCCCACTGAATCCAGATTTCTGGGCTAGAGTCTGTGCTTTTATAAAGCTCCCCAGGCAGCTCTGAGGCTGCTGGCCAGGCGTTTGGAACCATTGGCCTGTTGTTTCCCAGGGCCTCCACTGAGCCCACTTTCGGGGATGGGGAATTTGCTACCTCCATGGCAGCCTCGTGCACATGGATGAGCTGGTCCTCACGTCCCAAAGCCAGAGCAGAGGGAAAGCCTCTCATCTGGGTGAGTTATCCAAGGCTGTCCCCTGCCGTGGTCACCCCTGAAGAGCCCGGGGGCTCCCCACCCTCTCGCACTGGCGTCTGGCCCAGAGGGTTATTCATTAGGTGGCAGGGAGCGGCCGGACCCCATCAGACACCTGTTGCAGGAGCCCGGACTTCCCCCTTCGCCCCAGCGTCCCGGGGGCCTGTAAATCATTCACCCCGGGCCCTCCCCGCCCCACCGCTCTCACGCACGCCCTGCCCCCTCCCTCCTGGGCTCCCGTTGGCACAGGTGCTCACAGGAGGGGGAAGGGAGGGCAGCTCGGGGCGTCGGGAGTTCTGGCCCAGAGCTGGGACGGGAGCCCAGGACTCCCGACTGTCATTAAAAATACACATTCACATCTGCACGTGGTAAAAATTTAAACTTCCTGGAGACTCCTACCCGCTGCCCCTCAGCCTCCAGTTCCCTGTCCAGAGGCAGCCCCTGTTATCGGCTCCTCGTATATTCTCTCAGAAAGAACTCTATGGTGCACAAACAAGTATGAGTGTGAGTGTGTTTATATCCGCCCCCCCGTTTATATACAAAAATAGCAACATACATTCTATTCACAGCAGTCTATGTCTTGCTTGTTTTTTTACTTAACAATGTATCTTAAAAATTGCTCCATATTGGTGCATGTGAAGCTTTACCGTTTCTTTTTCTTTTTTTTTGAGGAAGATTAGCCCTGAGCTAACTACTGCCAGTCCTCCTCTTTTTTGCTGGGGAAGCCTGACCCTGAGCTAACATCCGTGCCCATCTTCCTCTGCTTTATATGTGGGGCGCCTACCACAGCATGGCTTGCCAAGCGCTGCCATGTCTGCACCTGGGATTCGAACCGGTGAACCCCGGGCTGCCAAGAAGTAAACTTGACCACTGCACCACCGGGCCAGCCCCTATGGCTTCTTTTTAAGGACTGTGTAATGCTTCCTACATGGATTACCATCTCTTATTTAACCAAGTCCCCACCTGTAGGCATGTACCTTGTTTTCAGTCTTGTGTTGTGTGAAACAGCTACAGCTTTGGCATTTATCTCTGAGATCAGTTCCTGGAAGTGGGATTAACTGGTCCAAGGGGATGTGCATGTGAAGTGCGTCTAGATGTCACCAAGTTTGGCTGCAAGGAGGATGTGCCAGTTATCACTCCCCGGACAGCAAATGGGATTCCCTGGTTCCTGGACCGCACGGCGTGATCTCACATGCCTTGTTCCTCAGCAGAGACATTTTCTTAGCAGTGAAATTGTGTGCTTTGAGTAGCTAGCTCCACAGATAGAAGTCGGCCAGTGGGTTCCACCCACCCGGAGAGGGGGTGACAGGGCCTGTGGGCTGGGTCTTCATTACAGTCTTGCTAATATGCAGCCACAGCGCTATCTCCCATCTAGTCTCTCCCTCCGCCTCCCACCCCCCAGCCCCTGGGAACAGCCAGGCTGCAGGTGGAGACACCCGAGGCCAGGTTCACACCACTACTAAGCAGGATGGCCCTCAGCAAGGGCCCTTCCTGAGCCTCCACTTCCCCATTATGAAACGGGCCTGATGGATCCCCGCCTGCTCACCAAAAAGGATGGGAGTGAGACCCGGCTGCCTGAGGGGAAGGGGGTCTTCCAATCACTGCTTGTAATATCGTTGACTGAGGCGGAGGCAGGCAGCGAGCCTCAGGCCCTGACCTCAGGCTATGAGTCTTCTGGGCATTTTCTTTCTTTCTTTCTTTTTTTTAAAGTTGGCCCTGAGCTAACATCTGTTGCCAGTCTTCCTCTTTTTTTTTTCTCTCCAAAGCCCCCAAGTTCATAGTTGTATATTTTAGTTGTCAGTGCCTCTGGTTGTGGCATGTGGGATGCTGCCTCAGCATGGCCTGATGAGCGGTGCCATGTCTGCACCCAGGATCCAAACCAGCACAACCCTGTGCTGACGAAGCAGAGTGCACGAACTTAACCACTCAGCCACCGGGCCGGGCCCTTCTGGGCATTTTCAAGGGCCCCGAGCCTACGGAGCTCTCAGGGGTCTGCCCTAACCATGGTCTGGCCCCTCCCTTCCCAGAAGTACAAGTAGATGGGTGGTCTCCTGTTTGCACTTCTGCTGCCAACACTTAGGGGGCTCCATGGTGGGCTCCATGGACCCCAAACCTGACGGGGTGAGGAGCTGTGCACGAGAGCAGGGAGCGAGAGCTCTAGAGCAGGTGACAGGGCCTTGGGCAAGTCCATCTTGCCTGGTGCTTCAGTAACCCTGACAATACAGGGAGTCTGGACCAGAAAGACTCACAAGGCCTCTCTTGTCTGGACCTCCAGCAGCTGTGTAACTACTCTGAACCTCAGTCTCTTCATCTATAAAATGGGAAGAGACTAAACTTCCTTGACTCCTTCTGGCTTAAGCCCAGCAAACCCAGTAGGGCTGTGGATTCAGAGCTCTGCTGGCTCTGGTAGTGTTTTTGAATTTTCTAGGCCAAGGAGGGACGCCATCTGGAGCCAAGGCCTCAGCAACCACTCCCATGTCCCTTTCCTGGGCCAGGCCTGGCTGAGGACCGAGGTTGTCCCGTGCTGCGTGGGGCAGCAGGCTGAGGTCAGCGGCTGTGGAAGCGTCCAGTGCGGTTCTGCCGCTCTGGCAGGAAACCCGAGGAAAGGAGCCCAGGAACGTCTGTTGTCTCCTGTTCTCCACACAGCCATTTGGCTCCCGGGGAGCCGGGTGGCTGTCCTGCCAAGCTGCGTGGGCTTGGTGGAGGGAGCGGGGCTGGAACAGGATAGGGGGGTGGGTAGCGCAGGGCCCGAGCTGCAACCCAGGGAGGTGAAGGCCAGCGATCGAGGGGGACACTCGGGTGAAGTGGGAGGAGCCGATGGTCACTTGGAGACCCGCCGTGCCCCCATGGGACGCGTGTGTGGGTCCCAAAGTGCTTGCGTGTGCCTCCTATTTATAGCTTCGTGCTCAGCTTCTTACGAAAGGAAACTGCTGTTTAGTCAGGCCCCCACACTAGCCCAGGCCAAGCATGACTCTTAATACTCTCTCCAGACAGCCCTGTGATCCTGGTCCCCAAAAGAGCGCTGACATTAACCCCAGAAGATCCTCTCGTCCAGTTCCTGGCCCCAGGCTGAGCCCTGTGCAGAAGCCAAGCCCCTGCCTTCTCTCTCCTGGGTTACTGCAGGTCTCTGCGCTTCCCCCGTCCTCCCGCAAATCTGTTCTCCATGCAGCAGCCAGAGTAATATTAAAACCTACGTCAGACCTCCTGTCTCCTCTGCTCAGGCTCCCATCCCGGACTGTGAACCCACAGTCCTTTCCATGGCTTGTACAACCTGCCCGCTCCCCTGGCTCACTGGGCCCTAGCTGCCCCAGCCTCCTCACTGCTCCTCACCCACATCAGACCTCAGGCATGCTCCTGCCTCAGGGCCTTTGCACATGCTGTTCCTCTTCTCTGGAGCCCCCTCCCCAGATATCTGCATGGCTCTCCCCTCACCTCCTTTAGATCTTTGTTCAAATTCCCCTTCTCAGTAAGGCCTTCATAGACCACTCTATTTAAAATCGCAGCACCTCTCCTCCCTAAATTCCCCATCCTCCTTCCCTGCCTTCTTTTCTCTGAAATACTTATCATCAATTAACATATCAAATACTTTCCATATTTACTTTATTTTCGCCTATCTCCCTCCACTAGAACCCAAGCCTCACGAGGACACGGAGTTTTTGTTTGGCTCACTGCTGTGCCCTAGCGCTTGGCTCACGGCAGGGGCAGAGGAAACATCTGTGGCCCAGCCCAGTCGCTGCGGCTCTGTGCCTCGGCTCAGGCGAGAGTGTGGGCGGCTCCGGGCAGCCCAGCCCCAGCCCCCGGCGCAGCCCCAGCTCAGGGCTTGGTGTCCAGGGCCAGGGCCTTGTGCGTACTGGCAGGTTCTAGGGGGCCGCCCGTGGTCTTGGTCCTTTTTGTCTGACTTTGGGGCCGGCAGCTGCCAGACATTCGACAAGAATTGAGGAGCATACCCCCCAGGACAGATCCGGCAAGCTCCCTGCGTCCACCTCTGCCTGTGGTGGCTCTTCCTGCTCTCTTCTCATGCCTCATGCGTCTCAAGCTACCCTTGCCTGCCAGGTTCCCTTGCTCTCTCTGCTGTTCATCCCTGTGGTCTGAGGATCCCTGAATTAGAACCACCTGGGAGCTAGCTGAAAATGCAGATTCTAGGGGCCGGCCCATGGCCAAGTGGTTAAAGTTATGCATGGTCCGCTTTGGCAGCCTGGGTTCGTAGGTTCGACTCTTGGGCCTGGTCCTATTGAGAGCCATGCTGTGGCAGATACAATACATATACAAATTAGAGGAATATGGTCACAGATGTTTGCTCAGGGCAAATCTTCCTCACCAAAAAAAAAAAAAAAAAAAGCAGATTCCACCCCATGCTTTCTGATTCACACTGTCAGGGATGCCCTAGAAGCTGTGTTTTTCGCAAGCTCCCCAAGTGTCTGTTGTGCAGCCACATCCTGGAGCTGCTGGGTTAGAGTTGCTGGAGCTGGTGATCAGAGTAGGTCAGAACATCTGGACTGAAATTCCCAACTCCATCAGCAGTTTGCTGTGTAACCCTGAGCAAGTTACTTCCCCTCCCTGAGCCCCAGCACCTCCCCAAATGAGCATGAGAGCATTATTTGCCTCCTAAGCTAGGAGTCTCCGAGCCTGAGCCTGGGGGAATGATTGTCACCCTGGGGCTGGAGTGTATGTCCCTCCCAACTCAGGGTCCTCCTTCAGGGGCCTGGATTGCTCTTCCTCCCCGGGGCCCCGCCTGGGCCTTTTGCAAGGTCCCCGTCCCCATTCATCTCCCCTCTTGGCCCCTCTACTTCTCAGGTAAGACCCGGACCAAGGACAAGTACCGCGTGGTCTACACTGACCACCAGCGCCTGGAGCTGGAGAAGGAGTTTCACTACAGCCGCTACATCACCATCCGGCGGAAATCAGAGCTGGCGGCCAATCTGGGGCTCACTGAACGGCAGGTGTGTGGGCCCCCAACCTCAGCCACAGGAGCAGTGCTGGGATCCTGGCCTCTAGGCTGCCAGGCAGATTATAGAGCTCAGTTGAGGGAGTAGAACAGAGAGGTTGAGTCTCCTGGCCGTGGTCACACAGCACAGCAGAAACCGAGCTGCTGCCAAATCTCCCCCCACAACAAAACCCATTATCCCTGACCCTCACTGGGGGATAGGGAGATTTGATTGGCTATGGGCTACAGTAGGGCACGGTCAGTGCTGTGAGAGGTCTGAGTGCTATTTAATCCAGAGAAGGGAGCACTCTCCAGAGGAGGGAGAATAGGGAAGGCTTCCTGGAGGAGGGGTGTTAGAGCCTGGCCTCGGAAGATGGAGAAGAAGGTTGTAGAGAAAATTGTCATGAGGGTAGGGGCGCAAGTTCCAGAGCAGGGGAATGTATCCAGGGCCCGTGACTGGTCTCGGTGGCCGGAGCAGGAGGGAGGCCACAAACGCCATATCGAGAAACGGGCTCCACTGTCCTCCCTCCCTTCATCTCGCTCTGTGTCATGTGGTCTCCTCATCTCCGTTCTCCGATCCCACAGGTGAAGATCTGGTTCCAAAACCGGCGGGCAAAGGAGCGCAAAGTGAACAAGAAGAAGCAGCAGCAGGAGCAGCAGCCCCCACCGCCCCCACCGCCAGCCCCCGAAGTCACCCCCGCCCCAGCTGGGCCACCCCTGGGGACCCTGTGCCCCAGCTCTGCCGGCCTCCTGGGCGCCTCCTCCCCGATGCCCGTGAAGGAGGAGTACCTGCCGTAGCCCCAGCCTACCCCTGGGCAGGGACTCAGGTGCTGGGAATGTGGCTCCTGTGGGGGCCCAGGAGGCCTGTGCTGATTCCCAGCCCTGCCACTGACCTTCTGGGTCACCTCGGCCCAGTCACGCACCCAGCCCCTGCATCCCCGTGGCCCATCTGAGCAGCGAGCCTGTTGGATAAGGACCTTTGCCAGCTCCTGTGTTCTGGGCCTCAGGGGGATGAGGGAGCCCAGAGGGGAGGTTGCAGTCCTCAGAGGGCTGGGTGAGGGGGCCCCACCTCCTCCTCTGTGGGTTCAAGGGTGGGAGCCCACTGTAGGGACCAGACTGACCCTGGAGAAAGGAGACGGAGCTGAGCGAAGATGGAATGCCTGCAGACCGTGACCTGAGGGGGAGGAAAGCGGTCAGCTTCCACCTGCCTCTTCCTGAAGGCTCGCCTCTCGCTGCCCCATCACAGCACACCCTGGACCCTCTCCAGGCTGGACGCAGAGCACAACGCCCACCCGATGGGCCTGAGGGAGGGGCTCTGACGACTGGCCCCTCTGGGCTGCAGCCATCTCCCCTCACTGTCTTCTCAGCGGGGCTTCCAGATTGGGGGGAGGTCCCGGGAGGGGGAGTGAGGGGTGGCGTCCACCCTGCTGAATTTCTGCCACCCCAGCAGGTGTCCCTCAGGGCCCGGGGAGCCCCGGAGGACTTTCTCAGGACCAAGCAGAGCTCACAGTGGGCCAGTGTTGTACATAAAGTGGGATCTGTTGGATGCAGCTTTGAGAATAAATTTTTTTTCTCTTTTTAAAAATGTATAAAAATGATTGTATGTAGCATTAGTGAAAAACGTTGAAGCATAAATCAGCTCACCCGTCCCTCGCTCATGGTCCCATCCATCTCTGTAGGCCTGCAACGAAGTCACCTTTAAAATGCATTTGAAAGATCAAAACAGGACATCGTTAGAGTGAGTCTATGAGGCTGCAAAATCGCAAATCCATTTTGTAAGCAGAATCATCAGACTCAATATATCAGGCTTTTGAATTTTTTGAACACTTTCAGCTCAAGTTTTTCTTTTTTTTTCCATTTTATTTACTTATTTATTTATTTATTTATTGAGGAAGATTAGCCCTGAGCTAACATCTGCTGCCAATCCTCCTCTTTTTGCTGAGGAAGACCGGCCCTGAGCTAATATCTGTGCCCATCTTCCTCTACTTTATATGTGGGATGCCTACCACAGCATGGCTTGCCAAGCGGTGCCGTGTCCGCACCCGGGATCCAAACCGGTGAACCCCGGGCCGCCAAAGCAGAACACACGCACTTAACCACTGCGCCACCGGGCTGACCCCTCAAGTTTTTCTTTTAACAGGTGGCATTCGTTGGGCACCCCCATGCGCTAGGCATGGCCGGGCCTGGGGAATGCACAGTCTTTGTCCCCCAAAAGTTCTCAGTCTGAGCTGTGCTCTGGGCATCGGGAAAAGACAGCATCCCAGGAGTCCAGAGCGGGCTCCCAGCTGATCTTGGAGGGTCCCGAAGGCTTCCTGGAGGAGGTGATGTTTAAACTGAGGCCTAAAGAACTAGTAGGTGCTGTCATGCCAATAAGGGAAGAATGGTAAAAAAGAAGATGAACAATAGGAACTTAAAGTAGGGTTTTTTTAAACTCCTGAGAAAAGTTGCTGTTCTCAACTCCCTTCCAGAGGTGGGCAGGCGTCTGCTACCTGGGGCCTTCTCTCCCTAGAGGACTCCGGTGCCAGCTGCCTGCCCCTCTGTTTACTGTTCTGGGAGGTGGCCCAGCCATAAAAAGTGTGCACAGCCCTCCTGTCTGCCCTTTGCTCCTGGGGCACATGACAGCAATGCATGAGGTGGATCCGGTCCCCACACAAGCCCCTGAGGGCACCTCTCTCTCCTCCTACTGGTGGCCTGGGAGACACCCTGGCTTCACCGAGGACACTGGACATCTAAGGCATGGGAACCAGATGGTACCAGGGGAAAGGACTAAGCTTCCAGGAGCAGAGGAAGTGGGTTGGTGGAAGGGTGGCCAGCAGAGAGTGAATATTCTGATCTTCAAAGACATTTGCTGTGTGACCCTGGGGTAACTGCATCCCCTCTCTGAGCCTCGTTTTCCCATCTGTAAAACTGGGCAGTTCATTTACCAAAAAGAAACTGCTCTGGGCAAGTAAGTTTGGGAAATCCTGCAGACTCCCCTTCAGGAGTCACAGTGGTGCATTAGCACATCAAAGCCTCTGACAAGTGTCACAGCAAAGAAACCCCTTGAGTTTCCTTTAATCCAGCATTCCCCATGCTTTGCTACCCAGGCGCCCCCTGCCAGCACTTACCAGCACCCCGCTGAACACCGCACAGTCTGGAGTGTGGGGATGCTGTGGGCTGGAGGGCCACACTTCAGCTGTGACACAAGGTTCGGTAGCAGATCTTGTTGTCAGATGCCCTGAGCTCCAGCCTGACGACTTCCAAGCTGTGAGACTTCGGGCAAGTTACTTAGCTTCTCTGAGCCTCTCCTCCTCATTTGTCAAGTGGAAATAAAGTACTCTAACCTATCTTAGAATTGGGTTTAGCAGAGGGCCTGGCACATGGTAAGTACTGTGTTTCAGTCACCTGCTCATGGAGCTCTTGCATCCTAGTGTGAGGTGCTGGCAGACCTGACTGATGTTTTAACCACCCCACCCCCAATGCTGAGGACAGATGGAGACTGGGAGGATCTGAGGCAGGACAAACCTCTCCCCAGCCACAGGAAGACCTCTGCCTGGCAGGAGGTCAGTGGCCAGGCCTGGCGGCCTGGGTGAGCTGCAGCTGCTGTCCACACGGGCGGTCAGGGGGTTGGGTGGGGCCCACAGGTTGCGTTGGCGATCACCTGTCAGTTGGCGTTTGAGCTCCATGAAAAAGGAACTTTTTATCTAAGACAACTTCCAAACAGTGCCACGGGCTGCCTTGTGAAGGAGTGAGTTCCCTGTCACCCGGAGAGTTCCACCAGAGACTGGGGTGTTGTAATGGCTCAGGAAAGGGATCCCTGCACCCTCCCCAATGCTAGGAGGTGTTCCAGCTTTCCCACTGGGAATGGCGATGCTGCTTCTGCTTTGCATCCAGCAATTTTATGTTCCTCCTCTGCGTGGTGGCAGGCCCTGCGCTGATGCTGGAGACCGGGGCTCCAGACAAAAGTCAGACTGGACTGGCCCGGCCCCCAAAGGCCCATGGCCTGGTCATGGCCTCTAGCCAATCAGAAACATGCACATCAGCATTATGTTTGGCGTACAATTTCCCCAATAAACCCCTAACGCCGTGTTGAGAGCCTGTCTTGTGGAGGCACCGGTCCCATCATGACTGCTGAGAGATTGGGCGGGCCAAGCAGAGAGCACACAGCTCAGCTCCGGGGAAGGGCTCAGGCGCAGGGCTGGCAGTGGAGTGTTCTCATGGAGGAGGTCTCCAGCAGCCCGGGGTGTGTGTGTGTGTGTGTGTGTGTAATAGGTTATGCTGCGGGGACCGGAGGATTGTGGCACTCCAGAAACCAGCCTGGCTCTGCGGGGATGAGATGCCCAGCCAGTGGGAGGCAGAAGCGGGCAGCACAGCAGGCTAGGAGAGGGTGGCCTGCAGGGCAGTCCTGCCCCAGCACGGCTGCTCTGGAATCACTGTCTCTGAATCACACCAGATGGACTAGCGGTCTGGACCCTCATTTTTCACAGTCGCCATTCGCCGGTGAAACAAAACACATGTTCTGCAGCGATCAAGTCTGAATGTTCAAGCGAATTAAAATGTTTATTTATATGCATTTAAAAATATCTCCATATAACAAAAGGAAGTACATTTTCATCTAACACTTTCCTTAAATCAGCACACATCTCACGTCTGGTTTGATGTGAGACCTGGAGAAACAGACAGAGAGAGGCTGAGAGAGGAGGGGAAGGTGGAAAGGGAGACAGATTGACTGACATGGATGCCTAAGTAGTTATCTTGCTAAGTTGTACCCAACTTCCTCTGGGAGGGCGTTAGGGGACAGTGGTGGCAGCAATTGTCAAAGATGTTTGATAGCTGAACTCATGGCCAGTTGTATAATCATAAAACTAGGGCTTCAGTGGGTAGATCGACTAATGTGGACAATGTCTTCTAGAAGAGGTTGGGGTTTGGTTTGGTCTATGAAGTACAGACTATTCTGACAAGGGCCGTGGTGATGGGAGAGGGTGGCAGACAGCTGTGATCTGGAGGACAGGGCCCGGGTGGGGTCAGACTCCTGGATTCCCGGACTGACCCTACCTCGACTGCACAGGGTGATTTTGCAAGTCCTGCCTCTCCTGAGCCTCAGTTTCCCCATCTGGAAGGCATGGGCCTAGAACCCATTTGTACTGACAGCCCCAGTGACTGCCGCTGCTGTTCACTGGTCATGCCCTGAGGCGTTTGCTTGAGGAAAGATAAAGTCTCAGCCCTGTTCCCTCCCCTCCCCAGGGCTGGCTCCCCCCAGGGCTGGATCTGGGGGAGCAGGTGCTGCTGGGAAGGGGCCATCAAGAGGCCAGTCTTCCAGGGCTCCTGGGCCAATGCCCACCCCAACTCCCTGTTCCTGTGGTTCTCTGTGCCTTCCATAGTGTCTGAGAACCCATGTGCCAACGGGAAGGGGTGGCTCAGCAAAGCTGTGCCGCCTGTCCTGTAAGAGATGTGGTGGCAGGCCCTGGGGCTGGGGACGGGGTCCTACCTGGGCCTCCTTGGGTTCAGGATCCGCTGGCTGTTGCCCTCCTGGCTTTGTCTGCAGAGTCCAGAGATTCAGTGCTCTGTGTGACCTTGGGCACGCAGCTTCACTCCTCTTAGACAGTGTCCTCAGGTGCAAAATGGGGACGCACAAACCTGTCTTCCCAGACTGCTGGGAAGAATTAAAAATTAGATATTGGATATGAGCTCATCTAATGCCCACAGTTGAGCTCAATGAACGCTCCTTCCTTCCACATTCATGGCCAAGGGGCTCCTTCCTCCTGGCTCTGGAGAGCCCCTGGCACGCCCTGTGAGGCCAGGCTTAAAGCAAGGAGCAGCTGGGTGGGCCCTGGAAGGAAGTGGTGGGCGGGACGCAGCCAGGCCCTTCATCCCAGCCTGCGCTTTGACTTAAACTCTTCCCACCTTCTTCCAGGCTCCTGGGGTGTGAGAGGCAGCACATTATCCACATCATCCTCGCTTTCCCCAAAGGCCTCCCCATGTTGGTTGATGGTCGGGCAGTCCTGTGATTTAGTGTCTGAACTGGGGCACTGTTGAGCGTGAAAGGGGCATGATTTGTAATGCATGTCGTGTCCACTAGCACGCATGCACGCACTGGCGCCCTCCCACAAACCAATGCCTATGATCACTCCGGCTAACTTCCCATCCTAGCCACGGGCTCACTGGATCCCAGCCACACTCTGAGAGGTCAGCTAAGAAGGTGCTGGCCGATGGCCCATTTTACAGATGTGAGACTGTCACATTCCTAAGGTCACACTGCTGGCAGACAGGAACCCAGGTGCTCATGATCTGAGTCACAAACCATCATAGCAACACAGTGGCCTTTGCCCTGCCACTTCTCCTCTCCCAAACCTCCCTGTTGGGCTTTCATCCCTAGGAAAGGAGGAGTGTTCAGGACCACCGCTAGCTCAGAAGGTCCCCAAGGCCTGACTTTGTCACTGGTGTCACTCACTAGCTCTGTGACCTTGGGTGAGCAACTTAACCTCTCTGTGCTTCAGTTTCCTTGTCTGTAAAATAGGGATATTACCATTTGCCTTTCCAGGTCACTGTGTTGAGAAAATAAGACCTCGTCTGGGACCTGGCACCCTTTAGGTGCTCAATAAATATTGGTGGATTGGATAATTGGACAAACATCTGACTAACGGCTGTTGTTCTTTTGTTGCCAGGAGTGGGCAACCCACGATCAGTCAACAAATGCTAACTGAGCCCCTACCACGTGCCAGGCCCTGTGCTAAATGTTTTCTAAGCACACTCTCCCGAATTCCTCACAACCTGATAAAGAAAGCAAGATTCTTATGCCCATTTTCCAGATGAAGAAGCGGCAGCGCAGGGAGCTTAAGTGATGGGGGCAAGGTCACACAGCAAAGAAGAGGAGGAGCAGCTGGTGCCCGTGCGCATGGCCTGCCTCCCTCACTGCCCAGCTGGAGACCGGGAGGCCCAGAGAGGGCAGGTTATTTGCCCAAGGTCACGCAGAAGACGGTGGCCGAGGCCTCCAGACCTCCGAGAGTTTCCGTCGCGGAACCCCCACCCCACCCCACCCTTTCACGCGCTCGGGCCCCTCCAATCCGCAGCTCTGCGTGCGGGGGCGCGCGCATCCCCCCGCCGTCCATCCGTCAGACCGTCTGTCTGGGTGTCTACGCGGGCGCAGCCGTGTTCTGGTCCCCAGCCTCGGGCGCTGCGCAGCGAGAGGCAGGGCATTCGCAGCGGCCGGCCCGCGCCCCACGCCCCGCGCCCCACGCCCCACGCCCGCAGCCGGCAGACGGCAGCGCCTGCGTCCGCGCCCCCCGCAGCCGGTGCGCGGGAGCCGCCGGGGCAAAGGCGCGGCGGCCGGCCGGCGGCGCATCTCTTACTCGCTCGCTCGCTCGCGCTCTGCGCTCAAGGGAAGCCAAGCCCAGAAGCCCCAGTAACCCGCCCTCCAAGATGAAGAAGCTCCAGGGAGCTCACCTCCGCAAGGTACGGCGCGAGGGCGGGGGCGCACCTGAGGGAGGGGTGCGGAGGCCCGCCCCCATCGAGGCCCCGGGAGGGTGGAGAGGGCACCTGGACCCGACTCAGGGCTCTTGGGGAGGCCAGGCTGAGCTGGACTGCGGGGAGAGCCGAGGTCACGGTCTGGCGGTGAGAGGGGGAAGGTGTTCCTCCAACTGCTTGGGGGTCTGGATGTAGTGTGATGGGGGCCCGGGTTCACTGGGCCAGGTCCTGCGAACAGGTGTCTGCAGCCCCAGGAGGCGCGGGGTAGGGGTGGCTGGGGTCAAGCCCCCGCCCATTTCCCCCAGGGGCTGACTGGGGGCTGGGGACTAGAACAGCTCAGCGCCAGCCTTGAGCTTTCGGGGGTGAGGGATGGGGGCGTCGACCTGGTCCTCATCCATGCGCTCTACACTGAAGCAGACTCCGAGAGCTAGCAGGGGGACCTCCTCTTTCCTGCCGTGCTCCTGCCCTGCTGGGCCCACCACCTGCTTCCCCATCCTTCTACCGGCAGCTTTAGCTTCCCTGCTAGGACCCCAGGGTGCCCCTCAGCAGGGCTGAAGGGAATCAAAGGCACAAGGGAGGAAATGGGAAAGGGATCTGGGAGTGGAGTGGAAGCTGGCATGAGAGAGGGGGCCCAAATCTATACGTTCCTGGGGCCCTGGGCCCAGACCTCTGCCCCTCCCCACCTTGTCATGTGGGGTTGGACCACCCAGCCAAGGTGCCTGTGTGCATGGGGAGGGAGAGTATTGGAGGAAGTTTTCTGGCTTTTGGCTTAAAAGTACCAGGACTAGCGAAGGAGTCAGAACTCCTGGACCCTATTTCTGCAGATGCCACTTCCCCTGTGACTTTGGGCAAGTCCGTTCTCTAACCTGGACCATCACTGGTCCATCCCCACTGTTCAGGCACCAAAAGCAGGCCCACAGTCCTGGGGTAGGGGATGCTGTGAACTCACAGGGGCTGGTAGATGTGAGAGAACTGCTCACAGGGCTGCTGTTATTGACCACTTCCCTCCCCCAACCCCCCCACCCCCCCCACACACACTCATTCAAGCTCTCTGCCCTTGGGCAGCTGGGCATGGAACCACTGTGATACGTGGGTTCTTTTGATTTGCTGACATGAGTGACTTCTTTGGGCCATTTGTGGGTCTCTCGGGTCTTCTTGATTCCTCCCCCTGTTCTTTTGCACCCTCTTACTCTCTCCCCTTTCCTCTCCCTCCCCACAAGAGCCCCCGCCCCTCACTGTCACAAGGCCACACATCATGGTAGTAGCCACATTGTGTGAAGCTTTGTCTCATGTAATCTTCCAGCAGTTCTGGGGGCTAGGTCTTGTTAGCCCCGCTTTATAGACCAGGAATACGAGGCACAGAGGGGTGCAGTCACTGCTTTCCTGAAGGTGGGCTGAGTAACCTAGGACCAACTGGGCGAGGGTGGGGCCGCCTGGCCTCAGGGTCCCCTCCCTTGGTGTCAAGGAGAAGGGGGCAGGGAGTGAGGAAATGCCAGGTGTCAGCAAAGAAGCACCGTTGTTCAGAGAAGAGCGCCGGGCTGCGAGTCAGGGGGCTGGGTCCTGGTCTTGCTCTGTCCTTAACTTGCTGTTTGACCTTGGGCTCATCCCTTCTCCCTGAATCCCAATTTCCTCAGCTGCACAATGACGAGGTTGGACTCCAGATTCCTATTGTCTCTCATCCTGAGGAAGGTGTGAGAGCCTTGGCTTGGGCAGTCCGACCTCTCCCAGCCCCTGCCACTGCTGGTGACCTACATCTGCTGGTTCCTAAAAGAGGGCGTGCAGGTCTGGCAAAGCCATTCATTCAGCTTCCAAGCCTGCCCCATTGATTAGGCTGCTTTCCTCTCTCTTCCAACCAGTTCCATCCTCTCTGTGCCAGCCTCCTGGGATTCACCCCATGGTGGGAGTGGGGGCTCCAGGTGGGCTTCGGATTGGCTCAGCTCTGGAGGACCCCATCCCCTGCCCGTGGAGCAGAAGCGGGCTTTCCTCTGATTGGGGGAGGGGGGGACGGAAGAGCTGGCAGCATCCTGCTCTTGGAACTCTTATCACCATGGAAACAGAGAGCCAGGACCGCTCTGTGAACATAGAAAGGGCAGCAGCTTCTCAGGAGGCATCAGAGGAGCCTCATTACCAGGCCCTCCTGCCAGCTGGGGCATAGGGTGACAGACCCTCCTCGCCACCCAATACCAGGGGCCAGTGTCCACTGACTGCTATCATGTCCCTCTTGGAGCTCACCTGGGAGAGCGCAGTTCCAGAGGGCTGGTGCTCAACAGCTAGAGAGGAAGCCTTGGGGAAAAGGGCATCAGAGGGAAGGGTGGGTGTCAGAGAGGTCTGGGGGCTCTGCTCCCCGCACCCCAGCTTGTCTGAGACCGCTGCTCAGGAACCGCCAGGCACGTGTTTGTTTCCACCCTTGGAGCCAGGTTATTGAAAAGCAGCTTGTTTTTGCTCTTCATCTTTGTCACCATCACCCATAATCATGCCATGCTATCCCCGTCACCACGGCTCCTCTGGCCCATAGCCAGCCTCTGGCGGGATCACACCCATGGTTTCTGCTACCACTGAAAGTCAACCCAGCGCTGTTACCCATTTCTGCCACCTGCACCTATTGCCCCCATCCTGGCCCTGCAGCCGGACACCTCCAGTCCTGTGACACTCGTACTTCACCCCAGCAGTGCTCATATGACAAATCCCCAGCAAAGCCTCCTCTGTCACCACCTGATTTGTGTGAAGACACCTACCTGGGCTGGTGCCAGGAAGGGCAATTTTAGGGGAGAAACCCAAATCTGGTCAGTTGCTACTTACTGAGTCCCTGTGCATGGGTCTTCTCTTGTCCTCAAGCACTGCAAGTGTCTCCAGGGAAGTCTCTTTGGGGAAGCTGGCCTCAGACCATCAGAGCCAGAAGACTATTAGATAGAGATCCTCTAGACTTGCATTTCCCCTAGTATATCCCAGCATGCTAGCTCCTTGAAACCCTTTTCTTAAATAGAACTGGAGAATACCATCTGTTCTAGTCACTATTTGGAGAGTCACGGTGCATATTGGTCCATTAAAGGATCTGATAAGTCCTGCAGCAAAGGAGCCTGTTTTACCTTGTGTTAACCCAGCTTTCCCCAAACTTCTTTGATTCAAGAATCCTTTGTTCCACCGAACACCTATGAACATCCCAAGGGATGTGTTTTTGGAAACACTGATCTGTCCAATCCTCTTGGTGTCCAGATGGGGAAACTGAGGCTCAGAAGACTCTTTCCTAAACTTGCATAGTGAATTGGCCCAGACCTGGGACTAGAATTATGGTCTCCTGACTCCCAGTCACTGCATTCCCACCACCGTTCCTCAGCAGGACCCTTTCTCCTCTCTGAAAACCACGGACGTTTTTTGATAATTGGCCTTCTTTGCAGTTCCATTCTTCCCTGCCGTAGGGTGTGACTTTCAGAGGCAAGCAGGAAAGATGTGGCTGCCCCCTTCTCCTGACCCATTCCTGGGGTCGCTTCTGGGAACTACTCTCTGAATTTTTTTTTTTTTGAGGAAGATTAGCTCTGAGCTAACATCTGTCTCCAATCCTCCTCTTTTTTGCTGAGGAAGACTGGTGCTGAGTTAACATCTGTGCCCATCTTCCTCTACTTTATATATGGGATGCCTGCCACAGCATGGCTTGACAAGTCATGCGTAGGTCCACACCTGGGATCTGAACCTGCTTTGGGCCGCCAAAGCGGAACGTGCAAACTTAACTACTGCACCATCGGGCCAGGCCCTACTCTCTGAATTTTAGGTAGTCATCCTCTTCCAGGCCCTAAACCCAGGTAGCTCATGGACATGCTAACTCACATCCCTCGGGACCAGATTCCAAGCACCTGGAGGAGGGCCTCCATCTCTCAGCCCCAGCTTGAAGGGACACTGCCCAGTAGACTTCCCCACACTCCTGGAATCACGGGCTTGGGGGGGTTGCTGCGAGATGGACCCTCAGGGAGAGCTGCCCTCTGTTCCCTGTGCATGCATCTCTCCTCCGGTGACAGTAAGATTACGTTCTGAGACAAGTCAGGGCTTAAGCGACTTCTTCTTGTCCTCCTGTAACCGCTTTTCCTGAACACCCTCCAGTCTGGCCACCTGCCCTTTGGACGTGCTCCAAACTGTCTGTGTCTTTCTTAAAATACGATGTCCTGGATGGAGTAGCCAAACTGCAGCCCTGGTGGTTGAAGACGTGCACTTCAGCATCAGGAATCTCTGGGCTCGAGACCTGGTTCTCCCTCTAGCCAGTGCTGTAAAAACCTTGGGTATGCCATGATGCCTCTTGGAGCCTCAGTTTCCCCCATAATTACAATGGAGCTTGGACGAATGCTTAGCTCACAGGGTTGTTTTGAGAATGAAATCAGGTAATGTGAGTGAAATGTTCAGTGCCGTGAGCACACAGAAGGCTCAGCGCATGGTCACTGTTACTAAGATCATCATCGTTGTCATCATCACTGAAATAGGGCCCTCCTTTGATTCAACCTCTGCGTTAGCCAAGATCAAGGTGGCTTACTTAATGCCTGAGCCACCCTGCAGATCTCATAAGTTTCTAGTCACCTAAGACCCGGAGGAGCTCCTGCGTATGACCACGGATGCCCAGAAGCACGCGGTTGAGTATCTAAAGCAGTAGAGTGTCTTTGCATGGAGTCCTATCAAGTCCGTATTCTTGTGTCGGGGTCAGAGTTTCAACCTGGCCTCACCTTTTTCTCTCACCCCTTGGTTCTCTCTTACTCGTAGCCTGTCACCCCAGACCTGCTGATGACCCCCAGTGACCAGGGAGATGTGGACCTGGACGTGGACTTTGCTGCAGACCGGGGGAACTGGACAGGCAAGCTGGACTTCCTGCTGTCCTGCATTGGCTACTGTGTGGGCCTGGGCAACGTCTGGCGCTTCCCCTATCGAGCTTACACCAACGGAGGAGGTATGGGCCTGAGGTGCTGCTTGAGGGGCATCCAGGGGGATGGGCCAAGAGCAATGGGCCAAGGCTCGGGTTGGAGTGAGGTTTTAAGTGGCCTCGGCCGCTGTCTCCTATGTGACCTTGGGCAGAATTCATTGAAAGTGGTTTGTAGTGACTTGGGGCTGGAAGGAGGGAGCTCACCCTGCCCCTTTTGTCCCTTTTCATCACCCGGGCCCCTCCCTACTCTCTCTCATCCCCAGCATGGGTACCCATGTGCTTATCTCCCTAAGCTTTGGCACCTCCTGGGCTCTGAGTGATGGGCAGAGGGGGCTGCCTCTGCTTCGTGATAAAGGGCTGTATCTGCCTGTCAGTGACCAATCACTGTGCTCTTAATAGTTCCCCCTTTCCCCCCCCACCGCACCCCTTCCTCCAGAACCTCACTCCATCACTCATTCCTGCTCTTGAATCTCCAAGCCATCCTCCTCCCCTGGTTCCTTCCATTCAGACTGCAAACAAAAGTCTCTCCCATCTTAAACAAATTCTCTGTTGTCCCTGCTTCTCCATCAAGTGACTGTTCTAAGCCTCATTATCTATAGTGGGGTGGAGCACTCAACATCTGCCAGGCCCCAGGCTTGGTGCTCCCCATGCCTGTTTCGTTTAGCCCTGAAGACGACCTTCCTGGGTGGGCACCGAGGTCCTGACGGGGCAGCCAGGGCTTGAAGAGGCCAGCTTCCCTGCCCAAGCTCACGTGATGGCCAAGCCAGCCTTCCACCCAGGACTATCTTTCTCCAGAGCCGACGCGTTCCCACCAGCAAGCACTGTATATCTCCTCCCATCTCTGCCGAACTCGTTAGAGAAGCGCCTATCGACAGAAGACAGAAAGCCAAAAAAAACTAGATGAAGCCAGGACAAGATGGATTGATAGGACTGGGAAGTGTGGGACTGGAGCTGGCCTCTGAACCTCCAGGAACTCCATCTCCCTCGTCCCCGACTCTTTTTCCCTTTGTATGCTGACCTCACTTTCTCCTGGGACAGGCTTCCTCCTGGCAGTAGGGGTGGGGTGTGGCCAGAGACAGCTCGGGATGACCTCATCCTCAGAGCTGCCCTCTCTGAATGCATCTGTACGGAATTGCAGGGAAGGCCTATCATGGGCCTGCTTGAGATACCTGCCCACGCCGGGGCGGGTGTGGGCCAGGGGCGGGCCGGGGGCTGGCAGCCCTTGCAGAGCCATATGGCGGTGGGCTGTTCTCTAAAGGATCTGGCTGCCTTTATGAGAAGAAAAGGGGACGAGATGTTGGACACACGAGACCGCGGGTGGCAGCCACCAGCGTCTGAGGCGACGGGGGAGGGAGAGAGGCAGGAGGATGGAAGCCGGGTGCTGAAGGGTGTTGATTTTCCCACTGGGGAGTTTGCACTTTCTTCAGCAGGAATTCACTCACTCATTGACTCATTTATTCATTCGCTTGCTCACTGTCTGCTCTGAGCCCAGCCCTGGTCTGGGCACTGGGGCCTCAGAGGTGAGTTAATCCCCCTCACCCTGCCCCTTGGTCCTCAGTGGTCTCCTGGTGTAAAAGCAGACAGTCCCACTCCACCACGTGAGAAGTGCTCCGTGGGGTCACAGGTCGTGTCGGGGACGGGCGGGGCTGGAGCTGGGCTCCAGGGGGAGCTGACCCAGCCGGACCCCCCCACCCTCCATCCTGCCCACAGGCGCCTTCCTCGTGCCCTATTTCCTCATGCTAGCCATCTGCGGCATCCCCCTCTTCTTCCTCGAGCTCTCTCTGGGCCAGTTCTCCAGCCTGGGGCCCCTGGCCGTCTGGAAGATCAGCCCCCTCTTCAAAGGTGAGGCCTCTGTGGTCCCCGGGGTGGCCTGGGCTTGGGGAAGGCAGGGAGGTTGCCCCCATCCCCTGACCTCCCTGCCCCCACGCCCAGGTGCCGGCGCGGCCATGCTGCTCATCGTGGGCCTGGTGGCCATCTACTACAACATGATCATTGCCTACGTCCTCTTCTACCTCTTCGCCTCCCTCACCAGCACCCTGCCCTGGGAGCACTGTGGCAACTGGTGGAACACGGACCTCTGCCTCGAGCACAGAGGCTCCAAGAACGGCAACGGGGCCCTGCCCCTCAACCTCACCAGCACCGTCAGCCCCAGCGAGGAGTACTGGAGGTCAGGCGGCTGTCTGAGCTGGCAGCCATCTGGGAGGGCCCCCATGCCACTGCAGGGGGCCCGGGGGCAGGGGTGTGCCGGCGTCCCCAAGGGGCTCAGCGTGCACCTCGAAGGCCGAGTTCAGGTGCTAGCGTTAGGTGGACTCTGGGTTCTGATCCCAGCTCTTCACCTGAGCAGCTGGGTGATGTTGAAAAATTTATGTGGCTTCTGATGCTTTCTCTTTGAAGGGGCTATGATAAGAGTATTTCAGAGGGCTGCTGTGAGGGTTAAAGGAGAGAAGACGTATAAATTGTGCCAAACAGCCTGGTGGGTAGTACGTGCTCCATAAATGCTAACTGATAATAGTGATGCTGGTGATGATGGTAAGAGTAACCTTTTAGAGCCTCAGCTTCCTCCTCTGTACTAGGGGGTGGTACCAGTCCCTGCTTCCTAGGATGTTATCCAGTCAGTCACTCACTCCTTCTTTCAATAGGTATTTATTGAGCCCCTCCTGCGTCAGTAGGTGAAGCGCTGAGTGTGGGCCAGCACCATACATAGGAGGGACCGTCTCGGATTCGTCTAATGGGAGAGAGAAGACTAGAGTAGAGTAAGGGGCTGTTGTGGGAATTAGACCAGGTAATGCACGTAAAACCTTTATCACAGCGCCAGGCATTGAGAGCCCCAGGATTGGTGGGTGTCAGGATAGCGCTGCTCATCAGCCTGTCCCGAAGCCCTACTTTATAGCTGAGAAAACAAGGCGCAGAGGCTTGCTCCATAGTTGGTGGCAGAGGCAGTACTGGAACCAAGGACTCCTGATTCCTGGTCCTCTTCTGGAACATTCCAGAGTAGCCTGGTCCCTAGGTAGGGACCATTGGTTGACAAGAGGACACAGACCAGATATCCCCATCCCTTCACCTGCAAAGGGCTGCTCTTAGGAATTGTTCCCCAGATGGATCCCCTGTCTTGAAATGTTTTGATCTCCAACCTGCATTTATTACATGGTTCATTCATTTGTCTATTTAAAGTCCATCTGTGTGTCTGCACCTGCTGAGAAGTATGTCAGACCAGTGGGAAAGGGCGGGCTTGGGCCTGCAGCTTGAAGCTGAAGAACGTGAGGTGGTCACTGGCAGCTTCCAGGGGTGTCCGTGGAAGCACCATGCCGCCTCATGGGTTGGGGTGCAGGCGGGAAGCACGCAGCCCTCTCTGAGGGCTTCACTGAAGGGAGTTTGGTGAAGGGACTTTACAGAGGTCGGGGAATCCACAAGGAAAGGGGAGGCACCAGGGACTAGCAAGAGGGACAGCCGTACCATCCCTGAGCCAAGGAGGCGAGAGGGACCGGTGTTACTGGAACCAGGGCGATTTGTGGCCTGGATGGAGGGGCTGCATAACGAGAGCTGTGTGGTAGAAGGCAGTCATAGCCAGACCCTCTGATGGCATGTGTGATTCACGTGTGCACGCATGCATGCATGTGTACACGTGTGTGTGCAAGCACCCCAACCCCTCACTCCTCCCACCCTCCAGTCTCCTGCCGTTGCCTCCCACTAGCCAAATCCAAATGGAAACGAGGAGGAAGGTAGCTTGGGTGGTGGGGTCTGGAGAGGACAGCCTCCTGGGTGCAGAGCTGGTCAGAGAAGGATGGGGAGGAATCAGATGGAGAATAGCCAGGATCGCCTAGTAGACTGGCCACAGCTTCACTCCATGTCTGTGGAGTGTGGCAGGGTGACTCAGACCTTCACCTCCCACAGCCGCTACGTTCTCCACATCCAAGGGAGCCGGGGCATCGGCAGCCCCGGGGGGATCCGCTGGAACCTCTGCCTCTGCCTGCTGCTCGCCTGGGTCATCGTGTTTCTCTGTATCCTCAAGGGTGTGAAGTCCTCCGGCAAGGTGAACCCTGGGAGGCCCTGGAGGCCTGAGGGGCTGGGTAGGGTGAAGGCTTCCCGGAGGAGGCAGGGCATGAACTAAGCTTGAGAGGATAAATAGACTTCAACTGGGAAGATAGGAAGGGAGAGGGCATGGAGGCATTTGAAGAAAGAGGTAGAGGTAAAGATGGACAGCAGCTCGGCTGGTTCACTAGACTAGAAACTTGCTGAGGGCAGGACCTATCTGTTATTCAAGTTTGTATCCTTACCTAGTGCTTGGCACTTTGAAGAGGCTCAGCAAACGTTTGTTGAATACTTGGAGGGTGGGTATATGAGTCAGGGCTCCTTGAGATGCAAGTGCCACACTCAATTGGAAAGTCCAAAGGGTGTGCTTCAGGCACGGCTGGATCTAGGGTTTCGATAGATGTTATCAGGAATGTAGTTCTCCCCATCTCTCGGCAATGCTTTCCTCCAGACTGGCTTCCTTCTCAAGCTTCATTCTCCAGGAGCTTGCCACCAGCAGCTCCAGGCTTACATCTTACCCACTTAGTGAAGGGTTCTCCCAGTTTTCAAAAATCCTAGAGTTGAGTCTTACCAGATAAGCTGGATCCTGTTTCCATCCCTGAACCAGTCACTGTGGCCAGGAGGGCTGGAGTGCTCTGCTTGGCTGTGCCTGGGTCACTTGCCCACCCCTGGAGCTGAGAATGGAATCAGCCCCAGCTAGGGAAAGTCAGGGGACCGTTATCTGAAGAAGGCCGACGAGATGCTGGGAAGACAAAACCACAGACGCCCACTTTAGGTTAGGAAGGGCAAGGAGGGCCGTAAAGCTGTTTCAGAAAGGCTTGGAAACCTTCTGCATGGTTTACTCAACCACTTATAGATTAGAACTTGTGCCTCTGCAAAGTGCTGAGAAGTGTTATCCACGAGGAACAGAATCATTCAAAGAAAGGCTAGAAAGACAGGGTAGAAACCACGCAGCAGGAGAGGAGAGCCGTCGGCGTGGAGCTCGAGAGCTGGAGGGGTTTGCTGAGGGACTGGCTGGAGGTTTGGGCACGGTGGAGACGGGGCAGAGGGGATTTTTGGAGTGTGCACTGTCTGGTGACCGTGTAGGGTGGGTGTGCAGGGCTGGGGGAGTGGACATGGCGGGGAGGAGAGTGTTATAACCTCCAGGCAAGGGGCGGTGGTGGCCCGGACCCAGGCACGGCAGAGCTGGAGAGAGTGGCTGGATGTGGGACGGCCGTGGGGAGCAGTGGCAGGACTTTGCTGTTGGGATCCGTGTGTGGAGGGAGGGAGCGAGGGAAAGAGAAGCATCAGGGATGACAGCTGTTCCCAACCTGGGCTGTCCATAGGGTGGGGAGGCGAGTTAGTAAGATGGGGACTTCTGGCGGAGGGGCAGGGTGGAAGGAGGGCCACGCGTGCCTTGCATCTCCACTTGTCGTCGCCCAGGTGGTGTATTTCACGGCCACGTTCCCCTACCTCATCCTACTCATGCTGCTGGTCCGTGGAGTCACCTTGCCGGGGGCCTGGAAGGGCGTCCAGTTCTATCTCACCCCCCAGTTCCACCACCTGTTGTCTTCTAAGGTGAGGCCCTTGGGGCTGGGATGTGGAGGGAGGGGTCTGGCCTGAGCCAGGGAGTTGAAAGAGGGCCCCTTGGGGACAAAGGGAGGCCGGGACTGGGACTCTCATGTGGTGAGCCCCCAGTATCAGGTACTGTGTTCGGCACTGTGTGTCCTTTTCATTTGTTTTTCTTCACAACCCTATGAAGTAGACGTTATTCTCCCACTTTACGGATGAAAAAACTGAGGCCCAAATGAGGTGGTGATCAGCTGAAGGTCACACGGCTAGGGAGTGGCAGAGCTGGGATTCCAACCCAGATCTGTCTGACTCTAAAACCCCAGGCAGAGCATTAGTAATAATAACAGTAACAACCACGGTACCAACAGCCAACATGCCTTGCTTACTGACGGATGGCTGTGCCTGACCTGCCCTAGCACTTTGTGTATATGTAGTCACTTAATCCTCACACCACCCCGCGAGGGAGGCATTATGCCTATCCCCTCGTCACAGGTGAGGGACTGGGGCTCAGAGAGGTGATGTGGCTTGCCCAGGCTACATAGCTAGAAAGCAGTGGAGCTGGGATCCAAATCCAGGGCTCCCTGGCTCCAGGGAGCGAGTAAAGGGTTACAGGGACTTATCGCCAGGCTGAGTCTCCTAAAAATTTACGCGAGGCACTACTTCCTTCAGAACTGGACCAGTCTTAGAGATCATCTTCTAGATCCTGGTTGGGGAAACTGAGGCCCAGAAAGGGGAAGGGACTTGCCCGAGTTCCAGTGTAAGTGTTGCAGCCGAGTTTGCTCCTGGCCCACGTCACCTGTGAGCCAGGCGCTTCACCAAGCCACCCCTGGAGCTGCCGCCCGCCTCTCGCCCCCCCTCCTTCCTCCTCTTTCCTTGGCCCTCCGGACACCATCGTGGGCAGCCCCTTCTCTTTGCGCTCCATCTTCCTCCTTCCCTGCCACAGGTGTGGATCGAAGCTGCTCTTCAGATCTTCTACTCCCTGGGTGTGGGCTTCGGGGGTCTCCTCACCTTTGCCTCCTACAACACGTTTCACCAGAACATCTATAGGTCGGTGTCCTGCAGCCTCCCACACCCTGGGGGCTGGAGTTGGGGGGGAGGGTGGCTGGCCGAGGAGGGCCTCGTGGGGTGAGGGTGGAGCCAGCTCATCCAGCCTGTGCCTGGACGTCTCCCGGTAGAGACACCTTCATCGTCACTCTGGGCAACGCCGTCACCAGCATCCTGGCTGGCTTCGCCATCTTCTCCGTGCTGGGCTACATGTCTCAAGAGCTGGGTGTGCCTGTGGACCAAGTAGCCAAAGCAGGTGGGCAGGCTGCCCGGCGCTGAGGGGTGAGGGTGTGTGTCGGGCACAGCTGGGCCCGGGCAAGTGAGCACATGTGTGGACCAGCAAGGTTGTGGATGTGTATGTCAAGTGTGTGTGTGTACACGTGAGTGCATGAACACACAAATTAACATGTCTTAGCTGGTCTCTGGGTGTCCCTGTGCAAAGGGGGATGGGTGTGCAAATTAGTGTGTGTTAACCTGTGTTTAGAGAGAGACAGATTTCTGTCTGAGATTGTCTTATGTTTTATCACATCTTAGTAACTCTCCTTACTTGTCCAGATGAGTCATGTCCTGTGTCGTGATGTCTGTGTTCAGGTGAATGGAGGGTACAAACGGTCTTGTGCATCAGTGTCTTGTGCTAATGGATGTGTCTAAGTATGCGCATTAGTGGGATTGTTTGTGCAAAAGGTTGTGTACATAAGGGTATTGGAAGGAGGTGTTATGTTTGGGTCTTGTGTTTATTCGTCTGCTCATTAATCCATCTGTTTTATCAGCCTGTGCTCACTGAGTGCTGACAGTGTGCGGCCTGTGCCCTAGGCGTGAGAAAGTGTTGGAAGTGTGCAGTTAATGTACGCCTCTGGGTTTGCCGAGTGGGTATAAGCGCCCGTGTGTGTCAGAGTCTGTATGTGGGGCCCACCGCATGCCCCAGGCTGCTGACCCCGTGTGCCCTGGGCCCAGGCCCCGGCCTGGCCTTTGTTGTCTACCCACAGGCCATGACCATGCTGCCTCTGTCGCCCTTCTGGTCCTTCCTTTTCTTCTTCATGCTGCTGACTCTCGGCCTGGACAGCCAGGTGAGCCTGGTCCGTGCCAGCGGGTATGTGGTGTGTGTGTATGCACGTGCGTGTGAGATATGTGACTTTGTAGCTGTGTGTGTCTATGTATGTGATGTGTGTATTTCTGTGTGATATGTGAGTGTATCTGTGTGTGCCTGTGTGAGTGTGTATCTGCGTGTGTGTGATGTGTATGTGTATCTCTGTGAGTGTGTGTATCTGTGTGTATGTGTGTTGTGGGGGTAGAATGCTGACGCCCCCCCTCCTCCCCCCAAGTTTGCCTTTCTGGAGACCATTGTGACAGCTGTGACGGACGAGTTCCCATACTACCTGCGGCCCAAGAAGGCCGTGTTCTCGGGGCTCATCTGCGTGGCCATGTACCTGATGGGGCTGGTCCTCACCACCGACGTGAGTGGCTTTGCAGGGTGGGTGGCTGGTGGCGAGGCTGGGGAGGCACCTGCAGCAGTGTCTGTGGCCAGGCTGAGCACTCCCCGAGCCACCCGCTTCTTCCTCTTTGGGAGGAACCTAGCCCGCCCAGTGCCCTCTCCCCCAACAGGCAGCTTTGCCTATGACCCCGAGTCCTGGCTTTGGAGTCTGAAAGACCTGGGTTTCCTGCAGTTGCTTTATGACACCAGGACAAGTGGCTTCCCCTCCCTGAGCCTGCTTTCCCATCAATAAAATGGGGGTCTTCATCTAGGGCTGTTGTGAGCCTACGATAAGATGATGTATATAAAGGGCTTGGCAGGGAGACAGCAGTCACACTGTCATCGTCCTGCCCTCCCCACTGGCCTGGCTGCTTCCTGCTCGCTGCCTGCCTGGAGAGGGGCTGCAGCAGGGAGCGAGGCCGGGGTGAGGGGCCCCCAGAGCTGTGACTTGTATTGCAGGGGGGCATGTACTGGCTGGTCCTTCTGGATGACTACAGCGCCAGCTTCGGGCTAATGGTGGTGGTGATCACCACGTGCCTCGCCGTCACCCGGGTGTATGGTGAGAGGGGGCGTGGGAGGTGGGGTCGAGGCTCCCCACAGCGGGAGGGTGGGAGTCTACCCTGGAGCCCCCTGCAGCTGGGTCCCTGGTCCCGAGGCTGGGGTTTGCGGTGGGGGCAGCTGGGGTGGAGGAGGGGCCGCTGGCGCTGTGGGCCTGCGGGTGGGCCATCCTCCTCCCGCCCCTCCCCTGTGCAGGCATCCAGAGGTTCTGCCGGGACATCCACATGATGCTGGGCTTCAAGCCGGGTCTCTACTTCAGGGCCTGCTGGCTGTTCCTGTCCCCAGCCACGCTCCTGGTAACCCTGATGGGAGGCAGGGCTGCTGGATGGGGCCCGGGACTGAGGGCAGGGCCCCTCTGGGTGTCCAGTCTGGTAGGGCTGCCCTGGTCCAGGGTAGACCTCTGTCAGGGCTGAGGGGTGGGCCGGGCGTGAGGATTCTGGTCTACCCCCATCCCCCTGGATGCCCCCACTTTTGTAGCTGTTCTGGGCCTAGTCCTGCAATTGGTCGACACAATGAGGGGGGCTATCTCAGGCTTCTGGGCCTTAGGGCTGGGGCCTTGAGGTTGGAGCAGCTCAGGGATAGGCCATCTCAGGAATTAGGGTGCTTCAGAGCTGAGCTGTCTCAGGACTTGCCAAGGCTCCAAAGACGGACCATCTCAGGTTCTCGTACAGATTAGGACTGGGCTGTCTCAGACACTGAGTGGCTCTGGGTTGGGCTGTCTCAGGCCTTAAGGTAGTTCAGACCTGGGCTACCCCAAGCCCTGGGGCCTGGCTGAGGCCCACTGTGATGCTTGGATCCCCCGCCCGCAGGCCCTGCTGGTGTATAGCATCGTCAAGTACCAGCCGTCGGAGTATGGCAGCTACCGCTTCCCAGCCTGGGCGGAGCTGCTCGGCATCCTGATGGGCCTGCTGTCCTGCCTCATGATCCCCGCCGGCATGCTGGTGGCCGTGCTGCGAGAGGAGGGCTCACTCTGGGAGGTAAGTCCGCCCCACCCTGCCTGCCCCCCACCCTCCCGCCCTGTGGCCCTGCCCTGGGCCCACCTGCTGGCAAAGAAACCTTCTGCACCCTCACCTTCTCCAGGGCTGTGCAGATCTCTGTTAGCCCCAAGAGCAGTTTTTCTAACCAGTAGCCTGAGCTCGGAAGCAGGCTTGGGGGCTGAGGCCTGCCCTGTGGCCCCTCACACCACACAAGGCCTCTGCAGGGGTCACAGTCCAAAGATCACCAGCGTCAGCCAGTGCCCACGTCTCGAGGGGAGGACAAGGGACTTACCAAGGTCCCACAGTGAGTCAGGCAAGGTCAGGACTTGAATGCAGGTCACCAGCCCAGAGCTTCCCTATGGAACTCAGGGTCCGAAGGCAACACGGAGGGACCCCAGAGAGTGGGCTTGTCACCCTCCTCCTGTGGCCCACAGGTGACCTGGGAATGGGATGATGGTGTGAGCCCTGGCCCTGGCCAGGGCTGTGTGGAGAGACCCAGAAAGCATAGAGCTGTTTGGCACGGGAATCTACAGGCCTTGGAAGATATGAGTAGTGACCCCTTGTGGGCCAGTGGACATGCTGTGTGACCACTCTGAGGTCCTGCCCCTCTCTGAGCCTCAGGGCGCCCTCTGTACACTGAGCCATCCACTTTTGAGTCCGTGGGTGTGGAGTCCTCTGGTGGCAAGGGGCTGTCATAGTGAGCGGAGCTCAGTAAGTCTGTTAGGGCCTGAGAAAGCCTGGGGATCTACCCCTGACACACCCCCAAACCCCCACACCCCCACACCCATCAGAGGTGTGCTGGAACCAGCTAGTACTGCTTCGTGACAGCCGATTGTTCAATACTCAGGAATGTTGTGAGCCAGCTGTTAAACCATCGATAGCTTGAAATGGACATTGGTAGGGATTTTTTTCAATTATTTGCTTTTATTTTTTTTTCTGCTTTTTCCCCCCCAACCCCCCCACCCCCCGCAGTACATAGTTGTATATTTTAGTTGTGGGTCCTTCTAGTTGTGGCATGTGGGATGCCACCTCAACGTGGCCTGACGAGTGGTACCATGTCGGCGCTCAGGATCTGAAACAGCGAAACCCTGGGCTGCCGCAGCGGAGTGCGCGAACTTAACCACTCGGCCACGGGGCCGGCCCCATGGTGGGGATATTTATACCACTGAAGTGGCTACAGATGCGCCCTCCACCCCCATCCCCAGCCTGCTCACCAGCACACTACTGCCCCCACTTCCCATACAGCCCCACAGCTGTCCCTCACCCTGCCTCCCTGTCTCCACCTGGAGAGAGGCTCAGAGCCCTTCCCTGGCAGAAGTGGGTTGTGGCCACACCGCCAGACCACGGGGGAGTCCTAGAGTCCAGTCACTGCTCTGCCTCCAACTGCTGTGTGACCGGGGCAAACCCTTTGCCTTCTCTGAACCTCAGGAGCCCCACCTGTGCTACAAAAGGAAACTTGTCTCCTTGCTTGAAAGCCAGGGTGTCTGCAAAGTGTAGGAGGTGGGGGGTTGCTCAGGGTCGTGGGTTACAGCCCCCCAGAAGCTCATGGTCCCCAAGCCTTGCTCTGCCTCCCTGCTGCCCTGCTGCTGCAACTGCCCCCAGCTGGGTGGAGGGGACACATGGGGGGACACTCCAAGGAGTCACTGCCGAGTTCAGGAGTGCCACCTTCAGAGACCAGGGCTTCCAGCACTGATGCACTAGGATTGGAATCCTGAGTCTGCCATTTACCAGCTGCGTGACCCTGAGCAAGTTAATGCACCTCTCTGAACCTTGCTTTGTCTGTCCTTAAAGTGAGGACAGTGATACCTACCCATAGGGTTGCTGTGACTGTCAGCACAGTTGGTACTATGAGAGGCAGAGAAGCAGAGTATTTTAAAAGTTTAGGATGGAGTCAGACGGCCTGGGTTCAAACCCCACTTCCCACCTGTGTGACCTTGACCAACTTAACTAACCACACTGAACTTTACTTTCAGAGAAGATCTGTAGGGGTGGAGGCTAGAAACAATAAGGTCCCCTTGCAGGGCTACTGTGAGGATTAAATCAGCCGCACTTAGCACAGAGCTGGCAGGCGGCCAGTGCTCCATTCCAGGCCAGCGGTTCTCTCAGGGGTGCTTCTGCCCTCCGAGGACATCTGGCCATGCCTGGAGACAGCTATGATTGCCCTGGGAGGACAGGGTGCAGGGGGCGTGCTCCTGGCATCCAGTGGGTAGAGGGTGGGATGCTGCTAAGCCCCCTTCGGGGTGCAGAACAGCTCCCACACCCGGAATTCTCCAGACCACAGTGTCAACGTGCTCGGGCTGAGAAGCCTGGTCCAGGCACCAGTGTTCAGCCGGAGACAAATCTAAGTCCTTGCTCTCAGGGAGCTTGTGTTCTAATGTGGGAGACAGACAATAAACAAATAAACATAGACAGCGGTACTTGGTGTACGTAACAAGAACAAAATCAAAACCAGAATCAGATAACAGCATAGAGCATGATGGAGGATGGTGTTTCAGCCAGCGTGGCCAGGGAAGGCCTCTCTGATGAGGTGACAGAAGCCTGACCAAAGGGACGAGGTGATCCATTTAGATAGCTAAGGGGAGAGCATTCTGGGCAGGAGGAGAATCAGTGCAAAGGCCCTGAGGCAGGGGGGTTGACATGTTTGAGAACAGCAGGGCTGGATCCGGGTGTTTGGAAGAGAGTGGCAGGAACTGAGGTCAGAAAGGTAGACCAGAGGCCAGGCCATGGAGGCCGTTGTGAGCACTGGGATTTCTCTCCACTGAGATGATAAGTGTTGGCAGGTTTCTGAACAGTGAGGTAACTGCTCTTACTACAGTTCAGTAAGCGTCACTGTGGGGCCCAGCCCGGTGGTGCAGTGGTTAAGTTCGCACATTCCACTTCTTGGCGGCCCGGGGTTCGCCAGTTCGGATCCCAGGTGCAGACATGGCACTGCTTGGTACACCATGCTGTGGTAGGCATCCCACATATAAAGTAGAGGAAGATGGGCACGGATGTTAGCTCAGGGCCGGGCTTCCTCAGGGAAAAAAAAGAGGAGGACTGGCAGTAGTTAGCTCAAGGCTAATCTTCCTCAAAAAAAAAAAAAAAAAAAGCATCACTGTGCTTTGAGCACGGAGCCGTGCTAGGCCCTGGGCTAAGGGCCTCCAGTGGGCCCCACCTCATGCTGGTTGTCTTGCCTCTTTGAAGGGTCAGGGGCTTTTCTCCCTGGGGGGGGGGGGCAGGCAGAGGGCTTGGGGAATGAGGTCTGAGGAAGAAGGAACCCAGGATGTACAGGCTTAGTCATCATCTTAGTCAGCTCCCACCTTCCATGGAAGCTGGTGCCCCGAGAGGGGAGGATCAAGGCTGCCACTGAGTCAGAACGAGGCAGTGTCAGGCACTTGGAAGGTCAGCGACAATCCCCGCCTCAATTCTCCCGTCATGGCTCTTCCCAGAAACTCCCAGCTCCTTAGGCCTCAGCATTTAGGGGGAGGGACCCAGAATGGGCCCCTGGACTGGCCTGCTGATTAATCAGAACAGCAGCCACCGTTCACAGGCCCTCCCCTGTTCCAGGCGCCCTGCTAGGTGCTTCATCTCAGGGCGCTCACATCCCAGGAGGCCTCATGATCCCCAGGTTACAGGGGAGGAAGCAGGCCACAGAGAGCTGATTCCATGCCACCTTCCAAGCGGCAGAGCAGGGTTCTCATCCGGGCATGTGACCGACTCCCTCTGGGGAGTTAGTGCCCCCGTCCCGGGGTTGTTGCGTGGGTCAATCCAGGTGATGTGGTGAGGTCTTTGCCGGGTGCCTGCCTCTGGCAATCTCCATGAGCGCCAGCTGTTTACCGCTGTCCTTGCTCTGCCGCAGCGGCTCCAGCAGGCCAGCCGGCCGGCCATGGACTGGGGCCCGTCGCTGGAGGAGAATCGGACGGGCATGTATGTGGCCACACTGGCCGGGAGCCAGTCGCCCAAGCCGCTGATGGTGCACATGCGCAAGTACGGGGGCATCACCAGCTTCGAGAACACCGCCATGGAGGTGGACCGGGAGATCGCCGAGGAGGAGGAGTCTATGATGTGAAGGAGGAAGCAGGCGGATGGCCGGGAGCCCTGCCTGGGCCGCCGTGGGCAGCCCGCCCTCTGGGGGTCTGAGAGGCCCGAGGTTGCTGGAGGTTGCCATGGTGATGCTGGTCCCCCGTACAAGTCCCTCCTTGTGGCCTCTGCCTCTCTGGAAACCTCTGTCTACCCCCTACACACACACACACACACACACACACACAGACCCATTTGAAGCTGAGAATGATTCTGCTCAGCCCTCACTTTGCAGATGGACAAACTGAAGCCAGGGAGGAGGGACTTACCCAAGGTCACTTGGCAGAGGGGACAGGACCCCAGGCCTCCTGACCAGCCAGCTCCCTTTTTCATGTGGCAGCTAGCACCACCCTCTCAACTCTGTTCAGGGCCCAGAGCCCTCCCTTTCCCCAGGGAGCCTGAGCCACACAAGTCAGCCGGAATCTTAAGCTGGGCGGGAGACTCGGCACCATGAGGCCCGTGTGGCCCTGGGCGTCAAGAGTTAGCAAGTCAGGTGGGAGTGAGATCCCTGTGGCTTCATGTGCACGGGCCGTGTTCTCTGAAGGAGGTGGGACCTGAGGGCCCGGAGGATGGGCAAGTTTGGAGAAAGAGAAGAAGAAGAGGTCAGAGTGGGGAGGAGCTGGCCCAGCCAAGGTGTGGAGGCCAGAAGGTAGGCCCCTCCTCCTCCCATGGGGCCAGGAGGAGGCCGGGGGCAGAGACCAAGGGCTCAGGAGCAGGGAGGGTGGTGGGAGAAGCAGGTGTTAGCAGGTGACAACAGGGTTCAGGTGGGAATGGAGAATGCCGGGGAGCGGGGAGCCAGGGATGTGGGGTGGGCAGGGGTTTGCATGATCTGGTCGATAGAACATTCTTCTGGGTGCAGGCTGGATTGGAGGGGACAGGGTGGAGGTGGGTGGCTTGTGGAGGATGCTCAAGAGGGTCTGGTGGCCTGAGCTAGGGTTTTGGGGGTGAGGAGAGAAAGGAAGACCCCATACTTCCAAGAATGCCCCACAACTTTCCTTGCTGGGCCCCGTACCCTCCAGCATAGGGAGCCCTGGGCCTGATTAGGACAGAGGGGAGGGAGGCCTGAGCTGTACACGCTGCAGAGGTGGGAACAAGGGGTCATAGTCAGGACCCAGGGCCTGTCTCTTCCCTTCTCCCTTGTCCTGGCGGCCCTCACAGTCTCCTCCAGCTCCAGGAGTTGCTGGGAAATTGGCCGTGGCTGTGGAAGACCAGGGCAACTAAGAGACACATATCTGTCTGGTCCTGATGCTGCCCACTCTGCCCAGACATGAGGGTGAAGGCAGAGACAGTGGGCAGCCGACACCCCAGGCCTGTGGCTAGAGGCCTTGGCACCATCAATTCCCAGGCACAAGAGGGGCCCTGGGGTCCCTCCTTCCCTGAGAGATGAGGGCAGGGTGTGAAAATGCCTGAGCAGGTCTCCTGCACATGGCGTTCTCCAGTGGGGCAGGGCACCCCTGTGCAACTGTGACAGCCTCTGTGCCCTGTCTCTCTCCTGGTGTCTCCCCAAGCCATCCGTGTTCTATTGGTTTATTGTTAATAAACGCCAATGAGGTCATCTTCCTTACGCTGTCTCCTTACTGCTGAGAGCTGTGAGGTGGGCAGCACGGGGCTTTCCGGCTCCCCCTGGACAGACGAGGAAACTGAGGTTCAGCTGCCTCCTTTCCTGGCCCCCGTGGCTTCTGACACTTGCTCTGCCATTTCTCTGTGGCCAGTGGTGGGTGGGTAGGGCTGAGGAAGGGTGATGAAGATGAGGAAGGCCCTTAAAAACCACTTAGTCCCCCATTAGACACCTGGACAAACCAAGGCCTTTGAAGGGGAAGAAACTTGCTCCAGTTTGCCCAGCTGAGGCAGGCAGAGCCAGGACAAAGCGCGGCCACCAGCGTTCTCCGTTCTCGGCCTGCTGCCGACCCACTGCCGCCTGCTTTCCCTCTCCAGCGGTTCCCCAGCCTCACCTGCAGGAGAAGCCAAAGCTGGAAGACCAGGGCTGGGAGGAGCCAAGGGTTTCCCAGGCTGGAAGAACTTCCTGGTTCTGCCCACCCCCTCCTGGCAGGGCCTTGCCATATAAAAGAGCCCCAGGGCCTTTCAAATGCGAGGCCAGGTGTTTGCAAAGGCTTTGACTGGGGGTGGAGAGGAAGGGCCGCTGCATATTTCGGATATTAATAAATTTCCCCTAACAAAGGGCCGGGCCCCCTCCCGCCCCTCTTTGTTTGGGGCTCTAGGTGGGGGAAGAGAAATGGGTTTGCTAATTTGCAGAGGATGCAAGAATGGCCTTCACAATTCAGGGTGCTTCTTCCCACACCCCGGGGGCAGGCTCCAGCCTTGCTAACAGAGCCCCTGGCGCCAGCCCTTGCAAAGTGGCCCTGTCCCCGGGCCTCTGTCCGGGAGGAGGCGCTGCCAGCTCTCCCCGCTGCTCTGGGACAGACCCCAGGCCCGGGCTATGGACTTGAGAGTACTCCTCACCCAGCCTCTTGGCTGCAGCCTGGCCTCCTGGGAGTCACGTGTGGAATTTAGGTTTCTCCCTAGATTCCGAGACTGTGACTGGAGGATTCTGGGAGTCTATGGACCCCACCAGCCTCACCTCCCCTGCCTTGCTTCCTCCTTCCTTCCCTTCCCCTGCTGCTGGGCCTGTGGTTCCTGCACTAGCCCTCCGTAGCCCGGTCCTCCACGCTGTCCTGCTTTTCCCATTCCCGCTGCTCCCAGACGCGCTCTCCTGCCACACCACCCTCTCCTCCCTCTGCTGCCCGCGCCATCTCCCAGCTCCTCCCATCCTGGTCCTTCTACTGACTTCAGGACTCCCTGGCTCAGAACAACCCCAGCCGGGCCCCTACTGCAGTAGGAACTGACCAGGGACCAGGGACCCCGATGACAGCAGAACAGGCACCTGAGGGGAAGCATGTGCCCTGTCTGGAGTGGGACCCCAGCCTGGAATCCTAGACTGTCCTAGCAGATGCCAAACCCAAGAGCCTCCAGGGCCAGGCAGGGGACCCGGTGACAGAGCTGGAGGAATGAGCGGGAGAATACATGGCAGCTGCCTCTTGGTCAGTGTTGGAGGGACGAGACAGAAGGGAGGCTGCGACGAAGCAGGAAGAAAGCAGGCCTGTTTTGAGAGGGAGACTACCCCTAGAAGTGTGGGCCCGGGTAGCCAGGTAGCCCAGCTTTGTAAGAGAAGTTGGAAATCCGGATTTTTATGAGAAGTTTCCCATTTTTAAATATGAGCAATTGATTCAAAAGACGTAAAACAGCGTGGCTCACTTAGGGCCTCCCATGGGCCTCTCCATGCAGGGTCATAGCTGCGGACTTGGGGGGCTGCAGCCAGAGGGGCAGGGCTTGCCCCAGGCCCACGTGAGCGTGAGCTAGAGCTGAGGCCAGGCCCAGGGCTCCCCAGCCCCACTCAGTGCTCTGCTCCCTGCCTCAGCTGATCTTGTGTCCATGACCCCTGACTCCAGAGGCTGGTGGGGGGCCCTGGGGGACAGCATATATGCCTGGCTGGGGTGTGATGGAGGGTGCCCTGGGGCCCTTCATTCCTGTTCTGGCACTCAGTGTTCTCTTGAGCAGTGCTGTGAAGCCCTGAGATGGGGCACTGGACCATCTGCAGTCACTTCCAGCCTGGGATCTGTGAGAGCAAACCTGGGGGACGGGGGGAGCGGGAGTGGGGGTGGGGACGGAGAGGGAGTTGGGGAGGAGGAGCAGAAGGGGGAGGGGCTCCTCACTACACTGTTGGGGCCAGCCGCCAGGTCAAGTGAGGGTCAACAGACAACCCCAGGGGCCACACCGGTTCCCTTGATGTTGGTCCTCAGTAGGCCCTACCTCCTGTGTTCCCCTCCACTGCCACAGCTGAGTTCATCCCTGCGTGGTACCCTGAGCAGGCCCAGGCAACCTGATCCTGCATGTTCCCCATCCGCCCACGGGAATCCTGTCTGTCCTTTAAGTTCTGTCCTCCACAAGCCTTGCCCCCTGCCCACCAGGTGCGGACTCCCAGAGTCTTCAGGGAGCCTGGTTCAGCCCCACGTCTGGCGAGCCCCGACAGCCCAGCGCAGCCTGCACGGGGCGCTCACGGTCTTCTGAGACAATCCATTTCATTTCTGTGCAGTTGAGTTGCTTCTATCATGCTCCCTGGACACCAGAGCACTTGGGGCGGCAAGGCAGCAGGCATAATGAGGGAGGCGGGGCATGCTCAGCCACGCAGACCCCGGTTCACTCCCAGCTCTGCCCCTCCCTGGCTGTGGGGCCGTGACGACCCACAGTGTCAGTTCACAGCTTTATACGATGCAGCGTCAAACTGAAAGCTGTTTGTCTGCGGCTCTGGGGACAGACATGGAAGAGTTAAGACAGTCGCGGCCCCTCCGAATTCCACGTGACCCTGGGTTGCTGAGTCTCTGGGGTCTGTGGTGGACCCTCTTCTCCAGACTCATTTTTTGCTGGTGGCTCATGGAAAGTTTGGCTCCTTGAGCACTAGGCCACTCCCTCTGGGGCCTGAGGCATCGCTGACGCTGGTCCTGCCCTGGAAGGGCGTCCAGGGCCGCCTGCCCGCCCGCAGATCCTTGGCCCACACCCCCCGGCTCCGTCTCGGCCTGACTTCCTGCTGCCTGACCTTCTCCCTCAGGACAGAGCAGCAGCCTGCCCCCCTGCAAGCTTCCCTCAACCCCCCCTCCCCCCGCCACACGGAGGCCCCCTCCCAGCACCCTCATCCAGGATCACTTTTTGTTTTGGGGAAAGAAAGCCTTTTCCTGCTAAAGTCCACAGCATCTGTGAGCCGCATCCTTTCGAGAATTGTAGCTGGTAGGAGCCAAGGCAGACTTGGACTTCCACTGGTCAGAGCCCAGTCCCGGCCCCACCCCTCAATGGTTGTGCAACCCGGCTGAATCTCCTACTTCAGCTCTCTGAACCCCAGTGTCCTCAGATGTAAAATGGGGAGAACAGTTTTCCCCTGGAAGGGGATTAAATGAGATAATATAGATGCTCCATGCACATTTAAAAAAAAATGACCCAAGTGCTTAGTGCAAAACGTAGCAGGTAGAAACTCTGGAGGTGGGATGGTTCTCATGAGCCTGCTGTCCCTTGTACAGATAAAGAAACTGAGGCCCAGCTCCTGCCTCCAACCAGCCCAGGGAGAAGGAGGGTGGGGTCAGTGTGCTTGGAGCCAAAGACCAGCTAAGACGGAGGCCCAGGGCTTGCTGGCACCTTCCTGTTCCATGGCAAGGTGCCGTGGAGGCTGGGGCCTCAGTGTCCCCGTCTGTAAAATGAATAGGTTGGACAGGAACAGTGCACCCCACAGAGGTGCTTCAGGGGAGAGCTGTGGGCAGAGGGGGGCTCTGTGCCCCCACCAGCCCAGTTCAACCATTTGCTAGGGACCATGCCAAGGAGAGCTACAGGGGGGAGCAGCATCTCCTTTGGAGCTGGATTCAGGGATTGGCCCCTCTTGCAGGATGGAGACAATATTAGGAGCCTTGCTTTGACCTTGACTCTGCTGCCTCAGGGTCAGGGTCTCAGAGAGCTTCGGGGCTTGGGGTGGCAGGAGTCAGAGGCAGGGGAGGGGCCGATGGTAAATATTGATCTAGCTGAGTCAGGGGAGCGGGATGGGGAAGCGGGAAGCCTGGGGTGGAGCTTGCCAATAACTGGATCTTCCAGCTCCCAGTGTGACTGTGAGAACTGGAGAAGGGGGTGCAGGATTCCCAGACTGGGTGCTTACTAAAACTACAGCTGCCTGGAGCCCTGCCCAGGAGGCCTAACATATCCTGTCCTCTGCGGGTGGGGCTTGAAACATCTGTATTTTTAGCAGACTCCCTGGGTGATTCTGCAGCAGCCAGCCCTGTTCTCATATTTGGGGACCACAGGTTCAACCCCATCGCTGTAATAGGAAACTGAGGTCCATAGAGGGAAAGCAACTCATCCAAGGTCACACTGAGAGACAATGATGATAACCCCTACCTTTTTCTTGGGAGAAGGGATAGTTCACTGCTAGCTAGCTCCATCCACCCCCAGGTGTGGCCTGGCGCCCAGGAAGGGATGGCAGAGCCAGGCTTCCCAGAGGGAAGTGGCTTCTGAGACCTTGGCAGGCCCAGGTGGAGAAGGAAGGGTGGGGCTCACCTTGGGAGGAAGGACAGGAAAGGGGGCCATTCCCACAGGACTGGATCTGCCCTGCCTTGCCCTGTGCAAATACTCCTAGCACCTGCTGGAGGATGTTTCCTAAAAGATTTACTACAACCCTAGTCTGGGGAAGGCCATTCCATTGCTGGGGGCCCGCCCATGTCCTGGAAGGCACACCCACAGCATGGTAGATTTGAGGCAGAGTCGGCCCTCTGACACTTCTGGTCCCCCACAGCCCCCTCCCTAGACCCTTCTCCCCGACCCCTACCTGACCCACTGTTCTAGGCCCCCAGCCTCTGCTCATGCCTGCACTCTTTCCCCGCATCTCAGCCTGTGAGCACCTGCTGGGGCCTCTGCAGAGGCCCCAGCCACTGCCACGCTCCTGCTCGTTCTCTGGCTCCCACCACTCTGTACCTCCAGGTCCAGCCCCCGTCCCAGACTGTCCTGAGTTCCAGTTCTCTGCATGCCTCTCACTCTCTGGGGTGGCATAGGGGATTCCTGGGGACGGGAGACAAGTCTGGCTCATCTCTGGACCCTCCTCAGAGCCCAGCCTGCCGCAGCTCGCCCCAGCCGATGTTCGGAGCGGCTAAAATTCTGAATCTCACCTCCCTCCCGCCCGCCCCAGGCCATCTTGGGCAGGTTCCTTCACTCTTCCGCACTGCAGTCTCCTTGTTCGGGTAAGGAAGGGAGGAGCAGTGCCCAGTAGACAGGGGAACTGAGGATCAGAGAGCATGTGTAAGGGAGGTCGGAGTGCCTGGCACTTGGTGTCTAGTGTTAGCCGTGGTTATTGCAGAGGGGGTGGAATGCTCGAGCCCCTGAAGTGTCCACTCCTCCTGCGTTCCAGCAGCACATTGGCCGGGGTCTACTCTCTGCAAGAATGGTGATTCTTGCTGTGTGCACGGTGAGCGTAGCGAGACGCTGGTCCCCCTTCCAGGAGGGCACAGTTTTGCAGACGCTTGCTTGGGTGACTTCAACCCAGAGAGCTATGGCGAGGTGGGTGGAGGGGGTTGTAGAGACTCCTAGAGGACCCACCCCAGTGTGTGCTGGGAGAGAGAGGAGGCTTCTCGAAGGAGGAGATACCGGAGCTGCGTCTTGAAGGGTGAGAAGGCATTGCTATGTGCTGAGCAAGAGAATGAGGGGGAGCCAGCCCTCTGCCGCAGGTTTTGGGTTAAATGGGCAGTGAGGAGATAGAGACTGCAGGTGTAGACAACTGGGGCAGTAGCTGGAAGGGACAGAGGGTCAAAGAAAGGGGGTGTTCCTGAGAATCCCAGTCACTATTTGCTGGCTGTCAGAGATGGGGAGACACAGACCAGGGCACATGAGGCCCCGGAAGGAGCAGAGCTCTGCAGTCCTGGCTCGGGCTTGCAAGAAGCCTCTTTGCCTCTGAGTCTCATCGCCTTCATCTTCAAAATAGGGCTGCTGTAACTGGGACAAGTGGTGTTGTGAAAGCACTTGGCGAACTATAAAGGGTCCTGCTCTTGGGACATAATAGTGTTTTGGGTGGAGTTGGTATTTTCCGAGAGTTAAAGGATACCGCTTGAGGTCAACAGGGAGCTGCCGGAGCCTAGTTGCTGCTCACGGCCCAGGACCTCCTGTAACCTGCTCCTGTGCTGCCACCTGCTGGCGAGTGTCTGAAATGGCAACCCAAACCCGCACATCCTCCAACTCCTCAGGTGGGAGATCCCAGGGCGCCGCGTGAATGCGGAGCTGGGAGAAGTCGTGGTGCTCACGTCGGCAGGCTCCAGGGCAAGAGCGCAAATGGAAGTCCCCAGGTCCCTCTGCAACCCACCTCCTGGCTCTTTTCAGCCTTGGCCTCTGCTCTCACCGTGATGGTCCTCATGTGTGTGCAAGGGGTGCATCCCTCCTGGTCACCATGCACACCAACAGCGAGCATAGACTCAGGGAGTGGCTGGTGCAGGAATTCTGGAGTCCTGGACGCCCTGAGCATGGTCTAGAGGAGACTGTGGGCCCCAGAAGGCACAGCCCCTTGGCCTTGTGGAATCCAGGCTGCTTACGTGGGGGCGTGGCTTAGAGTGACCGACTTGTCTGGTTTGCCCAGGCCTGTCCTGGGTCTAGCAATGAAAGACCTATGCTGGCAGACAGTTGGGCACTGTGTTGTGGCCCAAGGAAGACCAAAGCCTCTACCTCACCACCCTGGCTCAGCCTGAGCAGCTTGGGCTCAGAGAACCAAACTGGCCTCTAATGCCCTGGAGGCCTCCCTTGGGCCAGTGGAGCCTCTCCTGCCATCCCTCTGTATAGTCCCAAGGCCACTGCCCCAGGCACTAGGTCCACAGATAGTCTGGGGGTGAAGAGACCCTGCCTCCCCTTGCCCTGTTCTCCAAACCAGATTCCTGGGGCTCTGAGGCCTGGGGGTTTGTCTGTGAGGTTGGGTGTAGAGAAGAGAACGGGTGGGGAGGGACTTCTTCTGCAACAGCCTCCTCATTATACAAGGAAACCTGGAGAAGAGCTTTGCCCCAGGCCCCTGACCGAGACTTTGCTGTTGGCTATTTGTGGCAACCCATGTCCACCCCTCGCTCTTGTTAAGGGCACCCATGTGCCTGAGAGGAAGCCAGCCCCATCCCTGGCTCCACAGCTGGGGCACATGGTCCAGGCCTAATCCCACAGTGACTGGCTCAGCCTTGAGCATGTGACCAACTTGGTCCAATCCGAGTGAAGACCTGGGCTTTTCTGTTGCACTGTGGGGAGCTCTGGAACAGGAAAGAAACCAGCCTAACCTCCCAGCGTGCGCACTTGACCGAGACAGGCACACAGCGAGTGCACAGAAGTTTGTAGCTATTTATTGCACTGAAAACACCAAGAATAAAACAGACACCCCTTCTTCCCTCCCTCCCCGCCCCATAGCAGAAAATTTGAGCAGTGGTCATTCAAGTTCACAGCCATATGTTAAAAAAAAGAACTGAAACAAACCCCCAAACAGTTAGTAACAAAGAAACCAGCACGGGGAGTCTGGCAAACACATCCCTCCAAAGGGTCTCCCCTTGATGGAAGACAGGAGGCCGTGGGTGAGGACTAGTGCCACGGTGGGCACAACTCCGGGAGCAGACTTTCCTGTAAACGCGTTTGCATGCTGGAGCTGAGGTCTTGTCTTAGGTGGGGATTTTTTGCATCTACGGGATGTTTTGGAGGAGCACAGAGTCTGGCTGTCTGGTGGCGTGGGCTCTGGGTGGTGCTTTCTGCCAGTCTCCCCGGCCTGCTGTCTCAGAATCACGCCGGTGCCCTGGGATCCACACCAGCTGGCTGCCCACCCACAAGCGTGGCCTTCACAGTGGGGCCATCTCAGCTTGGGGTAGGGACCTACCTCCACTTCTCTGGCACTTAGAGAGGGACACAGTGGATGGGAGGTGTGTCAGCCCATGAAAAGCAGGACCTTGGTGTCCCTCACCTCAGTTTCCTCTGGCGGAGAAACCAAGGGCCAGAGTGGGGAAGAGACTTCCCCGAGGTCACACAGCAAGTCTGGTTAGAGCTGGGAATGCAATCCTAATAACCCCCAAACCAGGCTCTTTCCCCTGCAGCCCACTGCTGATAAGCAGTTGACAGGCACCAAAGAGAGGAATAAGGGGCAGGCGGGGCCGGGGTGGGGGTGGGGACTGGCCAGGCCCAGAATGGAACAGGAGTCCAGCTGGTGACTAACTCTGTCAGTTCTCACAGGTGCACATGGCTTCACCTCAACATCCTGCTTGATTCCCCATCAGTCCTGCAACATAGGCTGGGCAGGAAAGTTTAACCCCTTTAACTGATGGGGAAACTGAGGCTAAAGATGGGGCGGACTTTGCCTTGGTATTTGCAGCATCCCCTGGTAAAGGACACACTTTCACCTTTGGCTCAGGGGTGGTTAGGGGACCTGGCAGCTCACAAGGGAGGCAGGTGGTTTTGCTGCTGGGTTGCTGGGATCACTGGGCCTTACTGGGAAGCCCTCTGGGCCTGGGCCAGACCAAGTGCCCCCGCCCAGGGCCTCGGCAGCAGGGTCTCTGCCAAGGATAGAGGCCAGTGATCGACCAGTTTGGAGACCAGGAGGCCTGGGCAGCCTCGTTCCTGGCCTGCAGCCCCCGCCCGGCCTGCCTCACCTGTTCCGGGGGCAGCAGCAGCTGAGAAAAGGGCCCAGCAGACAGCTCATGATCAGGGAAAACTCAGAAAGTCCTGGATCAAACATCCCCCTCAGCCCTGCTCCACCCAACACCCAGGACTCACAGAGGTTCGGGGGAACCAGAGGCTCCTCCAAATCCCTGGGGATGTGGCTTTTCCTCCCCTAAAATCCTCCAGAGGGGACAGTATCTCATGCTGGCAAAACACGGCCACACAGAGGCCAAAAGCACAGAGAGGCAGCAACATAATTCCGAGTCGGACACTGAGAATACAACCTCTATTGGTTTTTTTTTTTTTTGTCCAAAACATGTAGATTGGTTTTGCTGAGTGTTTTTTCTTCTTTTCTTTTTTTTTTTCAACATACTTACTGCATATAAAGTCATGCAAAGAAAACAGTGCAGACAGTAGGTCCTGGTGGATGTGCTGAGGCATTCCACATCTGAGTCAATCCCAGGAGAAGAGGGAGAGAGAAAGGAAAAGAAAGAGAGAGAGAGATGCGAACCCAGGATGCAGGACGAGGTGTGGAGAGCAGGAATTCCAGTGCTCTGCTTGGACCAGCAGATGCCGAGGGGCGAGGCAATGAAGACAAACGCTGTGAACCCCCCAGAGATGGGTGGGGGACACTGCGGTGGCACACAGATGGGGTCAGATGAAATCCTGGGAAGCATGGTCGTAAGGACCCCGGTTTGGGAGGCAAGCAAAGAGAAGTCCACATATTTCCATCCCAACAACCTCCCCACTCTCTCTGCCCTGATTTGCTGTTTCTCATCAGCACTAACATCTGATGCGTCTACAGTCCTGAAAGGATCCTTGAGACCAAAATGTCAGAGAGGCCCTTCCCCCGGGGCTGAGTCCACCTCGGCCCCAGATAACCACAGGTGACAAAGTCCATCTCAGAGATGACATGAAAAAAAGAAGAAAAAAAAAAGACCTAGAACAGAAAAAAACTACCCTTCATCCCTCTTCCCACCTCTCTTCCCAGTCCAACGCAATCCTCCTCACAATAATTGGAGAGGTGGAGTTATTACAGAAATATCCATTAATGCGAAATCCATTTACGAAACACACAGAAGTTTGGCTATAAAAAGGCATGCGGTCCAAGTAGAAGTGATACCTAAATGTTGCTTTCTTTTGCCCCCAAAAAGCAATCAGATTCTCTCCCTTAGATCTGACGAAGCTGGAATTCTCCGGGCCTGATGGAAGGGCGGAATGGGCGGTTAATGTTGGAGGTAAACATCAGCAGAAGGCAGAAGGAAGGAAGTGGGGGCACCCTGAGAGGACCCCGCTCCCCACGCCGAGGGAGAAGGGGGAGTCAGGGACCAGGAGGGCAGGACGGGCCGGGAGAAGAGTCAGGGAGGCAGTTCGAGGCAGGGGGCTCCTCTCATCTGCTCCTCTCTCACCCTCTCCTGCAGGGGAGGCTGGCTCAGGGGATTGGGGATCCACTTGCCCTTCCCCAGGGGGCCCCCCGAAGAGGAGCGAGAGGGACAGGCGATGCCACATTCCTCCTGACTCTGCCCCTCCTTCTCCCCAGCCCCTGGGTGAACGCACTGCTGGGCATTCTGGCTTACGGCCAAGGCAAGACCAGGCCAATGATAGCCGGGTGGGGGTGTCCTCGGGGCCAGCACCCAGGGCACCCAGGCCTGAGGAAGCCCCGCCCTGGCAGGGGACAGAGAGCCAGAGTGGCACGCGGGGGCAGGGAGAGGCAGCCGTTTGCTCTGAAGTCGTGATGGCTTTTGCCAACAGACAGGTTTTCTCGACGTAGGTATGAAAGAAGGTGACAATGACGGGGTGACGTGATGGGGGGAATTCCAGCAAAATCCAAGTGAGAGAACCAGCAGCCACATTCCATGGATGAAGAGTGGATCTCTCTAGCCTGCTCCTTCAACTGTAAGACACAGTACATGCAGTGGGTAACACAGGTGCTTCCGAGGGTGCCATGGTGCCCCCCGCCCCCGCCCCACAATCACCTGCCCCACCTCCTTAGCCGGATTCAAGCTGCCTCCTGCCGGTCCTGCCCAGCTATTCCCCTGGGACCTGCAGGCCAGGTCCCCTCCCTACGGTCCTGCCCCCAACCCCACTCCCTTCCAGCATCCAGGTTCCCAAACATGCACCCTCTCCAGACCGACACCACACCATTCCTTTAGATTGTCCTGAACAGAGGACGGCAGGAAGGAGGGGCGCTTACTGGGGCAAGACGGAGGGTGCCCCAGATCTGTGGAAGTGGACGATCTGCCATTTGCCGTCCCTGCGGTGCCAGACGCGGGTCTCCTCTGACTGGGCCGTGCGGGGGATGCCGCCCGCGTCCAGGTACTGCGTGATGCGGATGTAGGCGATGCAGGCTGACTCGTCACCCATCAGGTGGATGTGGGGATTCAGGATGGTGGTGTGCACAGGCTTGCTGTTCCGGGACCACACTGGAGGTGGGGACGGGAGGGAGCAGAGGAGATGCACCTGGGGGACTTCCTGCCTCACTTCCTTTACTTCCCTAACTCCCAGCGACCCTCTCGGAAGAGGCATCTCTGCCTGCCTCATTTCCAGAGGAGGGGTCTCTGTGACAGGGCTCAGCTACCTGGGAGTCAAGGCAGAATTTCTAGATGACTAGATGGTATCACAGCTTGGACACAATGGATTTTAGGCATGCCTAATTCTTCAAATGCAGAGGAACGGAATTTGAGAATCATAGTATCTCAGACACAGAAATATAGGGCTAAGATGATTATAGAATCAAATGAGCTTAGACCAGAGTCTCAAACTCAGATCCCTACAGAGGCCAGACAAGCACATAAACGAGGAGGCTGAGCTGGGTATAGATGCTAAATGACCCTTTGCCTCTGGGTCAGGGAGACAATAGGGAGTGGTGGAGACTGTGGTGAATAGCATACCTTGTCCCGTCTACAGAGGGTTCCCTAAACACAGCTTTCCTGGTGGTTGCTGTATGAATAAGTGGGACTCGTTGCCTCACCTTCTGATTTTTCAAGAGAATCTAGAAATCTGCATTTTTATGTGAAAATGCCTCATTTTTAATTATTGGCATGTAATTCAAATGTAAAACATCATGCAGGCCACATGAAACATGTGAAGTCCAGATATGGCCTCATATTTGCCACTTGTACTCTTAACACATAGAATTACGGAAACTGGGGGAATCTTAAAATTGTTGAATCTTAGAATCTTGGAATTGTAAGGATGGTATTGGTGGTCATGGGGTGAGGTCATGGAATATTCCAGAGTTAGGGCAAAATGCATAGTCTTGTAATCATGACAGAACTGACAGAAGTACCTGAAACCAGCTCTCCCTATGTGAAATGTGAGCCACCATTATTATTAATATTATTATCATTAATTATTTTGGTTCTAGGAACTCTCATTTTTTCAGCAAGATAGAAAACAAAAGCACAGAAAGACAATGACCCAGGGAGGGGCTGGACAGGGGTCACCAGGATCTTGGGCTTCAGAGGAATCCTCACGGCTCCCCTTAGAGTAGACCAAATGCAGGTCTGAATCCTGTAGCGAGCTGACTTAAAATACAGACTGCCCATCCCCACCTTTGGAGAGGCCAGTTCAGGAATTTGTAATATTAATAAGCCCCCTTTCCCCACCCTGCCCTCTGATTCTGATGCCCAGCCAAGTTTGTGAGCCACGGATTTCCTGAAAAATGTAAAATGCCTTTTTTTTCAGGACTGCAGAAAGCATCCAGTAGTACCCATGCCTTAATGTAATCACATTAGACCCAGGCTTTGGGTAAAGGGCCAAAATCTCTGAGTCTGATTTATGTAGACTAAGACTTCTACACTCTGGGCTCTCAGACAGAGAGAATGTAGAGCTTTTTGTGTCATAGGCTTGGGAGTGACCTCAGGGGTCAGAGATCATCCAATGGCCCTCCTACAAAATGCAAGGAGGCCACCGCGAGCATCCTCAGCAGCATCCAGAGTCTGAGGCACTCAAGACCGTCTAGTTCAATGCATCCATTTAGCAGATCTGGAAACTGAGGCCCAGAGAAGCAATCTGACTTGTCCCAAGCTGAGCTAGTTTCTGAAAGAAACACAGTAGAACCCGAATGAAGTCAGTCTCCAGGTGGGACTGAATTAGGACAATCTAGAACAATCCTGGAAGGGACAAACAGAGCTTGGCATTGTTAGGGCCCTGGGCCTTGCTGCTGTTGGGGAGGGCTGGAGTCCTGAGGGGCATTTGTAAAGAAATGACCACCCTAATGTGGGGTCTCTTGAGTGGACTCTATGTTTCCAACATCCACCCTCGTGGATTGCTTGGGAGAAATGGCCGGGTCCTCCAGCAGGAGAAAGCAGGCAGGAGGGTGGGACTTGGCCAGACTAGGCAGTTACCCTGGGTCTTGTTCTCGTGGGTCCTTTGATGTGACCAGATGTTCAAGCTCAGAGTCCAGGGGGTCGGTGTCATGATGGGGCCACTGCCTGGACGCAGGCCAAGGGCTGGCTTGGCTTTTCTCTCTGTCTCCCTTTTGCCATCCCCGAGCCTTTAGAGCCAGCCCTCCTGGTCTCTGCTCTGCTCTGTGGGGACTGAGGGGTCCACTCTGGGGAACCAGTGCCCCCAGAGGACAGACCAGTTTAGAGGGGGCCGCAGCGATCAGCCAGGGAGCTCCAGGGTGATGGGGACCCTTGGGTCCATCCATCTCTCTTCACATGAGAATTCAACCTCCATTGCTAGCCATGGAGAATCAGAGTTTGATTTGTCAATGGAAAAAGCAACTTCCTTCTTCACAGCTTTTTGGGCTGCTCTTGAGCCCCTGTGCTCTCTAAGATTCGGTCAGATTGGGTGCAGGCAGGAGAGGAGTACCCAGCTGGGGGCCACGAATGTGCAGATGGGGAGCGGCACAGGGAAGGGAAGGGGCGCTGCAGTGAGTCAGGACCAGGCTCTGCCACCGACTTCCTGGGTTCCTTTGAACAAGTCACTTCCCCTCTCTGGGCCTCAGTTTCCCCTTCTGTGTGATGAAGACTTTGACTAGATCCCACTTCAGTCACTTAAAAACCGCCTTTATTTTTACCATCTACAAGTGCCACCAGTACCTACTTCATTAAAATATTCCCTTAAATTGATGCAGTTTATTAATTTATCCAAATTTATTTTAAAAGAAAACTTTCTAGCACCATGATTAATGAACAACCAGTGTCACAGAATACAGTTTTAATAATGAGTCCAGTGAAACTGAAATAAAGCTACGTAATCCTAGCTCCATGCTCTTGTCTGCGAGGGGTCTGAGCCTGAGACTGCCCATTCTCTGACCAAGAGGGGACTTCGAAAGTGCTCAAGAGGTGTTAAGGACAGGCTAGCACCCAACTGAGCCTTCCCTTTGACGGAGCCAGACCTAGTGAAAGAGAATTCAGAAAGGGACCAACTTGCTCCCTGTGTGAACCAACACTGTTTCAAGTGGTGCCCACAAGCACCAGAAATCATCTTGTGCAGCCTCAGTGGCACATGCCTTCCCTTTGGGGGACCCTGGACATGCCACCCCTCGGGGCCTTCCTCCGGGTCCTGAGCTGCATGATTCTAACCCGTGTGTGCTTTGGTTGGTCCCTGTTTGACCCCCGGCCAAGATGAGACACAGACACAGGCCGAAAGCACCCCAGGTCAGGCCCAGCCTCGGCCCCCTGACAGCCCCTGCTTGCAAAGCTGCCAGGGTCTTTCCTGCAGAGGAGAGACCCAAAGGACAGACATGCAGACAGGACCTAGACAAACAGACAGGGGCACAGCAGTGTGAGCTCGGGTCCTCTCCTCTTCCCCAGACTGCCCGCCCGCAGGGGGCACTTGCATAACGACTCACGAGCCAGCTTGTGACCAGCTGGGCAACTGGGGTGGCCCCAGGCATTAAGATGACTGTGGCTTGGGTGTGTGGCCCCGTAGGAAGGCCCTCTTATTTGTAAAATGGTAATAAAGGCCCTCCCACGGTCATGGGCAGGAGAGGGCTGGGAGGACTTGTCACATTCATCCCAGGTCCCCATGCCCAGTGACAGGAGACAGCTGGCAGTCGGAGGGGCCAGGGTTAGGAGAGGGAACTAAGATGGTACCTACCCCTGTCCACATGGGATCTTCCTCTTCTCTGGCTCCTGAGCCACCCCGGGGGCCCTGCCCGTCACCCTGCTGTGCCATCTGGCAGGACATGGAACCAGAGCAGACAACAGGCACCCCAGAGAGAAGGGATTGCTCACGGTTTTCAAAATAGAATCGATGGAAGTCCAGGCCCTCGACCAGGTTCCCCAGAGCCTCGGGTTCAAAGGCCGTCATCCCAGGGTCACACATCTTCCTAGGGGGAGGAAGTCAGAGGAAAGAGGGGCTGGGGTGGCCTCTCGGGACTACTCTCTAATTCGGGGGGCCTGGGCCCCAGGAGGGGGAGCCTGTGAAATCGGAGCAATTGCACCCACCTCACGGGATCAGTGAGGTTGGCGGATGGGAAAGGCTTGCAGCTGAACAGTATGGGGCATTGCTGATGGGTTGGTACCACTGAGAACTGGGAAACCTGAGTGGGAGTCTGACTCTGCCACCTACTGGTTATGAGACCACAGCAAGGGGCTTAACCTCCCTAAGCAAGAGCACCATGAACAGTGGTGCAGAGCTGTGCACTGCGCTAAGGCGCCAGAGGGAATAATCCAGCCTGGACGCTACTCTCCAAATCACACCCCCTGCCCAGCACAGCAGATCCAGAGGGGCTTTTCGTAATTTGTCTTCTTGTGGGGGTGACTTCTGCTTGCCAAGCAGCTATGTCCCTGGAGGGGAGCATTTTGCTACTTTAAACAAAGGTGCCCTATGGTCAGCAGCATCCCTCACGGTGAGCCTCAGTTTCTTCTTCCGTAAGACGAAATTCCTTGAAGGGATTCCTGGGAGGAAGGGACACAGAGCGTGTCGAGGAGGCCCTCAGTTGTATCTTTTCAGCTCCGTGCTCCCTTCCAGGTCTCAGTCTTCTGAGACCCTGACAGCCAGGTGGGAGAAGGAAAAAATTGTCGCCCCCATCCCCAGGTCTCTGGGATCTTCTGTGGCACAGCATGGACCCCTGTGGACAATGACAATGAAGCCAGGGACAGGAGATGCCCCAGGACAAGCAAAGATCCCAACCTGAGGAAGAACTGGAGACACCGGGCATCAGGCCCAGCATCATCCAAGCCGGATACCATGGGATGTGCAGGGCGCTCCACCCCTGCTCTGCCCTGACTTCCTGTCCGTGTGACCCCAGACGACTCGCTTCTCCATTCAGGACCTCAGATTCTCCAGATGGACTAGGCAGAGTCTGGGGGGCTGTGCTCAGACCATACAGGATGCTCAGGACCCTTCTAGCCCCAGAATCCCTCAAGGCTGGGGGTCTGAGCTCTGAGTGTCCAGGAGAGGGAGCACCCCCACTGGAGAAGCCCCTCTCCAGGAGGTCTCTGGGTGTCCCTGCCTACGAAGGGACTCAGAGACCATCTGTTCCAATGCCATTGTACATGTGGGGAAACCGAGGCTCAGTGAGACAAAGGGGCTTATCCAGGGGAGGGTCAGACTCAGGGCACCATGGGCCCCAGAGGTCATGGCAAGGAGTCAGAACATAGAGCAGGCTGCAGATGCTAGAGGAGGTGACATCCCAGAGGTGGGAGGGGGTCCCCAGGAATGGCACTGTGGGGCTTGGAGTCCACAGGAGCCACCTCCCTTTCTCTCCCTCCCTCGCTGTGTCCTTCCAAAGCCAGTCTCGGGCTCTCCCATGGCTGACGTGACTCCTTCTAGGACCAGCTGCAAGACCTGTTCAATAGCGCATTCCCATGCTTTTATGCAACACTCAGGTGCACATATGCACACACACCTGGGCACACCCCTTTGCACACAGTCACAAATGTGCACGCGTGGACAAGTGTATGCACACATGCATATGCATGCAGCCTCGGTCTCACACTTGCACCTCCCAAGGTCCTTGTTCCTCCAGAGACACCAGTAGATTGCTGGGGCATTGCCACCCCTGCAGAAACCCTCCCACAAGTAGAATGCACCTGCCCTGCCAAGTCCTAGGAGACACCCTGCAGCTCCTGGGCACAGCGGAAACCGGGAACAGGCTGCCCAAGGGGCAAACTCCGGCCAGGTTGTTCCCACCTCACCTAAACCCAACAGGCAAGGCTCATTCGGCCTTAGTCGGCAGCTTTTGTCCACCAAAAAGCATTGTGGGGTCTCGAGGCCCAGCCTTGTCAGCCCTGGCCAAGACGTTGAGGCCTCAGCCCAGAATTGGCACTCTCCCTGGGGCCAACTGAGGGTGGGCTGAGGGCCTGCTTCCCGGCCAGACCGCGAAGGGATGGGTGGCCACCAGGGGGCGCTCCAGCTCAGCCTGCGCGCACCCAGTCGCCCCCAACGGCTGGTCCAGGGATGTGGGGACGGCTCACACCGCTGTTTCATTTTATGTTCTTTTTGTGCAGCTGCCTTATTCCCCAGAGGAGTCGAATTTCCGCCTTGAGGTTCTTTTGTTCAACCCCGCTCACTGGAGGTACACACCCTAAGGATTCCTGTCCCCCCCCACCCGTCGGAGGTCAGAGGTCCAAGGGAGGTCCAGCGTGAGGACCCAGGCCCACATGGCAGGGCTGAGGGCCTGCTTCCCTCCCTTCTTCCCAGCTCATCTCCTAGGAGCCCCATCCTGTGGTGGAGCCCACCCCCTCTTTCTGGGGGAAGCATAGGAGTTTGTTGCACTTCCTCCTGGGCAACAGCACGTGAGGAGGATGGAGCAGGACCGAGACAGACAGAGGTGTTGTCAACAGAGAGCTTAATCAAAGCAGAGTCCGAATGCAGAGCAGAAGCACGAGTGCAGTCTGATTCACAGCACATGCAGAGCGAGTGAATGAGGGTCAGAGACGCGGACCCCTGAGGTTAGCCTTCAGCCCCCCTGGACAACCACCTAGGCGGGACATGCAGAAGGGGCCCAGCGACTCACGTGTAGGACTCAAAATCTCCATTGCTTATGGCTTCAATCAGCTGCTCTGTCACTTTTATAATTTCCTGTTTCCGCACTGTAGGCAGGAGGGGACACAGAGAAATAACAGGAATAGTAACAGTGATGGAGCACCAGCTACCGTTTCCTGAGTCCTCATCACGTGCCGGACCCTGTGCGGGACCCGAGGGCCTCATCTGTATCGTCTCATTTGTCCTCACATTGTCCCCGGGAGGTGGTATCTTTACTCCCATTTCAGAAGAAGAAACTGAGGCCCAGAGGGATGGGAAAGGTGTGTGAACTCCCTTAACTACAAGGGGCAGAGCTGGTGTCTCAGTCGGCAGCCTTTCCTCCAAAAAACATGCCTAGTGGATACTCTGACTCTAGGCCTGATTTGAACCCAAGTCTTGATTCCAAAATATGCTTCCCTATCACCTTGCTTTGCCACCCGAACCAAAATAGGATCAACTGTGGCGGTTGTCACTAGCAGCCATGAGCCAGGGGCTCCCCCGTGGCCCAAACTGGGGCCACCAAGGAAGGTCTTAGGGCTCACTCATCCCTTAGGTCTGGGTGAGCTTTCTGCTCCATTTGGGTATGTGTAGAAATCAGGCACTGAGTTGTTCCAGAACTTTCTAGGGGCAATGAATCCTAGTTATGGAGGCTCGTCCTCCCCTGTCCGCCACTGAAACACCATGAACAGCCGGTCTTTCCCGTAGAGAGTGAGATATCAGTTTTCTTATTAGACGCGTGATGTCCTGAGCCCCAGTTTTCCTCTCTGTAATGATGACAGTACCACCTCTCATTCATTCAGTGCTGAACATGTCATAGAAAGAACCCAGACTTCGGTACCAGACAGACTTCACCTAAATTCCAGCCCAGGTCCTTCCAAGCTGTGCAGCCGTGGACCACAAGGTGTTTCCTGGGCTGTCAGATGGAGATCTCTCAGGGCACGAGATGCTGTGCACGAAGCCCTTGGACCAAAGCCTGGCACATGGTGGGTACACATTGTAAGTGCCATCTCCTGCATCCTCCCACACGGTTGCCCCTGCGCTCCGGACAGACACCCTGGGAGGTAAGCAGGGCCAGTTTCCCCCATCTGACACATCCTCAATGATAAAGGAATTTGAGTCTGAGTCAGACCCTCTTCCCCTCCACCCCCAGGCTCAAGCTTAGCTTCAAACCTGGTTGGCTCATTGGCTAGGGAGCAGCCTCACATGATGTCAATGGACACGTTGCCCATTTCCTAGTCTAGGGTGGGGGAGACAGACCACGCCTGGCTGAGGCCCTATCCTGGCCCCTTTACTCACCACTCCCTGTGCCACCCCACCCGGTCTCATGCCCGGGTGCTGACTGCAGGCCCAGAGGACACAGAATCACAGAACATCCAGGATGGAAGAACCCTTGGAGACCGGGACTCAGCCTCCTTATCAAATTATTGGGGAAACTGAGGCCCAGTAGGGGGTTGTGACTCGCCCGAGGACACAGAACATATGGGGTACAGAGTTTGGCTCCCAGCCCAGGGCCTTTTCCACAGGATCCCTGCAACCAACATGCTCCCAGACGTGCTGGGCCCGTGTGCTTGTCTCTTCCCCAGCTCAGAGATGAGCTCCCTGCTGGCAGGGCCGTGGCTGCCCTTGGCTGGCTGGACCCCTGGAGCCCAGAACAGGCCTGGCACCCAGGCACTCAGGACTGAATGAGTGAGTGGGCCGGGCCTTGTGCTGTGTGTGTAACCTGCAGAATCTTGGAGCCTCACGGCACAACAGTAGGTGATCATCACTTCCGCGTCAGAGATGAGCAAACGGAAGGTGAAGGGTTGAATAGTCTGCCCTGGCCGAGAAACCGCCCCAACCAGTGTTTGCAGCCCCGAAGCCCACCACTCTCCCCCACCACACACCGTGCAGGGTGGGACCCATGCCCCATACAGCTCTTGGCACATGGTGGGTGCTCAGCAGACATGGCAATTATCCTCTACAATGTCAGTCACCACATTGAACAACCAATTCTTTCTCTCCTGGCTCCACTAAGAGTCACCAGGGCTGCGAATGAGCCCATCCTAGACCACGAGCTCTGCCGGGCCACTCAGGGGTTGTCACCCCTCTCTCTCTGGGGTCTTGCCTAGGACTGGGGCAGAGGCAGCATGAATGAATGAATGATTATATGGCACCAACCAGGGACTGGAGCTCTGTCTTTGCCCTGTTCCTTGGAATTGCCCAAGTGGCCTGGTGGCCTCTGTCTCTAAGAAAAAAAGAAAATAAGAGAGCCCAGCATCCTGCTCAACTCTGCCCTCTAGAAGCTGGAGACCGAGGATGGGAGGAACCCACCCCTGCCAGGGGACACCTCATTCCAGCGCTCCCACCTGGGATCAGCATGACGGCCCAGAGCGAGTCCACCTGCTCATGGCGGGCCTTGGGACCTGTGCTACCTTCCTGGCCTTCTCTGCATGGCCTTTAAGAACCCTTCCAGCTTGAAATTCCAGGAGTCTGTCTCACTGCATCTCAGAGAGGCTAGCAAAGCGACAAGGGCCTAGATTCTCTAGCCAGGCTGCCTGAGTTTGGCTCCTGGCTCTGCTATTTAATAACTGTGTGACTTTGGGCAAGGTACTGCCCCATGACTCGGTTTCCCCATATGTATAATGGAGCTACTAATAGTATTTACCTCATAGGGTGGTTCTGAGGATTAAGTGAGTTAAGAATATATCAATAGAAATAGCTAAGACATATATGGTCCTCAGTAAGAACCAGCCCGTTCCAAGCTCTTTATAGCAACTCGTTTATGTAAATAATGATGCATTATGTAAAGCATTTAGAGCAGTTCTGGGTGCTCCCTAAATAAGGGCTGTGATTATTATCATCGGCAAATCTCTGAACGGGAAGTTCCTCCTGAGAACAGCCTCTGACCTCCAGCTCAGGCAGGGATGCTCCCAGCAGCTGAAGATGTGATGGTTCCGTCCGGGTTGGAACTTTGGGGCCTGCAGCCTGCTGGGCAACCCACCGCACGGTGGGACAGCTCTCACCATTTGCCCCTGCCTCCTTTCAAGTTGAAATCTGTCTGCCTGAACGCTCCTAGTTATGATTCTGGTTCCCTTTCTGCCATCTGGGCCCAGCAATGAGAGCTCTGCTCTGCAAATGTCTTTGACGGCTCCCATTTTACATTAATAGTGCATACAAATTTTGCATTCTATTCCAAATATGTCCCTGTCTGCATCCCCCCCCCCCCCCCCACCCCTCACTCTTCTCTTCTCAGGCTGAAGGCCTCCAGGGTGTGGTTTGCAGGATCTGACTCAAGCTGACCATCACTCTCCAAGGGTCCTTGAGCTGCCTGGATGCCTCCCAGAGTGTGAGCACACAATCCCACACACCTCCATTAACGCAGCCTGAGACACTGCCTAACTTGGCTGTGCCACTCAGGACACCGAGTTTGCCAACAGTCAAAGCCTAGTGGGCAGGACTCTCCCCAGCTACATTCTCTGGGATGGAAGATCTGAGAGTTGGTGCTCCTTCAGTCTGAGAAATTCATTCTGGTTCTGGGCCCCTCGCAGGCCCACAGCAGCCCCATTGCTGTGCGAGGGGTTCATCCAGTGGCTGCTCAGTAGCAACCTCTGGCATTTCCCATCTGCCAGGTGCTCACCCAGACAATCCAGGGGTGCTCCTCTACAGATGGGAAAGCTGAGGTCCCAGAGAGGTTCAGGTACTCTCTCAAGGTCACACAGCAGGACAAGGCTGACATGGGGGCAGCATTCCTGACTGATATTTCCAGAATGCCTCTGCCGAGATTCTGAGGCAGCTCCTTGGGCTGGAGAGGAAATTAATTTTTCATGTAGCTGACCGGGAGGAGGCAGGGGGGCGGGGAGGAAGCCTGGCAGAGTCCAGTGAAGCCTGGAGGGTGAGAGCCCTGTGCATTAAGCCCGGGGTGCTCTGAAATATTAATGACCCTTTCTTTGCTCAGGGGAAAATGTTCCCAGGAGGATGACATGTCTAATTAACTTTAATGTTAGGTCAGAATCCACCCCACCAGCTGCTATTCTCACTTAGTAAGAAGACTTAACAAATTAACACCAGAAAATGGTTCTCTGGAAACTTTGTCTGAGCCCTGGAGAAGCTGGGGGAGGCACGGGGCTCTTCTCTCCTGCCACATATGGGAGAAGCTCCTGGCTGAGCCAGCACATCTTCCATCAGACATGACATTTTACATGGGGGGAAACTGAGGCAGGGAACACGGTCCCCGTTCTGCCGTTAATAAAGCGGATGTGCCCTTTCTCCTCTCTGGGCCTCAGATTTCCCTCTGTAAAAGGAGCATAGGTGAACTAAAATCCAAAACTTCACAAGTTTTCCCATCCCTCGAGATCTCTCTAGAGGGTAAAGATTGTAAATGTGAGGCCCAGAGCCATCACCCAGGCGGAAAATGTCTTTGACGGCTCCCATTTTACATTAATAGTGCATACAAATTTTGCATTCTATTCCAAATATTTCCCTGTCTGCTTAACATATAAATATTTGCCTTAAAATAATCTTTGAGTAAAATTGATGCTCCAAGAAAATGCCATGTGGCTTCCTGTCATTCAACCCCAAGCTCCAATTTAAAAAGAAGAAAATAAGATTTATTAAACAGTTACCATGTGCAAACACTGTGTAACACTTAACACGCAGCTTCTCATTTCATCTACACAGTAATCATCTGAAGTTGGTACTGTTATCATTGCCTCTTTATTGTTAAGGAAGCTGAGGCTGAGAGAGGTTGAGTAAGTTGTCCAAGGTCACCCAGCAAAATGGCTTCTAGTGAAGAAGCACAGAGCCAGCTCACCTCCACGGTCCCTGTCTGCTCTGAGACCAGGAGTATGAGGCCACAACAAGTCTCCTCAAATACCAGTCTTACCATTGGGACAGCAAGCCTCTGATATGGGGAATATCTTGGAAACGCCAGGTCTCAGTTCACCACAGACCCATGGAATCGAAATCCACAGAGCCAGGGCCAGGAATGTGGTTAGAAAATCATACTTGAGGTACTTAGAATGTCGACCTGATGCTAACAGGGAATTCTTCTTCAAGACAATGTATTTTAAAGCTTGTCACTCGTGCCATCGCAGAAGAGAGACAAGGCCCTAGTGCCAGGCTATGGTGATAGTGACCACCAACCCCCCCCAAGCCGGGAAGGACCAGAGAGAGACACACACAGGGTGGGGCCCATCGTCCAGGGCATCCTGGCAGAGTCGGGAGGCAGCCAGGGTGCTCAGTGTGTCAAATCGGCCTTACAGCCTGGATGGCAATCTCGTGGAAATATTTACTACATAATAAAATTCTCTTTTCCCATCTTTGTATTCTTTTAGAGGCAAATTACCCAAGCTTCTGAGAAATATCTAAACTGGTACAGCTGAGCTCTCTCCAGGTCGACAGGGTCTTTGTACGCTCCCAGGCGTCTCGGACACACACCTGAGTGTGGGAACCCCTGCGCTCTCTGGTCTCCCTGTCCTGGGTGCAGGCAGAACAGCAGAACGTCGCCAACTCATCCAAGGACTTAGTGTCCCCTCAGCAGACGTCAGCGCTGTGTCCTGCCTCCTCCCAGCTCCACACATGTTTTCCACTCACCAAGGCCTCCGGGGTGGTGGTTCCGGGCCAGGCCCTGGAGCCACACTGCCTTGGTTCAAATTCTAACTACCCTTACAGGTTATGGGACCTGGGGCCAGTTTATGCTTCTGTTTCCTAGGCTGGAGAATGGGGTTAACCTCTGCACCCACCTCAGAGGGTTGTTGTGAAGCTCAGGGGAATATAAAGCCCTTGGAACAGTCTAGCACACAGCAAGCATCCCATAAAAGGCAGCTGGGATTCCTATTACTGTCCTTGTTATTTCCTCTCTTCCTGTCTGATCACAGTTACCTGGGGTTTGCCCCCTCGTCCACCCGAGAGTTTTTGAGGACTGCTTGCCACTGCCTACTGTGGCCCCTGCATTTTGGGGTGCTCTTAGGCCGCGTTCCCCATACTCTAGTCAACTGAACTTCCTGAATTTTTGCTTTCTCTTCCTTTACCATTACTACTTCCTGTTTCAAAAATCAACTCACTTAAAAAAATTCAAAAACACTTCAAAAGGAAAATCTATACCACTAACTGTACATATATGACTTGAGTATGTTAAATCAATTTTTTCTGATATGTATTGAAGTAAATACATAACCTCTAAAATACAAAACGTCCACCTGTATACCTCTAGGGGGCTGAGTACCCCACCCGAGAAACAGCGCCCGCAGCGCACCCAGTCTGTAAGAAGCCACAGCGAGGCTCTGTGTAGAAGAGTGGGACAGAAGGTTGGCACCGGGGCCCTTCTAGGCTGGGAGCTGTCAGTGAACGGGGCCTGCCAGGAGGCCCAGGGGGCCCAGACACTGAAGGCAAGGCGCCCCCTACCTTTGGTGTCTTCGTCTTCAATGGTGGTGTTGGTGCTCTCTGAAGATTCCTGCCAAAGAGAACAGGGGAGGCGGTGAGGCCTGCCAGGCGGGCGGGACAAGGCGCGGCCAGCCGGGGGCTGCCCCAGTGGCCCGATGCTGTGGCTCGGTTTCTGTCAGCCTCACCGGTTCTGCCATCCAGATGCTGCACTGAAAACCCTGTCAGACTTCCAAGCCTAAGGAAGGGAAGGGCCCAGCTAAGCAGGTGGCTGATGGCAGGGCTGTGGAGGAAGGGGTGGATGTGAGGAGAACCCTGGCCTTTCTGGAGGGGCTGGGAGGGGCTCCTGGGCCCTGACTGCTCGAGGGAGCGAAGAGGGGGTGCGGGGGAGCAGAGAGGCCCACGGCGGCCACAGAATGGGGAAGGAATACACACACTGGCAGGAGAGGAAAAGAGAGAGAGAGGGAGGGCCAGTGTGAGAGAGGATGGGCTTTTCAGGGGCAGAAAAACCACACAACTGAGGAGATAGCAGTGGAATCAGAAGAAGAGGGACGTGGGCCACCATGCCACCACTGGAACCCCTAGACAGAGGCAGGGGCTGCAGGCTCCTCTGCCACCGGCGGGCCCTGGGTAGCCTTGCAGAAGCTCAAGAGGGGCCTCCGCGGTGCCCACTGCTTTGGCCAAATCACGCCCCCCCCTCGCCGCAACTGGTACAAACCAAGCCCTGAGATGAGTTCCAGAGCAGAGGGTGGGGAGAAGCGAGAAGCCAAGGACTGGACGTGGGACGGGATTCAGATCGCCCTCCGCACTGGAGGGAGGTCTCAGGGCTACCGTCAGGCTGCTGGTCTGGGCCATGGAGTTGAGGTGTCAACAGAAACACGCAAACAACACACACACACAACACACACATTGTCACACGAGGCACACGTACCAAGCACGCCCTGAGCACCCTCTCCCCGCCCCGGGTTCCCAGTGCAGCCTGCAGGAGGGAGGCAGGAGCGAGGGTTCGAGGCCCAGCATTTACCGGCGTCTGGGAGACGGCAGACACTCACCATTAACTGAACGCTGGAACTGGACTTTCTTTTCTGGAAAAACAAGGAGAAGAGATGGGACAGGAAAAGACACAGCGTGAAAACGGCAGGGAGCAGAGGAACAAACAACAGGGGAGGTTTGGAAGGAGGATGGGCCTCAGGGTCATCCTCTGTGGTCCCTTGCCTGCATCGCTTCGGGGCAAGGAGTCAGGGCGACCAGCAACAGCTGGCCTGGCCGGGCCAGTCCTCTCTCAGCCTGAAGTCCTGGGGCCTCGTGCACAGCTGCCTGGGTCTCACCAATTCAACCACCAAGCTCCAGGCCAAGCCTCCCTTGGACCAGGGCTCCCTCTACGCCAGGCTCTGATGGGGGAAGCAATCCCTGGGTCTTGGATGCCGGTTGCCTAAGGCCTCCAGAATCCAAAGCTCTTGAAGGATAAAAGGGTGCTAGGTCTAGAGATGAGGCCCAGTGTCTCCTCCTAGACTCGCCCTGCATCTCTGCTGCAAGGACCCCACTCCTGGTTTGGTTGGGTGTCATAGTCACTTGGGAAATTTGTTAAAAATACAAGTAACCAGGCCCCCTCCAAGCAGTTTGGTAACTGGGTCTGGGGCGGGCCCTGGGCATCTCCATTCTAAACAATCTCCTAGGTGATTCCACAGCAGGCCTGGGGGTGGGAACCAGTCCTCTAAGTGGCCTTTGAAATCCTGCTTGTGTTCACAGCTTCAGTGACTGGCCTGTTTAGCTCCTTTATGCTGCTAGAGAAACTGAGGCACAGCCAGACAGACAGGTGAGCCCAGAATTTGAGCCTCAGGGCTCTGCCATTCAGCCTATTCTAGCTTTTGGGGGATTTGTAGCTTCCCCTGTATCACTGGCCGTGGAACCAGGAGAAGGAAAGAGAGGACAAACGTAGATCATCTTCTCTTGGCTCTAAGCCAGGAGTCTTACAGACTCACATTCGTAGAAGGTTGCAGGTCAAGGCTGACACTTGCATTGCACAGATGAGAACCTGGGGCCCAGAGATGGGCAGTGAGCCCCCCCAAGGTCTCTCAGGTAGCCAATAGCTGAGCGGAAGCTGGAACCCCTAAGTACAGGCTCTCTCCACTGTCCGGGTCTCCAGGCACCCGCAGCCTGACCACTCCTCAAAGGCTCGTCCTTCCTGGACGCGCTCACGGCCCAGAGGCCAGGAGGCCTCTCTCCTCACTGCACTGTGGGGGGAGCAGAGGAGGGACTTGAGATGCCCACAGGGTAGGCCTTTGCCAGGGGGAGGCACTGGATATCCTCTGAGGGTCCTTGGGTCTAATTCTGGGCATTCTGACTCCAGGATCCAGGAGCCTCTGAATGTCAGGGGCCTAAGATCCTGTGCCCTCCATCCAGAGCCTCCACAGACATGGCAGAGTGGCTCACTGGGCGTGTCCCGTGTAAATGCCCACAGCCCCTGCGTCTGCCCCAGCTGGGTCAAACAGTGTGACTTCCACAGCCAGCAGCCTGCAGTCAGCCCCTCCTCCCCTCTCCTCCTCTCTTCCCCTCTCCTCCTAGTGTCAGCCTCACTCCTGGCTGGAGCTGGGCCAGGCACAGTATGTGTGGGAGGGGACAGACCCACACAGCTCAGCTGTCAGCAGAAACCTGAGGAGCAGTGTGGGTCCAGGAGGTTCCAGGTGGGACACGAGGAGGGAACACAGAGCAGAGACTGCATCAGATTCGGACGTACAGTGACAGGATGGGACATAGGAGAGAGAGGTCACGACGGCACGGATGGGACACCAACAGGGAGCAGTGAGTGAGGTTGAGGGGTGGGAGCGATCGGCCCCTCCTCAGAGAAGTTGGGGCCTAGGGGTGGCTGGGAGGGGTTCTTGGTAATAGAAGCACTTCTTGGTAATGGAAGCTTCTTGGTAATAGAAGGACTCAGTTTCCCTGAATCACGAATGATGTTGATGCTGATGATGACCCTGCTCTGACCGTAATTCACAAGGGCTCTCAGGAAGGGCAGAGTCGCATCTCTTAGAACCACGTGTAGAAGCACGGTTCTAAGGTTAGAGGATGGTGGAAATGGAGTGTGGTCAAAATCAGCCTTGAAAAGCCCTTAAAAGCCCATAAAGTACAGTATCGTGTCACAGCTCTAACTGCGGCCGGCCAGTTTCTCCTCCAGCCTTGGAACCAATCACTGCTTCTTCAGCGAAGCCCCAAAACAAATTGGTGGTTTGTCTCTCAGGACCAGGTTGTAGGAAGAACACGAATTTCCCTGCTTTGATTGGAAGTGTGTTGGTTAAAGGAACACATGATGCGCCTCCATCAGGCCCCCTCTGGTGTGAGCCTCTCACCAGCCCCACAAACAACCATCATTGTCCCCTAGCACAGATGACAGAAATGGTGACCTAGGTCCCCAAGGGAGGGAACGGTGGGGCCCGGATGCAAACCCACGGCTTTGTGACTTGAGGTCCAGTTTACTCCTAGTAAAAACATTACAGGCCCCCCAGAGCAACATGGTGCAGGCTGGGTTCCACAGATCCTGGGCACGGCCCCCTGGGTTACTCTTGTCCTCCAGCCAGACTTCCTGCTTCTTCACCCCAAGGAAGTGAAGGAGGCTGAGCCCCAGAGAGTCAGTCTGGCCAGGAATAGCCTTTGAGCTTCTCTTCATCCACACCCAGGCCACCCTGGGACATCACTCAGGGTCTGTCCTGTGCTGCAGGAAGCAGCCACACTTTCTTCAGCTGCGCCCATGGGAAAGCCCTGCAGAGACCAGCCAGAGCCCACCGTGCCATGAGATGTCCTTGCCCTCGGACAGCCTCTACCTCCTGGCCTGACCCAGAGAGGAGCCAGACTAGAACTTCGTCCCAAGACCCGGCCTGAGGGAGGCCCTGACCTCACACCCAGTGGCTCTTCGCCCTTTACCAGGACCACACTCGAAAGTCAAGCAGACTGGGGCAGCCCTCCCTCCGCCCCCTCCTCCCCCAGTGACCTGGGCCACAGCCCACCAGCGCTTGTGCCTCTGCCCCATCCCCCAAATATGATTTTCCCCAGGAACCCCGCACCCCCGGTGTCTACACCCTAGGGCCAGAGAAGGGCCCAGGTGCCCCAAAACAGGCCGCCCCACACTGCATATCCCCCCATTACCCTTTCAAACTGGGGAGGAGGAGGTTTGACTTATGGGCACCCCAAAACAGCAGGTGAGCCAAAACTCAATTCTAGATTCCATGACAGGATTTGGGACGGGCACGTGTTAACTTTATAAATCGGGTTGGCTTTAAACCTGTGGTTTCCAAATATCTTCTTGCTCAAACTTTGTTTTCAAGAGACATCTCACCCAAAAGTCCAGTATATGAAACAGAAAAGATAATAAGACTGACGAGCACCTCCTGAGCATGGCCCGCACGCCAGCACAGCGCTATGCGCTCAGCATACTTGGTCTCAGGTCACGCTCACAAACAGCCCTGGAAGGTGGGAACCTCTTTTGCTCCCATTGCTTGAAGGAGGAAACACAGGCTCGGGGCAGTCACATAGCCAGCCGAGGTCTCCAGCTGCTCAGCCCACCCCAGCTCGCGGAACCACTGCCGCGGCGGTTACATCGAGCTGCCCTGGTGGAAGTGGGCACAAGAAGCCCACAGCCTCCTCTGCTCATACTCCCCCTTTCTAATTGCACCCTATCTGCCACCACGGGTGCCTCCCCAGAACCTTTGGGCTCCAAGGAGTTCAGTTTGAAAACCGCTGACTTTGGCTGATAACCGAATAATTCTGTATTGCTCACGGACCCAAGATGAGGAGAGAAATGATTAGAGAGGGTTTGTTGCTTTTTTTTTTTTTTTCACTTGTCTGTTTTTAAAGCTGAAATCTTAGAAATCATGGAGTCCACACCCCTCCCGCCTCACCCATTGTACCTATGGGGAAACTCAAGCCCCCAGAGGGCTAAGAACAGAGAGGAGGCCCAACTCCTGGCCTCGGATAGCCAGCCCAGATTCCCACCCACGCAGACCCTGGCAGACCAAAGCCAGCGGCCTGAGACTGTAAATGCCACTACAAACGAAGCCATGAAGCCACCAGCCCACCTAGCTGGCTGTGTTTGGACAGCGTCCCATACCTTCCAGTGTGCTGGGCACAGCCCAGCCCTGGGGCCCTGAAAAAGGCAGGGTCTCAAGAGAGGAGAACCCACAAGGCGAGCCAGTGGCAGGGGAGAAGGGAGCTGCAGAGAGCGGGGGACCAGGCCCCAGAGAGCAGAGGGAGAAGAGAGAGGAGGGAAGGAGGGGTCAGGGGGGTGTGGAGGGAAGTAGCTCGGGCATCAGAGGTGGGGTCAGAGGGCAGGCCTGGGGAGGAGGGGATTCTTGGCACTGAACCAGCAGGCCTCGGTTTGGGGGCGGGGTACCTCTGGATCCCAAAGCCGAGAGGAATGGCTGTCCATCCTCCGCAGACTTTGTGGGTTGGACTGGGGTACACATTGGGTCAGGGGTCCACTCCAGCCAGGCCACACTCGGGAAGGAGGAGGTCACCCCTCACGATTATGTCTGTCCCTTCCTTGCATCCTCTCGCTCACAAGTCCTCCAGTCCCGGAGAACCACAGAAACCGCCTTCGGACCTGCCCCTTTCTTTGTGCCCACCCCAACCCCAGGCCACCTGCCTCTCCCACCTTCTTTCAAGCCTCCCCCTCCCCAACCTGCCCCCACCAATCCTGGTGAGTGGGTGGGCACCGAAGCCAGGTCTCTCTGTCTGGTGTTCGCCCGGCTGCACGGGTGACCACATCTGCCCAGAACACCACCAGCAAGGCCTGCATCGTGCCCCAGCCCTGAAAGCCGGGCCCTGCTGGCGGAAACACAGCCAGAGGCAGGCCCTGCTGGGCTCCCAGGGGGCTTACCTTCACACCATCGTTCTTCTTGTTTCCTCCACTCTTCCCTCCTGCGGAGGAGAGAAAGTAGAGGGTTACCAATACCAGGCAGGGCACCAGGGCCCACAGGGCGAGGAAGAGCAGCATCCACGGGCAGCCGAAGGGCACGGAGCCGGCTCAGCGATCGGGGGAGCCCTCCTCCTCCTGCTCCTCCTTCCTCCACAGCAAGCCGGTGCCCACTAGGTGGGCCTGGGCTCCCCCAGTTCTCAGCAATCTCAAATGTGACCCTCTGGCCCCATGGGTTGAGGGAGGTGCCCAACGCGTCCCAGACCCATGGGGTTGCTGTTTCAGCCTGGGGATTCCCTCTGGAACCCAGTCACCACCCGTGCTGGTGGTAGCCAACCCAGAGGCCCAGCTGCCTGGCCCGGGGCTGGACGCTCCCTCCCCACCCCAGCCCATTCTAATTTTAGCCCCACGCTGCTGCAGAGGTCATGTGTCAGCCCTGCCTACTCACTCTGGACAGCTGCGAGCTGCGTTTTGCCGGTGACAAGAAGCAGATGCCCCCCTCTGGGGCCCATCTTTGCCAGAACACCCATCCCCTGCAGAGGCCTCCCCACCCTCAAACTCTGGAGCCCCATGCTGGGGCTGGCTGTGTCCCTGGTGGCCAGGAAAAGCAGAGCAACAGCTCTCAGAGAGACCCCACTTCTGTCATTCCCTTTCCCTCCCTCCTCACCTCCTGGCCAGAGCCCTTAGAGAGGGCATCAGCCAGGAAATGGCATGAATACCCAGCCCTGCCCAGCCTGGCATCCAGCGGCTCCAGACCTCAAGCAAATGCCTTAAGTTAAATGAGACAGAGTCTCTATAAAGTGCTTAGCACCACACTTGCCCTCTACGACGTAGATGCTCAGGAAATGGTGGCCACTGTAAGTCCTTCTCCTGGTGGCCTGGAGAGGGTGAGTGGGGAGGAGGGGCAGTACAGGACATCGATGCCCCAGAGGCTCAGAGGGATGGGGCTTGTGGCTGCTTCAGCTTCCCGGTCACGCTCACATTTCCACCTATGACCCCATCCAGGCTTTCGTCCAGAGTTTTCTTCTTGCAAAGTGAGCGTGGGGGGTGGGTACCTCTGGATCCCAAAGCCCAGAGGAATGGCTGTCCATTCGCCAAGGGCTTTGTGGCTGGACTAGGGTGCACAGCAGGACAGGGGCATGCTTGCCCCTCGTGCCTCGAGGGGGCCCCTCTCAGCGCCAGCCCACTACAGCAGGACTGTGGGTCTCTTGAGGCCACATATTCTGATTTTCAGGAGAAGACAGAAATCTTGGCTTTTCTATGAAATCTCCTGGTTTTTAAGTGCTGGAAAGTCTTTCCAGAAATATTTTTTAAAATACCACTGGCTCCGCAAGTACATCGGGAGACGGGAACTGACCCCTGAGCACCATTTTATGAGCTCTGGGCTAGAGTTCTCTAGGGGTGCTTCAGTTGTTAAAAAAAGACTCTGACTGTCTGGGTGGCTCATCTTTCAGTTTGAAGAACTGCAGGATCCTTGTCTGGGGAGAGAGTGTGAAGGCAGTTCAAGGCCGTGGAGAATGCCCAAATCTGAAGTTCTAGGGTTTTCCCACCTCTGGGTCTCATTAGTCCAGCTGGTTAAACGGGCTGGTGGACCCTCTGAGAGAAGCCAGGGCTGTAGCTCCCCACAGCCGACCCCTAGCTGTGGGGCCCGCCACATGTCCACAGCAGCGCTCTCTGGCTGGCCCCAGCCCCGGTCAGGAGGCCCCTCAGGTGAGCTTTGCTGTATCTGCTGGGCTGCCTGTCAGCCACCCTGGGCGGCCCAGAGCCGAGCCTCTGGTGGGGCTGACCCCAGCATGCTCCACCCTGCCAAGGGGAGCTTCTCCCTGAGCTCTGACACCAATCCCTTCCCATCCTCTCTTCAGGACTACATGCTGCAAGTCGCCAGGCCCTCCTTGCCTTGACCAGCCTGGCTTTGGCCGAGGCCAACAGCTCCTGCCCTGGCCTCCCCGGTGACCCAGCTGGTTAAGGGCGTTTGCTCTGGGGTTGCTCAAACCCAGCTGAGAGCACAGGCTCCAGCGCCCTCCGGCAGTGCGGCCTGGGGCCAGTCAGTCCCTGCCCTGAGCTTCCGTTCCCTCATCCAGAAAATGGGCATGGCCAGAGCCCCCACCGCCTTGTCACGAAGGCCACCTGAGCAAAAGCACGGGAACCACTCAGCACAGGGCTCCAGTAACGATGGGAAACGGGCCTATTGCTACTCCCTGGGCCTGGCTCAGTCCCTCCGGACCTGTACCCCAGCATTCGGGAGGCCTTCGCCTCCAGCCGGCCCAGCCGGAGAACCCCAGCAGGGCTGTGAAGTGGGGGAGACAGACCAAACCTCTAACCCTTCCTGGTGGGCCCTTGGCTTGCTGATCTTTCACCTTTCGCCACTTCTGGGTGCAGGTTTGTGTCAGGATAGCTAAGCCCCCAGTGACGGGATCTTCTGCGGCCCCCATTCTCCCCAGGCTCCTGGCCTGAGGGTACCCAGATATCTGACACAGCAATGTCCCCACCTCCTGCAGGATGCTTTTGGGACTTTGAGATCCCATCACCTACCAGAGAAGTTCCTGGTGGCCAGCATAGTGGTGAGGATGGCCCCCTGCAACAGAGAAGCGGAGGGAGGGTGGGGGAGAGGAGGCCGGAGGTGAGCGGGGAGAGGAGAGACAGAGAAATGGGAGGGGAGTGGGCAAGGAGAGGCAGGGGCTCCAGTCAGACACAAAGCCAAGGCCTTCTGTGCCCGCTCCTCCATTTGTCCCTCAACCCACAGCCCAGGGACCACCCCTGCCTCCCTGGAGAAGTGGGGATGAGATAGGGCTTAGCTGGCACAGCTCCGGGGACAGGGCCATCCTATGAACAGATATTAATAGGTTCCACTGGTCTGGCCCGAGCTGGTGGAAGGGCTTGGGGACACCTGTCAGCGGGGGCTCCTAAAGGCCAAGGAAGTTTCCTGCCTGGGCAAGGACAGTAGACCCTGCGCCCCCGCGGCCCCTCCCCCTCTCTGCCCTCTGCCCCAGGCCCCCAGCTCCAACACTAGTTCATCCCTCTGTGGTTCCTGGGCTCAGGATCCTGGAGGATTAACATGGAAAAACTCGCTTCTGTCAACAAGGGGCTAGGGGACATGCCCTTCTGGTGCTGAGGCTGTCTAATTTGGATGCTCTCTGAATCTGACGGTCCATTATTTTTTAGAATCCCTGATTCCAACATTTTGAGACTTCCTCCATGACAGCTCCCACTGAGGGGTAGAGTTGGGACTCAGTTTTCTTGGCAACAGGCTGGCCACCGTCCCCTTGGCCCATGTCTCCATCCTGAGCCACCACGCCAGGCCCAGAAGCAGTGGATGAGGAGTTACTGAACGAGCCAGGGCCTCAGCATCCGTCACTCAGCATGCTGATGGCTTCTCTGTTCTGACCGGCTGGAGCTGCTTGGCTGCTCTTCCTACCTGCTCATGGGGTCCCTGGCAAGGCCTAGGTCAGGAGCTGTTAGGGCCCCGAGAACACATAAGACCTGCTGAGAGGCCAGCAGCTCAGGGCCCACCTGGGTCCCACTGTGGCTTCCTCAGGGCCGTGACCCCATCCGGGTCTCTTGGTCATTCCTCTCCAGGGCTCAGCAGCTGGGGCCTCCACCCCACCGTGGTGTCCTGCCCAGTCACACGTCACCCCCTGAACCCTCTGCCCAGCCACGCTGAAACACTTGCAGTCCCCTGCAAGGTCAGGCTCACACTTGCAGACTTCTGCACAGGCTTTTCTCCATCTGGAACATCTGCCCGCTGACCCTACACTGCAAATACCCGCTTCTCCTTCAGGGTTTTGGCTTAAATGCCATTTGCCCACGAAGGCTTCCGAGATCCCTCCCTGGTCCTTCCAGACCTGGTTCACAGCCCTGCCATGTGCTCCCACAGCCTCTGGGCGTGCGGTCACAAACACTCACCACTGCCCCGTAATGTCCTGGTTATTGTCTGTCCTTTCCACTGCTCGCTGCCCAGCCCAGACAGTAGGGGGGCAACAAACGCTTGTTGACTCAGTGAAGGAAAGAGCCAGTAAGCAGGGCTCTTGGCCGCTGTGGAGACCCAGGCCAAGCTACTCCCACGTCCTGGGGGCGTGGAAGGCAAGGACCTGTTACCTTCAGTTTTCTCCTGGCGTTGAACTTCTTCAGGCAGTCCACGGTCTCCTGTCTGTGCATGCAGGAGGCCACGGTGGACCGGTGCTGGAGGAAGAGGGGGAGCAGCCAGTGAGCCGAAGGCAGGCCTACCCAAGGACCCCTCAGCAGGGCGTCTCGTGAATGTGATTGGCATCTTGGGGGGAACAATTCCCCCTCATTGTTCCAGGGGATGTCGTCAACATTGCAGGTGATTAGCATTCCTGGCACCAGACATTCAATGCCAGTAGCACCCCTAGTCATGATGCCGACCCAGAACACCTCCCATTTCCACTTTCCCCTCAGAGCAACAGCAGGGTCAATATCTCTCGGATTAAGCCCCCTCGGCCCCATGCTGGAGCTAGGGTCAGGAACAGGATTCCGTGCCGGCCTTAACCCTTAGGTCTGGAGGGCTCTGGGAAGAGCCTGGCTGAGGCCAGCTCACCGAGATCCATGGGTGCTTGAGCGCCTCGGCGGCCGTGATACGTTTGGACGGGTTGATAGTCAGCATCTTATTGATCAGATCCTTGGCTTCTGGAGTGACGGTATCCCATTCTGGTGATGGGAACTGGAAGGGGCAGAGGGGCCAGGTTTGCCCAGCCTACGCCAGGCCACCCCTGCGATCCCCCAGCCCCTGACTGGCAGGGGAGCAGGCAGGGGTCCTACTGCCCATCCACTCGGGCATCCACAACCAGGAGGAGTTGGGGCAGGTCCCCTGATCCCAGGACAAACCAGAACACCAGCTGGAGGGAAAGGAGGCCTCCCTCTGCTATTCTGAAGCTGTGTCCTATCTGGAGGGCAGAGGGACCAGTGGGTACAGCCCAGACTTCAGAATCAGAAGGCTGAGTTCGAGTCCTGGCTCTGCCTCCTGAGCCATGTGACCTTGGGCAAGCCACGTGACCCCTCGAGCTGTCCCTAGCGAAGAGGATTAAATGTGATATTAACCACGTGGCACACAGCTTGACAGTGTATAGAAAAGCAGTATAGCTTGGCAGTTAGAAGCAGGGACAGTGGAACCAGACTGCCTGGGTTCAAATCCTAGCTCCACCATTTCTCAGCTGTGTGATCCTGGCAGTCATGCAACCTCTCTGTGCCTCAGCTTCCCTGTCTGTAAATCAGGGATAACAACAGTACCTGCGTCATAGATTGGTGTGAGGATTAACTGTAATAATACATAGAAAGCATTTAGAAGAGTGCTATATAAGTGTTAGCTATTATTATTACTTGTAGATATTAAATATATCTGTGTAAATATAGAAGGGGAAGAAAGAGAGAGAGAGAACCTGGCTCCTGGAGCCTGTGCCCCCAGCTCTCCCCCACTTTGGTGCCACTTCTGCCCTCTGGGGCCCCACGGGCTCAATCCCATCACTAAGAGGCCCCAACCATTAGGCATGGCCAGCTCCTCGCCTGGCCCCAGTCAGTCCTCAAGCTCCCCCGTCAATCACCCCACAACTAGAGAGTGGCAGGGAGGCCTAAGTGGGCTGGGGGGGCAGGCGGGAAGCATCACCGGGTCTCTGACCTCACTGGGCATTGGCTTTCACGGGAAGGGGCCTGGGGATGACAGGGAGGTTGGAGACAGGAGAGACACTCACATCATAGGCTCCGGCTTTGATCTGTTGGTACAGACGGTGCTGGTCTTCATCCCAGAACGGGGGGTACCCAACCAGCAAGATGTACAGGATGACCCCTGGGGAGAGGACCAGGACATGCTTTAGCCTGCTGCGAGGAGGAGCGATGGGGGGGAGTGATGGGAAAGGAGAGAGAGGACACCAGAGCTGCAGGCGGCCGGGGGGATGAAGGGGCCTTGGGATGGACTCACCACAGGCCCACAGATCCACTGGCTTCCCGTAAGGGTCCTTCCGCAGCACTTCTGGGGAGAGGTATCCAGGTGTCCCTGCGAACCCTGCTCCCCAGACACACAGACAGGCAGACACACACACAGAGGGTGGTAAGTAACCTGGAGCAAGAACCTGCTGGAAGAGGGATATGGGTTGCCCTGGAGATGGGGAAACGCCCCGTCGCCCAGAGCGGGCCTGGTAAGCCAGTAACAGCGCTAGACCAGGGTGGACAAGCACCTAGTACACCTGTCACCACCCCCACTCCAGAACCATCAGCAGAAGCCACTGATCAGTCCCAGAGCTCTTCCCACCGAGTCCCAGCTCAGCATCACAAATTCTTAGCACAACCCTCCCAGCAGCCACTACCAAGCAATTGCTGGTGGACTCGATGAAACGTCCTCGCCGTGTCATTCCAGGCTGAGCTGAACCCTTGCCCACTCCACGCTCCTTGTAGGAGCTGGTCCTGGGGTGGCAGCTCTGTCCCTGACTCTGGCTTCGCCCTAAGTCCCTTGGGGAGGCCTCTTTTCCGTCTAGGCCTCAGTTTCCTCATCTATCAAGGGTAGGGATTCCTATCTTACATACCTCCCAGTGTTGTTGTGAGAATCAACTGAAACAACAGATACTCAAAGTGCTTGAACAGGTAATCGTAAGAATAGTTCCTATGTACAGAGTGTGAGTGCTAAGCAGGGCTGCGCACTTTCTATGCCCGACCTCATTTAATCCTCACGCAGCCCTGAAGAGCGTTCTTTCATTGTCTCCTTTTTTCCGAGGAGGAAATGAAGGCTCAGAGAGGCGAAATGCCTTTCCCAAAGTCACACAGCTTGTAAGCAGCAGAGTCGGGATGTGAACCCAGAGCTCTGGTTCTTAACCACTGATCAGTAGTGTCCACTAGAGTGTCCCCACGTGGTGGAAAGGAGTCAATGATGCCAAAATCTCAGCGCACACTGGGTCATCTGAGCTTCGGTCCTGGCTCTTCCCCTTTTAATATCCCCAGACCTTTTCCAAGTTTTTTGGCCTCTGTTCCTCGTCTGTAAAATCAGGGTAATAATCTCCTTTGCCCAGGCTGTTAGGGGAACCCAAGGGAGCCCCTGGCCCACAGCGAGGGCATTTGTGCCTGTGAAGAAGCTGTGGGCTGTTTGAATGATAACCATGTCCCTGTGCCTGGCCCCTGGGAGATAGGATGGGCAATACCCACGGACCCAGAGGCTGGGTGGGGTGGGACTTCTGTTCCCTGAGCCCTGGCTGGTGCGACAGCTGTCTCCAGCCAGCCCCACCTTGGGCAGAGGGTCCCTAGAGACTGACATTTCCACACCAGACCGGCCCCCCATCCCCTGCCACCGGTGCCCCACTCACCGAACCACGCCTGCTGCTCCCCCTCCACCTCAATGGCCAGGCCAAAGTCCGCCAGCTTCACTGCGGCGCCCTTGAGCTTGGAGGCCAGCAACAGATTCTCCGGCTTCCCGGGACCAGAGAGAAGAGGGAAGAGGGGCGGGAGAGGGCCAGAGGACAGTGAGCGGGTTCAGAGCCTCACGTCCAGTGGCCGGGGCTTCCAGGAGGAACAGCCACACCATCCAGAAGCGCCCTCCCCCACCTGCAGTCCCAACCACAGGACCCTGGGCCTCAGGCCCAAGAGAGGGGACCACCCCACTGCAAGTCCTCCGCCTTCTGCAACAGGAAGAGCTTTCCTCCACCAGCCATCCCCTCCTTCCCCTCCCCTCAGGTCTGGGCTGGGGTTGAGGTGAGGGCAGGGGGTGCGGGGACAGCCACCACCACAATAAGGAAAGAGAAACAACATTTACTGTGGACCTACTATGTGCCAGCCACTTGGCTAAGAGGTTTGCATACATCATCTCATCAGCCCTTTGGGGCAGGCACTATTATCCCCATTCTCCACAGTGGCCTTCTTACAGCCCCTGAAACAGTCATCCTTGTTCCCACCTCAGGGCCTTTGCACTTCCCATTCCCCCTGCCTGACTTGCTCTCCCTCTGAACTTCACAGGGCTGGCCCCTTCTCTTCATCTGGCTCTCACCTTCATGTCACCGCCTCCAAGAAGCCCTCTATGACTACTCTTTCTAAAGGAGGGGCCCCCAGGTATCCTCTGTCTTAGCTCTTTGTTACCTTCATAGATCTCATCACAATTTGTGATGTTTTTCCCCACTTGTCTGTGTGCTTGGTCATTATCTGTCACCTCTGCAAAATGTGAGTTTCTTATCTGTCCTGTCCACCACTGTATCACCAGCACCTAACACAGTGGGCAGCACGTAGCAAGCACTTAATAGGCATTTGTTATATGTGTAAAGATGAGGAAACTGAGGCTCAGAGAGGTTAAGTGATTAGACCAAGATCACACAGCTGATAAGTGATAGAGCCAGAATCGAGGCAAAGTCTGGCTCTAGAACAGTGGTCTCAAGCACTCTAAGCTGAGAGATGGGGGGCCTCATACATGCCACGTGACCTCTGGTGCATCAAGGCTGCTATCTTCTGCTGGGTCCAGAGGAGAGGAAATCCCCCGCCTTGAGTGTGGACTCTCCAGCTAGATAGCACAAGCTACTTCTGTGCTGTGGAACTTGAGCAAATTATTTCCCTTCCCTGAGCTTTAGTTTCCTCTCAGAAAAATGGGGATAATGCCTACCTCATGGGGTGGCATCCGGGTTAACTGGGATAACCCACGTAAAGCACTTTGTGGTGGCCTACGGCAAGCGCTTGAGATGCATCCGTACTCATATTTTCTGCTCAGTGGTGGGGCTCCCAGTCTCTGGAGACAGCTGGTTTCCTCTGACCCCCTCCCTCACCGGGACTTTCAAGGGGTCCCGCATCTGACCTTTCACTGCCCAAAGCTAGGCAGGACGCAAACAAATATAGCTCTGTCTGCCCCTCGTGAAGGCCTCTTTTGTCCTCTGGGGACTGTGTTCCCAGCATGTCCCGGGTCTCGGTCGCCGTCCTGCCCTGATTTGATGAATGTGCCACTAATGAATCTATCTGAAGTGGCCTGAATTGGTGCTGCCTCTCCTCCTTCCCCCTCCCGTGCAGCAGCCGCAGCTATAATGGGACAGGCCCTCGGGGAGAGCCGCCCTGCGGTCTGGCCAGAGACACTCTTCCAGCACACGCTTGCCTGGGGGTCTGGACTGACCCACTGGGGGCTCACCTGGGCTCAGGTGAGGAGCCACAGATGGCTGTGACAGTCAGAGGTGGGGAGGGGTTCTGGTCAGCGCATTGCACCCCAGAAAGGGACCTGGAAAATGAGGATGCCCAGGGGGGTGCCCAGGGTGAGGAGGGCCTGGACATGCCGTCCTGGGTGGGGATGGAGAACAGCCTGCAGAAGACTCAGGGGCTACGACAAGAGGCCTCAGGGCTGCTCTGAGGTGGATACTTGATCTGCGTGGCCCCAAAGGGTAGAACTGGGGTTCACAGGCAAAATCCCACAGCAGGACAGATGGAAGAAGCATTTCCCAGTGGTGCAAGGGGCCACCTCATCAGAAGTGAGTTCACAGTCACCGAAGGCCAAAAAGAAGAGGTTTGATGGACACCCAATAGGGTCACCTAGAAGGGGCTACTGTAGAAGCAGGAGCTGGACTGAGTGGCTTTTTAGCCCTAGGACACCCAGGGCATGGGATGTGGGGTCAGAAGTTCATGGCTCCAGTCTGAGCTCAAGCATAGCTGAACTGCATACTCTCAGGCAAATCCCTTGGACTCTTTAGGCCTTAGTTTCCTGCTCTGCAAAGTGGGGACGATGTTATGAGCTACCAGCGGCTGATGCCACGAGGCCCAGCAGAGGAGAGCTGAGAAGTCTGTGCTGACTGGGCAAAGCCATGCGGCTGGTGCCAGCCCCAGCCTGCCCATCTCCTTAGTCCTGACCATCTCCTTAGTCCTGACCATCTCCTTCTCCAGGGAGAGGAGGAAGGACTCCAAGGGCCTCAAGCCCTGTCTTTCCCCTCCTCCACCTGCCAGAGACCTGGAAACAAGAGAAACATCGCATCTGTGTACCAGGCACTGGTGTCTCCTCTGACATCCTCACCAACCCTGTGCCGACGTTGCTATGGCAACCCTCACTGTAAAGAAGCTGAGGCCGTGCAGCTAGAAAGCGGCCTAGCAGGGATCTGGACCATACCATAGCCAATCCTGGCAGTCTAACTGCGTCTCACCTGGCCAGGCACAAAGCATGTGCGGCTGGGAGTCGGGAGACCTGCGTCCTGAGCCCAGATGCTCGACCTCCCTGAGCCCAGTTTCCACATTGGAACAGTGGGGGAAATAGTCCCCATCTAGCCCAACTCAGGGAAATTGAAGGGATTCTGGGAATACTGCAGGCAGAGGGAAGGGCAGGGGCAGAGGGGCCAGCTCCCTGGTGAGCCGCACCCTCAGGCGAGTTGCTCACCTTCAGGTCCCGGTGCACCACCCCCATCTGGTGGCAATGCAACACAGCCTCCAGGATCTGCTGGATACAGTGACTGGGGAGAAAAAGGAAGGGGTCATCGTGTGAGGGGGGGCGCCCCCCCGGGAAGCCAGGCGAGATGCCCTGTCCTGGGATGCCACTGCCAGGTCACACCCGGCACTCACCTGGCATCCGCCTCGCTGTAATACTCCCGGGCCACAATGTCCTCAAACAGCTCCCCGCCAGTGACCCTGGGGAGACAGGCATGGAGTCACCCTCTCACAGAGGCCTCAGGCAGCTAAGGGCGAGGCCCAGGGACCTCAGAACCTCAGCCCCCAAACGAGGGACCCCAGGGGTCATGGGGGTGCCCCCTGCTACAACCCCTTCCTGGCTTCCAGCCCACCCTTCACTGACTTTCGTCCCCTCCATCCCGGCCCTTGTCCCCACCAGGCCCAGGCTGAAGTTGGGACTGGAGGTGGGATACCAGGAACCCATCACTAGGATTCAGTAGGCTCCTGGAGCCCAAGGGCTGGGCTGTTCTGTTTTTCAGCAGACTTTATCTTGAGAGTAGCTTTAGGGTCACAGCGAAATTGAGCAGAAGGTACAGAGACTTCCCATAGATCCCCTCGCTCTCCCATTATCAACATCCTAAGAGCCCAGAGGAGACCAGTGTCCTTGCTGAGCTTCTCTGCCCACTGAGGCCTATCATTCCATTATTGTTCCTCATTCAATCGACCGGCTTTAAAAAACTTTAAAACTCTTCCAAAAGGAAACTTTATACCCCTGCTAGAAATGGAACACGAGCATCACTGGCCACAAATAGAAACAAAACTAAATATATGACGGCGAAAGTTAAAAGTGTGTGTTGGTGTTTCAGGAAAACAGATGTGTGCTGCTCGGGTGGCAGGCTGACTGTGATTTGGGAAACTGTATCAAAAGAGGGGATTCAGCCCAGCCTGGGGGCAGCTGGGACCCCTCAGGCCAAGAGATCCAGAGAGGGCACCTGTGCTCAGGCTGCCCAGATACCCACAGGACATCCCGGGTCGGGGTGGGGGGGGGGTGGGTGCCAAACTCACAGGTCGAAGATCAGGTAATGGTGGCCCTCCTCAGAGATGCTGTCGTGGAGCCGGACTGTGGGAAGGACCAGGCAGCCAGTTATGCCGGGCACACTGCTCCCCACCCCCACCCACCCTCCCAGCCCTCAGACAGCCAACACTGCAATTTCTCAGACAGTCACTGAGCACAAGCTAGGTACCAGGTGCTTTGACAAACGCAGGTGAACAGGGCTCACTGACCTTAAGCATCGCCAAAAGAGGCCTGGGCTTAAATACTACGGACCCCTGTTTTGGTCAAAGTTTGGCTCTTTCTCCTTTCCAACTCTCAGTTTCCTTGCTAGGCAGTCACGGAACGAGCCTGTGGCTCAAATCTCTGCCACTCGTTAGCTGTGTGACTTTGGGCAAGCTGCTATGCCTTTCTGAGCCTCTCTTTCCTTGCTTGCACAATGAGACTAAGACTCCTGGACTTGAAGGCTTGTTGTGAGAATTCCATGAGGCACACAGTGGGTGCTCACTCGATGCTGGCCCTGAGCTAACATCCCTGCTCTGCTTCTAGGTCTGAGGAGATAATAGAGCCCGTGAAGGCGGCAGTGACAGCGGTCCCTGAGTTCTGACGTGCTGAGAAACTGTCCTCTCTTCATACCTCATTTACCAAGAACAGAGGCAAGGCTCCCAGGAGCCCAGAGCTCCCCCAAATCGCCCCTGAGCTGCTGAAAGGAAGGGCCTGAGGCCTGGGGCTGACTCTGGGGGCCCGCACGCTGCCAGCCAAGGGCAAGTTCTCCGAGGACAGGCTCACGTCCTCCTCTGCGCCACAAACTAAAAATGTCCACAGAGCGGGTTCTGGCCCAGAGAATTGTGACACATCGCACAATGGAAAATTACACAGCTGTTAAAATAATGCCGCCATTATGTATCCTCTGGTTTGCAACCCTCTCTCAATTACGTTGTTTGCTGAAGAAGCAAGTGCAAAACAGTGTACATGGTGCCTTTGAAAAAAGATGTATTTAAGCCTGTATGTGTCCTAAGTCTTTCTGGAAGGATACAGAGATGTGGGCATTGGGGGTGCCTTAGGGGAGGGGAATTGAGGGAGCAGCGGTCACGAATCTGTAAGACTTAGTTTTCACTGTCAACTCTAGTGACACCTGAATTTTTGCCATTTACATGTATTTCTGACTCAGCACTGAGTCCCTTAAATCACTTATGGCTCTCAAGTCTGCACACAAAGTTTGGAGAAGCAGGCATCGAATAGAATACCCCAGAATCAGTGCCTACTGGGGAGGGGAGATGGGGACCAGAGATGGAGGAGGAAAGGCACACAAATTTAAATAAAAATTTTTCAAAATTCTTAAATGATAGATACTTATAAATAATGAGTGACAGATCTTTCAAATATATTTTAAAGTAAAACTGAAAAGCAGGTCACCTAAGAGTATATATAATATAATCCTGCTTTAATTTTTTACCATCATTTTCTTATAAAAAATTTCAAAGATAATCAAGTGAACACTCATGCATGCACCACCTGGATTCTATCATTAATGTTTCCTTATACTTGCTTTATTACATTTCTATCCATTCTTCCATCCATTAATCTATTTTAATTTTTTAATGCATTTCAAAGCAAACGCAGGCCTAATTTTTTTAATGTATATGTGTATGGAGCTGGGCATCCTGTGTTTTTTTGTGTGTAGAATCTGGCAGCTTTCCACTGGTGCCCTGCCCAGCCCCCCTTTAGTAAGATGGTGCAGCCATCGTATGGCTGCTGGGAGGTTGGCTGCTAACAGCTCACAGTTGCCCCCCTTTTCTGGAGAGTTGCCCACTGCTGATGGAGCCACCTTGCCTATGAGGTTACCTGCAGGCTTCAGCCAATAACTGAATGTATGGGAGGCAGGGTTGGTGCAAACGTCCAGTCTCTTTGCCTTAAGGAGGAACAAATCCAAGACAGGATTTATGCTCCAGAGGCGCCCCCCCTGCACCCTCCACCTGGGATCCGATCAAAGTTAGACTTGACTTGATGCCACATCCCTGCTCAGGTCCTTCCCCTTCTCCATACTGATTCACCCCATCACTTACAGGTCTCCGCTGGGAGCATACCCTCAATAAACCACAAGTACCTGAACCCCTGCCTCAAGCTCTGCTTCTAGGAAACCTGGCCTGAGATAACATGGACAGGTGTACTTGAGTAGGTACACACATCAAATATCATGTGACAGCTTATATCATACAGTCTTAGCTCTAGATGCTGAGGTTATGGGAGATACTTTAAAAATTATTTGTCTTCTCATTTATCTACAATAAGCTTGCATGATTAGTGTATCAAGATCAAGTTTTGAAAAAGGGCGTTTCCGCTCCCTGCCTTCCTCCAAGTGTATGCTTGGGGAGTGGCCTCCTTCCTGGCTATTCTTCTCTAGGTGAGTTTTTAACTCCCCTTTCCTGAGTGTGAGAAGCTCTAAGAAGCTTAGCGGTGGCCAGAAGCATCACAGGAAGGGCTTTTAGGACCAGTCAACAGCCATTCAGGAGGAGCTCCAAGCAGGCTGGGGACCCTTAGAGAAGGTCCTAGGGCTCGGGGAAATGGATGGAATTGGCGTGTGTGTGTGTGGGGGGGGGGGGGGGGTCAAAGGTGACCCCTGCTCAGATGGGGCCTTTGTGCTGACTGTAAAAGGCTGCCCCTCTGAGCAGCCAGGCGAGGGGGACACGGGCTGGACCAGCCCCCTCCCACGGGAGGTACTGGAGTCGGCTTCTGCCCCTGAGAGGTGGCTGAATCACAGCCCGGAGCCCAAGAGGAAAGGCAGGATTCAAGGGCCACAGCTACCCACTGGTCCCACCTCCCCAGGGAGAGACTGGTGAGTCTGTGCTCATGGAGTGATGCTGTGACTTTTTGACTTTTTAAAATATTGTCATAGAACAAACAAGTCTGTAACCTAGTCTTCATTCATGCAGCTGAACGCATGAATTTCTGACATTCCTGTCATATTCCTAATGGTTATTTTCTTCTTGGAAGCTGAAGGGTAGTACTTGTTCCCCTCTGCATGTGTGCCCCTGACAACACACTCCTGACGTCCACTTGGGAAGCTCAACAGAATGACTGAGAACGTGGGCTCTGGAGTTGGGCTTGCTGGCTTCACCTCCCAGCTCCACTTCTTACAAGCTGTGTAACTTTGGGCAAACTATTTACCCTCTCTGAGCCTCCATTCCCAGCAGCAGTGCTAATACTACTGGACTGCTGTGGGGGATTAATGAGACGATGCTCGTAAAGCACTCAACACAGTGCCTGGCATTAGGAAGAACTCAATAAATGAAGACATTGTCATCATCATGGACCAGCCTCACTTCCCTTCTCCACCCCAAATCATATGCTAAACTCTCAGGTTGTCTGCTGCATACATCCTGGAGTGGCCTTCAGGGGTCGCCCCATAAGCAGGTGGTAATGGTACAGAGAGCAGGGTACTGTCCTCCCCCAAGCAGGATCTTGGAGGTAAGCGCTCTGCACATGGCACAGTTGGACCCACCTGTGCTGAGCCAGGGACCTCCCTGACCTGGTCCCCTTGGGGCTGGGCAGCAGCCACACATAGGCAGCAGCCAGGAAGTAACCTTGGCTGGATTCACCAAGCAGGCTGAATAGGACTCAGTCTAGTTTCTCCAGGCACAGACTCGCCTCTCAGCTTCTGCATCCACATCTGTACCTGTCTGTACATCTTTGGGCCGATTACAATCTACTTTGAAGTGAGAAGCTTGAAGGATTAGGAAGGGGCAGGCTCCCACGACACTTCCATCCTTGACAACAGCGCCAGGTTCTTCTGAGGGTCTGCCTGTTCTGGATCTCAGCTCTGCTCTCCGCTTCCTTGGGTATCAGCCACCCACGCCCCAGCCCCCATTCGTCACCCTCATTTCGTCCATACATCCTCAGGGCCCTGGCACATGGTGGGGCTTCAGATGCACTTGACATCAGGTAAATGGAGGAATGAAGGCATAAATGATTCAACATTGATGATGATGACGAAGATGACAGCTGTCATTTCTGAGATTCTACCATGGGTCAGTCTTGTGCTAAGCGCTTTACTTGGAATATCTTAATTAACCCTTCCAACAGTTCTAGAAGGTGGGTGCCATGATCATCCCCATTTTACAGAGGGGGCTACCAAGGCTCAGAGAGGTCCATAGCCAGCCCAAGCGCAAACACCTAGTCTACGGCAGAGCTGGGATTTCAACCCAGGTGTGTCTGACTGCAAACTCCATTCTCTGAGCCACGATGTTCTATATAGCACCCCAAACTGCTGGCCAAAACTCTCGATGGCTCAGAGGAATGAGAATTGTGTGGAGTTTCAGAAAGGATGTTATTCAGAAAGGATTGTATGGAGTTTCAGAAAGTCTTCAGGCAAGGTTGTTCTGTGGGAAGATGTAGACTGGGGAAAAGGAGGGCAGCTTAACGACAATAAAGCACTTCCCTCAGGACTGTCACTGTGCTATGCTTTATTTATTCATTACAGTCCTATTATGAGGTAGGTATCATTTCCGTTTTCCAGAGGAGAAATCTGAGCTTCAGCCTGGTTAAGTGACATGTCCAGGGCCACAAGCAGCAAACCCAGGATTTGAGCTGCAGCCTATTAGCTCCAGAGCCTGTAACTTACTGCTCCCCATTATAGCTAGGAATGGGAGGGAGAAGCGGGCACAGAGGGGAGGAGGCAGCCTTGACCTGAGACAGCTGCAATTGTGTAGCAACACACAAACGCACACACTCCCTGTTTCCTTCCTCCAGAGCTGACAGCCTTTCTAAGAACCATGGGGCTCTACAGTCACCGATCACTCACAGCCTTCTCCATCGTACAGCTGGGGAGTTGGAGGCCTGGAGGGGGCAGGAACAGCCCAAGGCCACACTGTAGAGGACCAGGGTCCAATCAGGGTTGTTCCCCACCAGCCCCCTTGCTGTCCCTTCTCTGATTCTGGCCCTGGAGCCTTGGGCTGCTGTTTGTGCAGCTCTGTTCCCTTCCCAGGCACAGGGAAGGGGAGGTGCCTTCTGGGTATAAATAGCAGATGGAGATGCTTCTCTCTAGCAGGAGAGTTAACCCTTGGGGCCCTGGGCACAGAGAGATGCTTCTCTCCCCAGGGAGAAGGCGCAGTGGCGGTCAGAGTTGGAATATTCCTTCGAGACCACCTAGACCTTGCTCCTCAAAGTGTGGTCTGTGAAGCAACAGCCTTGGCATCGCCTCAGAGCATATTAGATATGCAAAGTCTCAGGCCCCACCCAGACCCACTGAGCCAGAATCTACCTGTTAGCAAGATGCCCAGGTAGTCCAGACAACCCTCTCCTTATGAAGATGGGGGAAAGTGGCTCAGAGAGGGTAGCGCTCCTACCCAAGGTCACACAGCCATTTCCTGACAGAACTATATCTAGAATCTGTGCTTCCTCCTCCCATGACTCAGAACCCTGACAGGCAGGGACACAACCCGCCATTTGTGCAGGGGTGGGGAAGGGGAGGTCAGGCAGTGGCATATTATTCCATGCCCATCCCCACCTGTTCTGGGCCCAGCCTCTCCATGCAGTCTGTGCTCATTCTACTCCTGGGGCAGAGGTCACTTCCCAGCTTGAGGGTCACTGTTCTAGGCAGGTGGGCAGGGCCACGGTGCCAGGCTGACTCAGCATAGGGGTGGGTTTGGGGAGTGGACTGCGCCGGTCAAGGCCAAGCTTGGCCTATTTTCGTCTCTCTCAGAGCTTTGGAGTTTTCCTGAAACAGCTTTTCTGAAGGAGGCTGCTGGCAGCGTGGGCTGGGAGGAAGGGCCCCTTCCTCACCTTCCCCCCAACCAAGATGGTCTCTGAGGAATGTGGAAACCACTAAAGACACCCCCTTTCCCAGTTCTATTTCCACCATCCCTGGAGAAGAGAGCAGTTGCACCACCCCCCCAACACCCACCATGCAGGGAGGGGGAGCCGGCCTGGCCCCACCCCGCACCCTCACTCGTTCCCCGCGGCTCACCAATGTTGGGGTGCTTCAGCAGGCGGCAGATGCGGGCTTCGCGCTCCAGCTTCTGATGGTCTGAAACACAGATGCCCAGGTGAGTCCCAGGTGAGGCAGAAACCTGCACCCACTCCGTCGCTCCCTCCTCACAGCCCTCAGGATCTCACCTCCCGGGGCAGCCCCTGCATCCTGGAAAAGCTTGCCTTTCGGGCAGGGCCTCCTGGTCTTCCAGGAAGGCAGCGGGATGCAGCTGCAGAGGGAGAGGCCTGGGTGCAGTACTCAGAAGTCCCCTCCCCTCTCTGGGCCTCGGTTTCCAGGGCTCTCAGACAAGGAGCATCCATGAGCCCCTTCCTGTAATAAGCCCCAGGGGCCATGCAGCCTGGAGCCGCCCCCAGGCTGGCCTTTGCTGCCCTTCCTACAGCCCTGCCCTCACGCGGCACTCCAGGCACACTAACTACTGAATTTCTCTTCTCCTGGCACATCCTGCTCAGCCCTTCCACTTCAGGCCTTCGCACACATGGTTCTCTCAGCTTGGAACACTCCCCTTCAACCTCCCATCCATCTCCTGGCCATCATTCACTCCTACCCATCCTTAGATGTTGCCCTCTCCTGGCAGCCTGCCCTGACTGCCAGCCTGGTAGGGGCCCCTCCTCTGCCATCTCAGGGCCCCTGGTCAGCACGTTGCGCGCTGCCTCATGGGTATCTCTAGCCTTGAGGGCAAGGACTCAGTCTCTGTTGCACCCTGCCATCTACCCAAATGCCTGGCACAGAGTGGGTGCTCAAGAAATAACTGAATGAAAGAACAAATGATCGAATGAACAAATCTGTCTAAGGGAGAAGAAGAAGAGCTGCATTAATTCACAGAGCCACCTCCCTTGCAGAGGACTCCGGGACGAGGACACAGAGAGCCCCAAAGAATCTGCAGGGCAGAACTCGTATGTGGCAGCCTCGGGGCTTCCCCGGAGCTCTCATCCCTGCTTTCCAGGACTTTCGTCCAAATCCCCTGGATCCCCCACCCACTTGGGAGAGAAGCCTTGCTCAGGACCTGCCACCTGTGGCCTCTGCATCTGAGGCGGCTGGGAGCAACCATAGCTGTGACCCCATTCAGTCTTCCAGCAACCCTGGGCTACGGCCACCACTGTCCCTATTTTATGCATTTCTTAATTCCCTTTTTGGTGCTTTTCTCACAATTCGGTGCTTAATGCCTAATTTTAAAAACAAAACAGTAAAAAAAAAAAAAAAAAAGCAGCCAGTATGAAACGTAGAATATTCACTATGTTTCAGGTGGTGTGCAGAGCGCTTTCATACATTTCAAGGCCTCATGACAAGCCTTTGAGGGAGGTGCTATCACTGTTCTGGCTTTACAGAGGAGGAGACAGAGGTTCAGAGAGGTTAAGCAGCTGGCCCAAAGTCGTGCCAGTGGTGGGCAGTGGAGCCCCGCTTTGTCCCCAGGCGGCCAGACTCCAGGGGTTACAGTGTTCTCCACGCCCTGAGTCACCACCACCACCTCCACCTGCCCCCAATTCCTGAGTGGGAAAATCAAGGCCCACAGGAGAGAACTCACTAGAACCCCGGTCTCTGAATGGCCCCTCCAGAGCAGGCAGGCACCAGGGAGGGCGAGGAGGATGTAGAAAGTCCCAGCCCCTGTCCCCAGGCAGCCAGCTCGCCTTCCCCCGGCCCCCTCCATGGCAGCAATCGCCGGTCATCCTCAATGGCTGCGCAAGCCAAGATCGATACTGCAATGTGGCTTTTCCATCAGCAAAGCAATTAAGGCCAATCCTGTTTCCGTGGGGTGTACGCTCAACTCCCCAGCTGAAGGCAGCTGCAGGTTAGGGGAAGGGAGCCCGGTTCAGGGTTGGGGGGCATCCTCCTGGGTCCCCCTCCCTCCCTGCCTCCTTCTATATCCTCCAGGGTAGGGGAAGGCTGACTCCCAGGCAAAGGAGGGGGAACCCCCCCAAGGGCTGGCGGAGGCCCTCAGTGGGCTGAGGAAGGCGGGACCCCCCCCAGGCTCCATGCCCTGTCCCCGACCCCACCCATCCCCAGCAGAGCCAGAAATCAGGCAGGTCAATGTGGGGCCTGTCAGAGGGGGCTGGGAGCCTTCTGGCCCAGGCTACACATTCATGCGGAGGGACCTAACCTAGAATTCTGGTGTTTTCCCCACATGAGGTCACCTAGGAGCAGAGTTGCATGGACAGCATTGAAAGAAGGAAGCACTGGTCACCCAAGTTCGGATCTACACCTGGTTGCCAGACCTCATTGCTGGAAAGGTGAGGAATTAATCGTTTCTGTAAATCTCGCAATCGTCTTGTGTGAAGGACAATACATGGCATTGCAAATTTCAGTGCTAAAAGCGTTCAGTGTAAACATAGACGTTTTATACAATAATTTTTGTAACTCTGTTTGAAATGTTTCCATTTTCTAATATACAGGGAACCTCAAGAAATGTGGGGACCACATTGCTCTTGACTTCTGAGGCCTTGCTCCGTTATGTAGATGGGGAAACAGGCCCAGGGAGAAGGAGCAGTCCCTTTATCAAAATTGCTCATCAGGTGGTCAAGTCTTCCTAGAACTCAGGGCCCTGAGGAACCACCCCGGATGCTCCCCCTGACCCCTGCCCTGACCAACAATGCTCGGCAGCCAAGGACCTCTTATTAAAATATAATTTAGCTCTGCCCGCTCCCTGGCTTCCAACTCTCCCACAGCTTCCCAACGTACTAAGATACAATCCAAACTCCTTGCCACGGGGAGCAAGACCCTGCTGGGTCCTGCTTCTTCTTGGCCTTGAAGCTCCAGCAGCATTGGCCCCCTTTCTGGCCTCAGGTGCATCAAGCCCCTTCTCACCTCAGGGCCTTTGCACTTGCTGCACCCTCTGCCTCAAACGCACTTCTCCTGGGTCTTCTCATGGCTGCCTCCTTCTCCTCAAGCAGATGCCAGCACAATGTCACCTCCTCAGAGAGCTTCCCTGGCTGCCTTTACTGAGGGTCCCTCTTGCCCCATCACTTCCCCATTACCTTGTCTTATTTTCTTTATAACAGTCATTGCTACCTGAACTTACCCAGCTTATTTGTGTGTTTACTGTTCTTTTCAATTTCCCTCCATAGAAAAGAGGTGCAGTGAGAGCAAGACCTTGTCTGTTGGTCACTTACATGTTCCTTGGGCCTAGAGTCACTCGAGCAGCTTCCCTAAGTTCCCATAGCTAAGAAGTGACAGAGCTGGGATTTCAACCCATGTTCATAATTACTACACTATGTGCCTCCCATTCTGATAATTAGTTGATTGATAAATCAATCCTTCCATCTCAGTAGAGTCCCACAACAGTAAGAGGTCGGAGGGAAGCTAGTCTTCAGCCTTCTTCCCCGGGTACCTGGAAGACTGCCCCAGTGCCCGCTGTGATACCCTGTCAACCTTTTCCAGTCCTGGGGGCAGGCTCCAGGGTCTTGGGATTAAGGGAGCCAGCCCTGCCCAGAGCTCAGCAGACTGGGGGTGGGGTTCCTGGGGCCAGACAGTGCCAGCATGGTAGAGAGGGACAGAGCAGAGCACGGGAGAGTGAAACCAGGCAGCCTGGGGGGCTCTGCTTGCAGAGGGGGTGGGCTCCAGCAGGCAGGCGGGCAGCGGGATGCTGGCTGGAGGCACAGGAACCAGGGGAGAAAAGAGATCTCTGTCCTGGAACAGGAAATGCCCCTCCCTCTACAGGGCCTCGATCAGGCTCCTGGGAGGTGGAGAAATAATCTCGAGGACCAAGAGTGCCGGGCGGGGTGGGGAGGAAGATGAGAAAGACAGGGAAGAGGTGCCTCATTGCCTCCTCACAGGCTCCCTCATGTGGACCAGAAGCTCAGGGGCACCTGAATGAGCCCACACCATGGGAACTGGTCACCAGGGAGCGGAGGAAGTGACCCCCTGGCGCTGGGGTGGACAGTAGGGCCTGTGGAGGGGGGCCGTAAATGAGCCAAGCCCTCTGGCTGCACCAACTTCATCCACACGCCCAGTGCCCAGCATGCCCTACAATGCTAATAAATTCTCTCTCTCTTTTTTTTTTTTTTGAGGGAGATTGGCCCTGAGCTAACATCCACGCCCATCTTCCTCTACTTTATACATGGGACGCCTGCCACAGCATGGCATGATAACTGTAGGTCCACACCTGGGATCCGAACCAGCGAACCCCGGGCTGCCAAAGCGGAGCGTGGGAACTTAACCCCTGCACCACTGGGCCGGCCTGTAATGGATTCTTTCTGTGGGCTCTGGGAGGCTAGGCTGGGAAGCAAGCAGAGCCGGTGGGGACTTAGCATTGAGCCGTACTGCCGTGCTCCCTGCTGACAGGAGTGTTTAAATGCAGGAGCTTGGGCCTCACCTGCTGAATCCCACCCTCAGGGGTGGCACTGAGCTGCATTTTTCTAAGGGTCCCTAGATGATTTGGCAGGCATTGGGATGGGCGAAATGTTTACATTTCATTTCATGTCTTTATGGCTTCTTAGAACTGCTTATTCTATGAGCATATTATTGAAAAGACTAGTTTAACAATACATACAAAAAATATCTGCTGGGTTTGGGAACCACTCTACAGAAGAGGCTGGCCTGGGTGGGGAAGGGGAAGTCACAGCTCCCTGGGGGGCTGGACGGACACCCCGGGTGGGCACGCCCTCCCCCTCCCCCCCCGCCGGGAACTGCTGAAGTCACAAGGAGTGCCAGCAGGAGAAGTTTAGAGCTTGTTGCCAAATATTCAGCCTCACACCACTCCCCACCCCAGGCGCCATGAGTGGCAAAGAAACCCTAAAAGAAGCTGTGCTCCTCCTCCCCCACTGCGGGGAGAGCGTGGGCGGTTGGTGGGCTTCTTTGAGAAGGTTCCCCTGAGGACCTCCCGGCCACCCTGCATACTCGCCTTGGCCTGGGCCACCTTCCTCCCAGGAGGTCAAAGGCTCAACAAATCGCCAAAGAGAGTGGGCTTGGCAGTTACTGCCTGGCACAGCCCAGAGTCTACACTGCCCAGGAATGCTTAGTCATCTTCCAGAAAAGAGGCGACGCCCCTTCCATTCTCTCCCATCCACATCTGTCTCTTTCTGTCAGTGTGTGTGTGTGTGTGTGTGTGTGCACGCGCGTGTGTGTAGATGTGGCTCTGAGAGTGTGGTGAACCAGCTCAAGATTTCCGGCATCCAGGGAGGACCTGATTCCTGACCCTCTCTCGTTTGGGGGCTATCTCAACCTATCACCCCAAGACATAGTTCTAGTCCTGCCCCCACTGTATCTCAGGGATTGGGTATCTTCCTTGATCACTAGAGACATAAAGCACAGAGAGGGCACCAAACTGCCACTAGCCACACAGCTATGGCAAGGCCAGTCTGGCATCTGGACATGAGGCAGCACTCCTACCTGCCCTGGCTCCCCACCCCTGGCTCTGGCTCTGGACCTTCCACAGGCTTTGCCTGTCCACCCCAGCTTTCATGTTGACTGTGTGCCATCACGGGCTCTGGGCCTTCAGGGAAGCCCCCCATCCCTGGCCTCTCTCCCTGCGGGACACTGGCCTGACTACAGGGAGTCCAGTAACTAGGAGAAAGTGCTAGGCTTCAAGCCACACTGAGCCAGAGAGATGAAAGGCAGTAACATGCGGTCCAACAAGGGGCCCATGGGGAGGCCTGTGGGGGACAGCATGAACATCCTGTACCAGCCTCGGTGAACCCCATACCTGCCAGGCCCCGGCCCAGACACAGCTGAGGCTTCTGCCAGGTCAACACCTGCGCACCATACCAGCCCCTCACACCACATCTCCCAGGCTGCACAAGCCATGGGCTGCACAACCCGCACGGACACCTGCCTCACCCAGCAGAATTCCCTCCACCTCAGGGGGTCCCCAACACGCTTAGACATGGTTCAGAGCGGCGATTGCCTCTTTGAAGATAATTCTCCCCAACACTCTCGCCATGGTCACCACCATTACTGCCCTAACCACAGGCTAAGGGCAAGAAGCAAGCTCCTGGGCAGGCTTCCCAAGTTTTAAGTCCACATGAACCACCCGGGCATCTTGTTAAAATACAGATTCTGATTCCTTAAGTCTGGAATCAAGAATTTGCATTTCTAACAACCTCCTGGTGATGCTGATGCTGTTGGTCTAGGACCACTTTCAAATTAGAATTAACCTGGGATCTTTTCTAAAACCCAAGTCATGCCCCAGACAAACTAAATCATAACTTCTGGGGTCGGGACCCAGGCATCAGGAGTGTTTGAAACTCTCCAGGGGATTCCAGTGTGAGGACAGGTTTGGGAGGCACTGTCCTGGAGTGGTTGAAGCAGAGTGCCCTGGAGCTCACTGGGCACTGGCCGAGCCCCGCGGATGTTGGGCGCTGTCCTAGGTGCTGGGCACACGCAGGGCATGGGATCCATCCCCACCCTCTTGGAGCTTTTAGTGAAGAGAGAAAATGGATGATAAACAAGGAGTCTAGTCAGTAAATGGGAAAAGTCTAGGTTGGGGAAAAGCCACAAAGAAAGTAAACAGTAATGAGAGAGATAAAATCTGGGAGACTGCCTCAAATTTGGGGGTCAGGGAAGCCCCTCAAAGGATGTGACATTGACCAAGGGGACAGACCCAGGCCTTGGTTCTAACCCAAGGGGTAGAGGGTGGAGTGAAGGCAGGGAGAGCCCCAGAGGGTGGGCCAAGCATGGATCCACCACTTACCTCTGGCTGAAAGCTTTTTGGTGTTGATGATCTTGGCAGCATACTCCTGGCCAGCCAGCACCTTCACACACCTGCGCACCACTGAGAAGGCTCCCCTGGGAGGACAGAGAAGGCAAAGGAGGTGAGAAGGGGCCAAGGGCTGCATCCCCAGGAGACGCTGGCGTCCATGCAGCTGCACCATGCTAGCTGGGAGCCCTCCTCCAGGGCTGCTTGAGCTCATAGGGGCTGCTGTGACCCGAGCCAGAGAAGAGCAGGGCCCAAGACCCAGAGGACCACAGGTACTGGATTATTAGGAGCTTGGCCACACGAGAGATGAGCTTTCCAGAGTTGTAATAAGTTAGCTCACCAAATTGAAAAACATTAGAATCATGTAGTGTTAGAATTGCAGAATTGAGGTCCCTGAAAGTTTTTAGTTGTTTATTCTTTGAGTAGATAACACATTGACATGATTCAAAGTTCAAAAGATACAAAAGTGTGGATAGCAAAAAGACCCCCCTCCCATCCCTGTACCCCTGTCTCCGAGGTCCCTTCCCTGGAGACAGCCAGTGTCACCAGAGCATCTTTCCACAGGCAGTATCCCCACACAAATGGTGCTGGACTTTGTGAGCTGTTCTGCATCCTCCTTTTTTTGGCAAATATTTTGGAGATCCTCTTTCCATGTTATAACACAAAGAGCTCCTCATTTTATGGCATTTGATCATACAGCTGTGGTCCGATAACTTACCTAGCCAGTCCCCATCAGTGGGCAATCAGGTTAGTTCCAATCTACAGCAATTACAAACAGTGCTGCACGGACTAACCATCTACGTGTGCATGAGAATTACGTTTCCCATGCGTGCAAGTGTCTGTGGATAAACGCCTAGAGCTGGTGTATTTGGTCATAGGGTGGATGTTGTTTGCTAATTTTGATAGATGATAAGGGATTTTCCATCTTAGAGATGGTACCAACTTACTTTCCCAACAGCATGTGAGGGGACCATTTCCTCTGCCATTGTTAACAGGATGTGTTACCAAACTTTCTTATCTTTGCTACTGAGACAGGTGGAACACGGCAACTCGGGGTAGATTTGAGTTGTGTTTCTCACACTGAGAGGGAGGCTGAGCATCTTTTCACATGTTTTAAGAGGTTCCTGGGACTTTACCCTCAAAGTATTCGTGGTTGGAAGAGAAGTGGGAGTGAGGGCTGTGAGTATCACTGTTTGCAAGGGACATTGATTGTTGCCATGTGGAATGTGGCCCATTTCCTGGATTGTTTGATTTTTCAAGAAAAGCCGAAAATATGGATATTTATGCAAAATTTCCCAACTTTTAAATACTGGCACTTATTCCAAAAAAAGTAAACAGAGTATCAGGCCCAACAAAACTATTTTGAGAACCAGATGTGGTATCTGGGTGCCATGTTGTACCTTCTACCACAAAGGTCATCTGGTCCAACCCCTTCCTATCACAGAGGAGGCCCCTAAGGGGCCGGATGCTGATCACGGTCACTACCAGTACTGCCCTAACCATAGGCTAATCGCAAGAAGCAAGTCTGCGGGGCAGGCTTCCCTAATTTTGAGATCCATGCGAATCACTCTGGTGTCTTGTTAAGACGCAGATTCTGATTCCTTAAGGCTAGAGTAGGGCTCCAGACTTGGAGCATTGGCGTAGCTCAGTGTAGACTGCTCAAGGTCACGTGGCTAGTTCCAGGCATTGCTGAGGCTAGAACTCAAATATTTCACTCCCAGATTTCTGGCTTCTCCCCGACCAAGTGAATCTGCCACCTCCTGGCCTGCACGTCCGGGTTCCTGACGTGGCCTCACCCCATCACACCCTCCAAACTCTGATGTCCCCTCCTAAGTGCATGGGCAGGTCCAGGCCACAAAGATGAGGCTGATGGGAGCAGGGAAGGACCTGGCAGGCAGTGAGGAAGCCTGCAGATGGGCACAGCTGCCCGCAATGCACATGCCCCTGGACATTGTCACGGGCTCCGTGTCTGGGCAATATGAAGAGAGGGGTAGGGAACTGTGTGGAAAGATGAGGAAGAAGGATCTGGGAGGGGGGCTAGAGACCAGGAAATATGACCTCTTAGGAAAGCCAGAGAAGGCCAGAATTCATGACAAATGGATGGTCTCGCAAAGCAACGGACTCTCCCTGGGCTGTGCAGCCCCTGCCTGTCCTTCCCATGGAGGAAAGCAGCAGGAGCCTGGCCACCTTCCCTGAGGAGCCTCGCCGCCAGAGGGTCTTTTGTTTGTGCCCCCAGAGCACCCTGTAGTCCCTCCCCATCGAGCCCAGGCTGTAGTTGCTTGGCCGTTTGTCTTGCCCACCCAGCAATGAGTTCCTGAGGGCCAGGACTTTATTTCTGTCCCCACACCCCCATGCCGGGTACCCAATGCCTGCTCCCCTGCGGGCCTCCATAGATGTCACCTGCAGGAATAGGAGGTGATGCCAGCAACAGCGAGAGGGACTGGAATGAGACAAGGGAGAGGATGTTCAGGGAGGGGTGTTAGGAACAGGAAGAGGCATCTGAGGAAGGGGGTGTGATGGTCTCTTGAAGCACTCCCACCCTACCCTGGCAGGGGATGGACCCCAAGACCTTCATGTCCTTGCCCTGAGGGAGGCCTCGATCCTCAAAGGCCCCAGGGGAGAGAATGTTTGAAGTGGCCGCTTCTGGGAAAGGTTCCAAGAACTCCAGGGAGAGGAGGGGCACGCAGGTCCTGAATGCAGGGGCTGCGTCTTGTCTCACTTACCAGCAGCTAGCCCCTGCTTGGTCCTGAGCTGGAGCTCAATTAATCAGAGGTGGATGGCGGGAGGGAGGGATGCAATTTCTCCACTAGAGAAACAAAATTGCATTCTGGGTAAAGACCTTAAATCAATGGTCATCAAATTGGCTGCCTTAGAATCCTCAAGATCCTTGGGGATCATTTAAAAATACATATTCCAAGGCCCCACCCGACCTACCAAGCCAGAACCTCTGGGTGTGGGCCAAGGAAATCCGTATTTTCATTTAACACACAGTCCCAGCCTGCTCGGCACTGCCCTGCCCGTGTTCCAGGGAAGTCCTGTAGAGCCCGGCCTCCTGGAAGTCAGCACTGATGAGGCTGTCCCACGGGGCTCTGTGCATCAGGCTCCACAGGCCCCGTGAGCCCGGGCTCTGCCCAGGACCCGAGGACCTAAGAGCCACGCCTGTAAACAAGAGAAGGCACACTCGCTGAACTTCCTCCTCAGAACAAAGCGCCAAGCTTTTGTGTAAATACCAGGGTCTAAGTAGGGGGCCAGGATGTGGGGGGTGCGGCCGTAGGGGTCCTGTGCTCCCCAAGGACATCCTGTGCCTCTGAGTGTGGGTATGTGCATTTTTTTCTGGGGCAAGGATGCATAGCTTTTAGCAGATGCTCAGAGAGAGGAGTTTGTACAAACCAGTTTAGAGCTGCTGATCCAGAGGCCACCAGCCTCTCACATACCCAGAAGACGTCCTCCCTTTAAAAGCACATTCCCCATTAAGCTTCTTCTTGACCCTCATTGCAACTCTGTGAAGTGGGCATTATGAGCCCCCACTGAACAGACCAGGAAACTGAGGCCTCAAGTGAGCAGGCATATTCCTGGTGAGGCCGTGAAGAAATCCAGGTCACCTGCACTTGTTCTTCTGACTCCTTCAAAGGCAGGAGAGTGTGACCCTCAAGAGCAGGGGCTCTGGGCTCACAAAGCCCTGTGGTCCGATCATGACTCGCCCCCAACTCACTGTGTGATATTGAACTTGGCACTTCACCTCTCTGTTTCCTCCTGTAAAATGGCAGCAATAATAGCATCTACCTTCTGGGTGTTGGGGAGATTCAGCGAGCTGACACGTGCAAACACTGGGCACAGTGCCAGGCACATAGAGCATCAAATGGGGCAAGGGCAGGGCCGGGGCCAGGGAACCCCTCTTTCCACCTATGCAGCCTCAGGTCTCCATCCACACGTGGGAGGGCTCACCCCTGCCTGCCATGGTGCTGGGATCAGGGAGATGAGGGGCAGAGGAGACGCTGCAGCAAAAATAAGAGTAGGGGCAGCGAGCCTGCAGCCCTAACTTCCTCTTTTTATCCTTTGTTTAAAAAAGGCATATTTCTGCACTCTCTTCCTGCATGAGCGAGTGGCCACAGCCCAGAGCCTTGGCAAACAGAAGAGCCAGCCCACTCCTCCCACGGCCCGGAGCAGAGCAGGTGGCCGGCAGGTGGGTGGGCAGGAACTTGGAACAGGACAGGGTGGGAGAGGGGAGGAGGCCAAGGTGGGGAGGGTAGGTGGGAGGGTGTGACCAGGGGTCCCAAGGGGAAGGGAGGAGGCCTGCATGTGAGGGCCCTGTGTGACGAGGGATGTCCCCAGGCGGGTCCTGAGGGTGCCTGTGAAAGTGTTCCTGGGTGCAAAGGGGTCGAGGGGGCACGTCTGCCCAGACGTGTGTGTCGGCAGCCCCGTCACTGTCCTAGTGTACGTGATGCCATGAGGCTCTGGCTGCCACAAAGCATACTATGTCACCCTGGATGCAGAGTGTGCTCATGTGAGTGAGAAGGTCACAGAATGCGGGCAGGGAGGAGCGTGTGTGAGACAGACAGACACTGAAGGGATGGACTCTCAGCCCTCAGCCCTGCTGGAAGTTCTCGAGCAGGGGTCTGCCCCAACGTCAGCCTCAGTTTCTTTATCCGCAACAGGGAGGTTGGGGCAGGGATGAGGATAAATAGCACAGAGGCCCTCCCACCTTTAATATTCTACACTGGCGCTGTCCAACAGAACTTTCTGTGATGGTGGAAATATTCTGTGTTGTCCAATGTGGCAGCCACTAGCCCCAGATGGCTAAGGAACGCTTGAAACGTGGCTGGTGTGACTGAAGAACGGGATTTCTTATTTCCTTTCATTTAAATAGCTATCTGTGGCTAGTGATCACCATATGGGACAGTGAAGTTCCACGTGAATAAGAACAGCAGCTCCTGAACCAGACCAACCAGAGTTCAAACCGTGGTGCAGTCCCTTACTAGCAGGTTAACCTCAGGCAGCCTGTTTCTTCACCTGTAAAAGGCAGATGAGAATAGTACCCACCCTGTGCACTTGTTTCAAGGCTTCAGTGTTAGATTCAAGATAATGAGGTATGCAAAGGGTTTAGCACAGTCCCTGGAGTATAGTAAATGCTCAAGAAACAACGCCTTTTATAGGCATCATCATCTATAAACTGATGAGAACAGCTGGCATCATCAGAAACAAAATGGACCTTGTCTGGCAAGCCTGGGGAGGAAGCAAGCCAGGAGAGGTGTGGGGCCCGTGGCGAGGAGGGCAGGGGGCTGCTCCTCAGGGCAGAGCAGCTGCCCCGGGTGTGTGCAGGCATGAGCGTGAGTCCACGGCGAGGCTGTGCCCAGCGTCCCAACAGACAGATGGAGAGGGCACTGTGAGAGCGGGTCAGCGTGGCCGAGAATGTGAGAACGTGCTAATGGGCCGTGAAAAGCAAGATCCATGCTGGGAAATTGCTTCCTGGCTGCCTGGCAGGCGAGGTGTCCTGGGGGTTGCTGGCTGCCAGCCCACAGGGGGCTTACCACCCTCTCTGGCCTGAGACACCCCAAAATGCTGCCATGGCAGCCAGGTGCAGCACTGAGAGTGTTACATGGGGATTGAAAGACCTGGGGACTCACCCAGCTTGGCTGCCCACTTGCTTATCCCTCTGGGCCTCAGTTTCCCCATTTGAAAGATGGAGATGAGGAACCCCAGCCCCACTTCCTCCTGGGATGGGGAGGGGTTCCTGCTACCCTAAACTGGGTACTGCCGACTTCCTCTAAAGGAAACCTCCACCTTCACCCGGAGCCGCCCAGAGCCCAGGCAGGCCTGTGGGTCTCAGCAGACAGACACACTGTTTACGGGGCCTTCCGGAGACAGCACAGTCGCTGAACCCTCCCTCCACCTAGACACCTTGGTGGTCTCATTGTCGGGGGGCCTGATAATCTTTAGGGTCTTCCCTTCATTGGGTGTTTCCTCAAACACACCCAGGTCTCCCTCGTTCTGGAAAAATAAACAACCATCCTGCCCAAAACATTTTTAAAAATTAAAAACCAAGAACCTTTCTCTCGACCCAGCAACCTGGGCCACTTCCTTCCTCCCTCCTTTGCTGCCAAACTTCCAGAACAAGTGTCCGACATCCACCGCCTCCTCTTCCCACCTCCCACACTCCTTGAACCCACCACAATCTGGTTCCCACCCCCGGGCTCCCTAGAAGAAAAGCTGTGCCAGGCCTGCCCACCCAATGCTCCCCAGTCCCTGCGGCCCTCATTGGGCCTCATCGCCTGCCCAGCCCCACACCAGGTGGCACTTGGCCCCACTGACACCCAGATGGAGGCCCATCCTCCCTTCGTTTCTGGGTGGGTGCACTCTCCCTGGTGTTCCCCTCGCGCCGACACTGCTTTCACTTCCTTATCTTCCCCCCCAACAACGTAGCAGCTCCCTGTTCTCTCTCCACCCATTCTCTTACCACTTTCCCGTACATCCTCCCTACCGGGCCATTAGCTGGAATCTCTGGGGAAGTCCTGAGTGTTCACCAACACACCTAAAATTTTAATAAAATTACTCTGTGTCTGTGCATTGCTCTGGGCAGAGGAGAAATATTTCTCATCAGCTTCACAAAGGATTCTGTGACAACGAATGGTGAAAGCCAATGACCATCACCCAAGATTGAAATCTGCTTCTACATAGACCATCTTCTCTTCAGGATTCTAGTCCCAAATTTTCAGCTATTCACCATCTTGCACAGATGCTACGTGACAGGCACCCTATAATCAAAGTCCAGGGTCCCCTCTAAAGTCACCCCACTCTCCATTAAGATCGCGAAGCATTCTCTCTCTCTGAGATGAGCTGGGGTGATTCAGAAAGTTCTGGCTCAAATGCAGAGCTGTTATCTGTGAGAGGATTAGCATCCAGCACCTCTTGGTGGTCAGTAGCTCACAGCCCAGCTTAGCTGATCAGATCATCAGCACAGAGCAAGGCCTGGGGGCGTAGATGGAACCCAGAGCAGGTGGGGTTAGGATGTCTGGGGGATGGGACAGAGCTGGGGTCAGCCACTGGAGCAGCTCCACCAGAGGGGCCAGCGACATGTGGGCCATGTGTGTTTGCATCGGAAGCTGGAACACGCAGTGAGATCTTACATTGAGGCCTACCCTCTCCCCATTCCACAGATGAAGAAACTGAGGCCAAGACCCTGAACCCAGGACTCCTGACTCATCGTCCATTGCTCTTTCCAATACCCCACACTCTCGGATCAGAGGGGCCCTAACTTGAGGTCCACAGATGGGCTTTAGTGCAGAGGGATCTTTGGGAAATAACACACAACATTCTGTGCATTGGAGCGAGGATGCATTTTTGTGGGGAGAGTGGCTGTGGCTCATATGAGATTCTCTGAGGGCCTCTAGATTCGCAAAACAGTTAAAAATCTGAGGTCAGATTTGTTCAGAAACAAAAGGAATATCCCATTTCCACAACACCCACTTCTATGTACTTCAAGCAGCTCTCTTTCCCTTTTGGAGCCTCAGTTTACCCATCTGTGAAATCACCTGTTGATCAGTCTCTTTTAAGCCCTCTCTTTCTCTTTATTTATTTCTTTGTAAGCAGCAGTGCCTTTTCTTAAGAACAGACAAACAAAACACAGCTGTGCAGGTCCCCAAATGGCAAAGGGATCAGGGAAGATAGGGGCTGGGGACTCAGGACCTCCTTTGCTTGGCTTCCTCTCTCTTTTCCCCGGCTCACCACAGCAGCTCTGCCCAGAACTTCACAAACGACAGCATTTTACAGCCAGAAAATCCTAGGACCTCTTACTGAAGCCACACATCTCGCCTCCTCCCACCCCCAGCTGCAGCTGCCCAGGCCCAGACTCCAAAAGATGCTGCAGGGACACGGCATCTTCGAGCCGTCCTGCACCCCACAGGCCTGCATTACGCCAACCCAGCAGAAGTCTCACGGGGGACACAGAAGGCCTGGGAACCAGAAGATTCTGTTTGCTTCAGGGAACATTGAACCAACAGAAATTCCAACATGTTCCTTGTTTTGGCTGTGCATGGGTTTTCTTGCACGGTTTTGGTTTGCATGGGTTACAAAAAGGAAAATAGAAAAATACTCACAGAGCTCAGAGGCAGGACCAGAGCAGGCAAAGCAGAGGAAATGCCAAGTAGCTGCTTTGTCCCCAGCCTCAGATGGCCTCCTGGCCTGCCTTTGTCCACATGCACACTCTAAAGGGTTTGAGAGGTTCGGAGAGGGGCTCGAAGGGGTAAGAGAGCCAAGCACTGGACTAGAAAGAGGCTGGAGTGCCCAATTCTCATGTGTCACTGGCTGTGTGATCTTAGGTAAGACACTGGCCCTCTCTGGGCCTTAGTTTCCCATCCATAAGACAAGGGAGAATAAGGGGAATATCACTCTGATACTCTAGTGAGACTGAAGATATTCTGGCCCCTAAACCATCTTCCACTTCATGCTTGCAGCAAAGCATCTCACTGGGCGAAGTCAGGGATGTGGGGCAGGAGGGAGATGGAGGCACAGGGGTGAGACGAGGGCTGGAAATGAATGCACATTTCTCTGCTACCAGGGCGCTCACTGTCTCCTGAGGCCGCGTCCACCTGGAGGAGCAGTTCTGACCACTAGAAAGGTCTTCTGATGTTGAGCTGGAATCTACCTCCCTGTCACTCTGCAGACCTGGCCCTGCTCTGCCCTCCAGGGCCACGCAGGGCTGTGCGCTCTCTGCTCTGGGGCATCAGGACATCCCTGCGGAGATGAGAGGGGAGGGCACGCCCCCGAGGGTCTCTTCTTCCTGCTGAAGTCCCCCAGCTCTTCGGCCCTCTCTCACTTGGTATGGCTTCCAGAACTTCACCACCCTGCCTGGCCCCCCTTCTCTAGACAATCTACAGGTTTTTAATAATCCTTCAAGATCCCAGGCATCTAAAAACTGGGGGCAGGCTGAGCAGACCTAAGAAAAGTGGGACCCCCCTCAATCCCCCCAGGGCTGACATGCTCCACCAAAATACATACCTCAGAGCCTCTGCCTGTGCTGTTCCCCCTTTGAGGAACACTCTTCCACCCTCTTCCCTCTGATTAACTCTTATTTGGCCTCCAGCTTCCCAATGTCACCTCCTCAGGGGAGCCTTCCCTGATCCCTCCCTCACCCCAACTAATTGAGGTCTCTTTGCAGCTCATAGCTCCTTGTTTGTGTTCATGGCCCCTAAAGTTGCATTTAAATAATTTCTGAAGTGATTTAATTAATGTCCGCTTCCCAGTAGACCGTGAGCCCCAAGAGGGTGGAGACTGCATAAGTCTTGCATGTGGCACCTGCTGGGCTCAGCCCAGGGCCAGGAACAGAGTATGTGCTCAGGAAATACTTGTTGAGTGGATGCAAGGGTCACAGACAAGTTCCTCCTTTTACATGGCCCCAAGACACCAAGGCCCGCACTCTTCTCCAGCACAGAAAATCCCACTGGCCTTATAGCCCCACCTGATGCCTGAGTGGGCAGCCATGCCCCACGAGGACCTCGAGTGCCTGGGCTTGGCCTCAGCAGGTTGTGACATGCTCTGGGGGCTGCGCCAGGCTGGCCTGGGGTGCAGGCTTCCTGCTGTGCCAGGGAGAAGCTCAGAAGAGAATGTGACACGGGCAACATGCATGCAGGAGAGGGTGGCCTATGGCAAAGGACCTGCACGAAGAGAGGGAAGGGGAGCGAGGGAAACAGAGCCAGAGACCAGGGAGAAATAGAGAAAGGAAGAGAGGGAAGGGCCGAGACAGAGAGAGATGGAGACAGAGACAGACAGACAGCAGAGCCCAGAGGCCCAGCCAGCACCATCTTGCTCTCGCTTTACTGGGAGGTAGACTTGTGCTCAATGCTCTGTTGGAGCCAGTGTGTGTGTACATCCATATGCACCTGTGTGTGTGCACGAGCGACAGAACGCAGGCGTCGCATCCCGAGGCTCTGCCCTCACTCCACAGAGAGGCCGGGGCCCCAGACTGCAGGGGTGCCGGCAGCAGTGTCACTGTATGTTTGTGTAGGGAAGCAGGCAGGCGGGAGGAAGGCTCGGCACAGTGTCAGTGTGGCTCAGCCTGTGTGGGGGCGGCTGCGTGGGGGCGGAGGACTGCGGCATGCACCAGAACATGTGCGTGCCTGCGGCTCTGATGGCTTAGAGGGGGAGGGAGGAAAGGCTGTCCCCTCCCCTGTCCGTGCCACCCCTCCTTGAGGACCTGCACCCCAACTTCCCATCCTTGCCCTCTGGCCCCTGCACACCATGTGGTCCCCTACCCTGGCTTTGCCATGGCCTCTCCCCGTGGCCTTGGCCAAACCATTTCTCCCTGGCTGGTGGCTCACTGTCTATGCTATGAGTAGACAGGGTCGATGGTCCTTCCAGTCCTGATGTTGTGAGAGTCTGAAATTTCCCGTGTGTGCCTTCTGCAGAGGGAGGCTACAGAGGGAAGCAACTCTAATGGGTCATTCGAGCCCCTGCAGAGGTATTCTGATCCCCATTTTACAGATGCAAAGTTGAGGTATACAAGAGACAAGAGATTCACCCAGGGTGGCCCAGAAAATTAGAGGCAGAATCATGATTGGAAAGTAAACGACAGCTCAGAGTTCCCTCGTCCACAAGGCCACTGCCCCTCTTCCCTAGCAGGGTCCCCTAGACACAGCACCAGGAGTGGTCCCCCTCCTCAAACTTCCACCCATATGCAGGGTGCTGGAGACCATACAGGTGCAAAGGCTGTCACCAGCCTCCTGAGCCAGTCATTCCACCTCCTCAAGCCTCAGTCTGCTCATCTGTAAGATGGAGGAATAAGCCCTCTGCCTCCCTCAGAGATGAGCTAATGGATGGAGAAGCGCCTGCTGGTCCCAAAGTGCTGTGAATGTGAGAGGTTATGAGAAGCAAAGTAAAAGCACAGCCGTCGGCTCTGGGTGGTGCATCAATGTCCAACATCTCTCTCTCCAGTCTTACACCACTGATCCCCCTAACAGCTCTGCCAGGGAAGGGCGGGATTGCTAAACACATTTTGCAGATGTTAGAGCTTGCATCCAAGAAGGAACCTAAGCACCCGGGACCCTGGACCCCCCCACTGCAGGGAGCTACCTCTGGGCCCCAGTGTCCCCCACTGATCAGTCCAGCTCAAGCCCAGGCCATGATACAAATACATGGAGGTAAGAGAGGGTGGGGGGCTCCGGGGCCAGCTCTTTCCCCTGTCTCTGCCAACCTTGCTGGCCCCTGGGACCCTCCCCTAGCCCCAACACTGCCCTAGAGTCAATTTCAGATGCCTGTTTCTAGAGAGAAAGAGTGGGTTGCACTCTCTCCAGTCTCTCTCCCTCCCTCCCTCTTCCTCTCTCCAGTAAAATCTCCTTTTCTGCACAGCCCAGTGATTACACAGGCTTCAGGGCAACCCTCTGCCTCTCTAACCTTTCCTGGGAGCAGGACTCAAAGCTCTGAGAGTGTCCAAGGCTGGAGGAGGTGTCCTCCTTCTCCACCGCCTGGAACCTGACCCCTTCCCCTGACCCTGGTCTGCCAGGAGCTCTGGCCCCACTGCCCAGGCCCACCCTGACCCTGGGGCTGGCGTTGCTGCATCCCACCTCCGAACAAGCTGCTCTGCCTCTGAGGTCTGGGCTTTCATTTCTCCCGTCCCCCGGTCCCCTGGGAGGAAGGAGGATTCGGGTCAAGAGAGGAGGGAGTGAGCTAGTCTCTGGGTCCCCAGAGGCAGCCCCACCTCAACCCTCTAGGGGACCTGGAATCAAGTTCCTGGCTTATCTGGAGCATATGCTGCAGTGGCTCCTTTGTCCAGCAGCATCAAGAGGCCCCCAAAGCCCTGGCCATCCAGCCGGCTGCCCACTAGGCGGGAGAGGGGTGGCACCTTTTGCATCCCTAGCTAGCTCTACCCCAGGCTCCTCGAAGGCCTGCAGTCACGAGCCAGGCTCACTGGGCAGGTCGCCAGGGAGCCCTGGAGAGGCACATGCCCTCCTCCCACGCTGGGCAGCCCAGGGCCTGCAGGAGGTCCAAAGGCTCCTATGTCCCCTTGCAGGGCCAACCCAGCTGCTTCTGCCAGTGATCTGAAGGGAGCTCAGCTTCTCGGTGGTGACTGCGGCGTCCTAGCCGGCAGGCATGGCGGGTCACCAATGGAAGGATGGGCCCTCAGGCATCTTGGCTGCCTCTCCTGACAGAAGAGGAGCTGTTGAATCCCTGACAGCCCAGGAGGGGCAAGGCTTGGTCAGCTCCTTCCTGCAGCCAGGCAAACTCCAGGCAAAAGGTAAACTTGTGGCAGCCCCCAGCCCCAGCTCCAGTCTGCCCAGCCTTTGGGGGCAACAATGATCCCGCAGCCATCTCTTGTTGAAGACCCACTGTGTGCCAAGCTTGTCACCGTGTGTTCACGCATACCATCTCATTTCACCCTCACAGGACTTTTTATCTCCAGATTATAGGTGGCGGAAGAGGCGCCATAGCTGCCCAGTATCACAAAGCTATGGGTGATGAGGTCCAGAACCTGCGCCCTCTGCTGGGTGCTGCCCCTACCTGTTCCACTGGGTGCTTGGACTGTAGCTGCCACGCTGTGCTCCCCGTCCTCAGTGGTACCCTGGCCACTCAGAGGTGTGGAGCCTCATCCCCTTTTTTCCAGTCCAAGCATCCTTAACCTAAGGCCCATCCATAGCCTTCCCATGCCCTGCAAGCTCCTGACGTTACAGGCAACATTTCGTAGGTTTGTGCATTTCTCTGGGCAATGCAGACTTAGCCTTTCATCAGATTCCTGGAGGAATATGTGACCTAAAAAAGGTTAAGAGCACCAGTGGTTCTGGAGGGAAGAGGGCCAGAACTGATTAGACAAGGACTGGCCATGCCTGCCACCCCTGGTGTTCCTGCCGTGGCCACAACAGGGCTCCCTATCCCCTGGAATTCTGCCCCTGCCCCAGTCCCTCCAGGCGCCCTGGCAGCCACTGTGACTGAGACGGCTCATGAAGGCTTTCTCTGCCAAGTCGCCCCCACAGCACCCGTCCTCATGATATCCATCTCTTCTTGGGGCAAAATATCACTTTTATTTTCACTTTGAGGGCCTGAGTCACATCTCAACTCCTCGGCACACACTCTGTGATGCAGTCTTCCCAGAACCCAGCCTGGGTCGCATCCCGAAAGGCAGCTCCCAGCTAATCAGGGCATCCTTGGATTCCAGGGGGCACTGGAAACCAGCTGAGACGGGGGCTCTGCACAAGTTTAGCAGACAGCCCATCCTCCAGAGCAGCCCTAAACATTTTGTTCCTGCTACCCCCCTGCCCCCAGCACAAAAACACACTCAGAAAGACAGGAAGTCTGCAGACAAGAGTGAGCACATGTCTGCACATGGATGTGTGTCTGTACAAGGGAGCTGGCATGTGCCTGCAGGTGTCAGGATAGCCTGGTGTGTAAGCGTGTGTGCGTGTATGTGTGTGTGCAGGCAGCCTACTTGTACACGGCCACAGGCCCACCTCCCACGCATAGGCAGACACCAGCATGAGCTCCACATGCCTACAACACCCACACTCCCACCCGAGCCTGTGGGCCCAGGCCCCACATGCACACACGTAAACCTTCCTGTGTTCACGCCCCCTAGTCCTCACAAGGATGTGCACATCCAGACCTCACAGGGACACCACTGTGCCGAAGTCCCACGCACATATATTTGCATCCTTACACAGACATATATTTGCACACGCCCAGACCTCACACACATTTGCCTGCTGATGTGCACACAGCTCTGACCTGCCACACATGTGCACACACAGTGATGCATGTTCACACCTTCACTCCCATGCAAATCAGCCAACAGCACCCCTTATGCCACTCACACACAGGCACCCTTGCAGGGCACACTCGCATTTTCAGGACTGACACATGAAACACACGCCAGCATCTCCTCCTGGCGCACACACATGAACACTCGCATACCCTTTCAGTGCACACAGTGTACCCGAGTCAGTCCTTATACAACAATACACATTAAAATGCACACTTGTGTGTGCACAGCCAGACCTCACACCAGCACGTCCCTGCTTACAGGGCCCGTCTCCCCCGCACTCCTGCTGCTACAGCAGGGACCACCCAGGGCATTGGAGCTGCTCTGCCCACAGGGCAAACTCTGCCCCAAACTGCACCCTACCCTGGACCCATCCCAGATCCTCCGCCAACCTAGCTGGGGACATCCAGGAACGCTTCCCTGACACGCCACAGCCTACTGGGCTACCCCAAGGGGCTCCCCTCTCCCCCCATCCTCCCACTCTTCTCTCCACACTAGTCATCGGAGGTAGAAAATGAGCTCTGGGGCTGGACAACTTGGCCCAGGGACCAGAGCTGGGGCACCCTCGCGCCACTAGCCTCTGCAACAGCAGTGTCCCCTCCAACTAGCCCGATTGCCCCTCCCCTCCTCCAAATGCCCAGGAAGCCTCCTCGGTCGGTCGTCGCTCAGTTATTAACCCCTGCTGTACTGATGCCCTCACTTCCAGAGGAGCTGGGAGGAGGAAGGAGGGGAGGGATGTGTTTACAGGGAGAAGTCCGCCACTCTGCACAGCGACTGCAGGTGTCTGGAGTCAGGAAGGACTACCTGGGAGGTAGGGAACTCTCTGTCATCAGAGATATCCACGTTGAGGCCAGATGGCCACCTCAAGAGAAACTCGACAGGGGAGTCCAGCCTTCGACTCAGTTGATTGGGAAGATCCCTTTTTAACCCTGAGTTTCTAAGAATCTGTGTGTGCCCAGGTGATGTGCATTTGTGTGTGCGTGCACGCACGCACTGACATGCACTGTCAACACTTCACCCCTAGACACACATGCCTGGCTGGCCTTGGCACATTGGTGCACCCGCAAACATGCCCATGCCCGGCTCTGGGCACCCTGCACATGCAAGTGCCCCCAAGCACACGCAGCCTTCCTCCCTGTGTGTGCACAGGAAGCACGGCAGGTGCACACCCTCCGCCCATGACGCTGACCCCCTGCACCCTCCAGGACTCTCTGAGGTGCAACTCACTTTCCCAGTTCCTCAAAGAGCTGGTACTCTTCCGTGAAGCGTGTGCAGGTGATGGTGGCCATCCTGGCGCTGGGAGGGCAGGCGAGGCTCGGGGCTGGAGGACCAGGACTGGGGCGCTGCTGCTCTGCTCCCGGAACTAGGGGCCACTCGCCTACCCCTGCTGCCGAGTGCGAACTGACAACCGGCTTGACTGACGAGCCCAGGGCTTCTGAGCAGGGCACTGTGGCTGCTCACAGCCTCGCGAGCCTTCGTCAGCATCCAGGTCCCCATGGCAACCACCTCCGAAACGCCCTGTTCCCGTTGCCCCGGTAACTGCCTCCCCAACACCTGCCTGCCTTCCACTGTGAAACCTGCTCCGGGACGCCCTGGCCCTACTGCACACAATACTGCAGGCCTCTGTGGGTCCGGGGGTGGGTGGCCCCAGCTCCCCCGAGGTGATGGCCCAAGGGCGGGGCTGGAGGAGGCGAAGAGAACAAACTTAGTCCACAAGTGATCTTCTCTCTTCCCACCTCCCCCATCTCCAACTGTGGGGCCCTTGTAGCAGACAGGATGGGATTAAGTGGGGCAAAAAGGCAGTTGCCATGGTAACAGTCAGTGGGTGCCACATTCCAGGATGGTCCCCAGGAAAGACAGGATGCAGTTACCCTGGCAACTTCATCTCCTCTGGGGAGACAGGTATTGCCCCGTTGCCCTGGCAACAGCTGGGTTCTAAGGTTTACAGCTATCGGTTGATAGCTAATTCATGGAGATCCCTCTCTCTGAGTAGATCACTGTACCTGTCTCTCTGCTCCCCTCTATATTTTTTTTTCTTTTGCCTCTGCCTCTGCCTGTCTTATTTTGCTCTTGCCCTCTCTGCTCTTTGCCACCTTGTCCATCACACTGGCACTCCAGCTTGGGCGAGAAGTGCAGAGAAGACACCAGGATTCTGGAGGGAACAGCCCTGGCTGCCTGCTCACCCCTACCCCTCACGGCCATGACAGTTGGTCTGCTCCTGAAGCCTCTTTGCAACCTCTCCCCCACCTCAGGCCTCCAGAGGGACCATGGAAATCTGGTCTCCTGGGGCTCATGTCCCAGTTTCTGCTTGTGCTTCGAGTCAAGGTGAAAGAGGCGGAGGAGGCTGTGGGGAGGGAAGTGTGGCCTGGCATGGAGGGGAGTGGCCGTGGACCTGCCCTGAAATCCTCATTCCAAAATTTTGTGGACACTTTTCCTGCCAACTTCAACTCTTCAGGGCAGCAGCCATATCTACAGCCCCAAGATCTCATCCCAAGGCTGGGGGGTTAAGATGGAAAAGGACTGGAGTTTAAGGATCTGAGTTCGATTCCAGCTCTGACATTTATTAGCTGTGTGACCCTAGGAAAGTCACTGTCCTTCTCTGAGCCTCCAGCTCCTTTTCTACCAAACAGAACAAAGCTACCACTGCAGAGGAAGGCTGCGAGGATGGAGTGGGCTAAGGGCTGTGGAGGCCTTTGGGAAGTATGTAAACACAAGCCCTCTTTTTCATTTCTAGAAGGCAAAAAGGAAGGTCTAAAGCAGGACCATGACCACCCCTATCGCTCCAGCCTGGACTTAGAATCTCAGACCCTTCACCTCCACCCATCCGCTCAAGCTCGTCTCACAGCCCACCAGGCTGAGGCCTCACGCCAGCAGTAGCCCACAACAGGCACAGATCAGATCAAAGGATCTAGGATGCAAACCCTCGGGATTCTAGCCCACCCCTTCTGAACCTCCCAATTGCCTTCCTGGTCGCCTCATTTCTGGATACCTTGTCTGCTTGTTGGTAATTCCCAACCCCAGCAGGTCCCTGCCTTACTACCCCAGGTTCAGGACCGGTGTGACATCTGGGTCCCCCTTGCAACTCTGCCCCTCTGCCTGGGAGTCGGGGGTGGGAAAGGATGACGGGTTGGATCTCCGATGCAGCCACTTCTTCCCAGGAGAGAAATGGGAGGGAGGCAGAGGGAAAGGGGGGGGGGAGGCGAGCAAGGGAGGGGGTAATGGCTTAGCCACTAATTGCACCATTACCACCTTCGGAAAAAGGAAAAACCACTCAGTTTTGTTTCTGTGCACAATATGCTTCCCGCTTCTGCCGCCAACGTTGCAATTCAGAGGCAGAGAAGAGAGGCCCGTCCTCGGGGGCTGCACAGCTAGTGGGCAGCCGGCAGGGCAAAGAATACCGCTAGAGGCTAGAAGTGTATGCTGGGAAGTGGAGGAAGGGCTTCCCCGCCACCTCCCTGCCCCAGACCCTCTAGCTTGTCCCCAGGAGGGGACGGCTTCCACATGTGAGAGCTTAGTGACCACTGAGGCCACCTCAGTCACTGCCCCGGGGGAGAGAAGAGGCAGTGTTGCGCAGTGGTTAGAGTGCCCCCACGACCTACAGGCTGTGTGATTTTGGATGAGTATCCTAACATCTCTGTGCCTCGGTTTCTTCATCTGCAAAATAGACTTAATAATATTCCCTACCTCCAGGGCTGTCCCAAGGATTAAATGAAATGAGCACAGTAGCTGACACACTGTAAATGCTCAATTATTATTATTAAGGGACTCAAAGTCCTTCCTCCTCCCCATCACTCTCTGAATTTTGGAAGCACACACCACCATCTTCAGGTTTCAGCACTCTGGGGTGCCATTCTCTGAGTCCCCACTGGAGTTGAGCTTGTGGTTTGAACATCACCTTGCCCAGGCCTGGTTTGCAGCAATGCCTGTGGAACAAAGGACTGGGGCTAGAGGGGTAGGGGTCACAAGGCGTCCAGCTCATCAGGTGCCAAGATAACTCTGCTTTAGAAATCAACAAGTAAAGTAAAGGGCAAATGTGCCTGGAGGCTGTATTAATGGGAATCTAATGTTCTCTGCAAAGGAGGTGGTAGTCCTGCTTGGCTTGGAGCTGGCTGACCACCTCATTGATGACATGGAGCACGCTCAGAAGAGCGTAGAGTGCATGTGGGGAGGTCCGGCCACCAGGTCACAGGAAGAGCCAGCGGTGACTCAGAGGAGGACTTGAAGGGACGGAGGTGTAGATGGCCAGCTCTCTCCCTGTCTCTGATGGGGACCACAGAGGTGGCCTATGTGGCTTCAGGGGGCAAAGCCAACCCAGCCCCATCCATCCGTCACCCCATCTGTCTCTTCTCTGACATCCTTCTATCTTTTCAGCTCTCCTTTCTCCTCTTTCTTTTCACTTTCTCGTTTTTCCATTTTCTTCCTTCCCTCCCTGCGGGGGGATGGGCAGGGCCCAGGCTGCAGGATCCTGCTGATGGAGAGATGGCCGGAGAGCAGGGAGAGGGAGGAACGGGTGGGAGAAGAGGAAAAGGTCTCCTTGGCAACTCTAACCTGTGCGCACACATACACACACACACACACACACACACATCTCCGAACATTTGAGAGCCCAGCGCAGGGGTGTGGGCACTGCCCCGGACAGGCCCCCATCCTGAGCATAAGTGCCACCCTGAGTAAGAGGCACGACCACTAATTCACTGCCTCCCCTGTGTCCTCGAGGCTGAGGCTGGCAGCTGTGTCCGGTGGTGGGGGGCAGCGAGGAGCCAGCCCTGCCTCCGTGGTGCTGAGAGAATGAGCCGATGATTGCATCAGGGGGACTGTTCCTGCCAGACTCCCCGCTCCCTAGGGCCATGGCAGGCATGCGAGCCAGCACGTGTGCCCCCATCTGCAACACGCATGTGGTATTCAAGAGCAGGCCCGCATGCCATGGGCTGGTGGCCAGGGGTGGGAGCCCTGGAGGTGGCTGAGCATGGCTTTGACACGCTGGGATGAGGAACACGACCGTGAACACACGCTGTACCCCTGTAGATGGGGAGGGACAGACGGGACCAGGGCCAAGTTCCTGGGCCATGGCAGGGGGTGGGTGGGTGATTGGAGCCCCAGGAGCATTGTGACAGCCGACTTCAATCCCCCCTTCCACAGCCCACACACGTGCTCACGTGCCCGTGCCTGAGGGCCTCAGGGTCCTGCAGGTCGCAGGCAGGTGCCACAGAAAACGTGCCATCTAAAGGGTCCCCACAGGCCTGTCCCACTAAGGGCAGTGAGCATGGGGAGCAGAATCGGTGGAAAGTGGGCCAAGAGAGAACTGATCCTGCGGAGGGGCTAGGTGGAGGGTGACTCGGTTAACTGACAGCAGTAAGTCATGCCAGGCTTGCAACCAGAAGGGAGAGAAGTCAGGGGTCAGGAAGCACTCACACGGGAGGCACTCCTTGCAGGGGAGAGGGAAGCAGAGAGCCAAGGGACAGAGGACAATGGCTCCCAGGCCAGCGTCTGCACAGCACGACCTGCAGTGAGAGGACCCCAGTTCAAGTCCTGCCATTGGCTGTGAGTGCTTATGGCAGGTCTTCTCCCCATTGGGTCCTCCACTTCCTCCTGAGAAATATGGGGACAAGATGTTCCTTCACTGACTCCAAGGACACGAGAAATAGTTATTTCCACTTTAGAGCCAGGCCCTGTGCTAAGCGCTATTTATACCTCACGACAAATGTGCGTGGACAGGGACACCCGGTGCCTGTTTTGCAGAGACGTGATGTGACTTACCCATCCAGGGTCTTTTGGACTTCAAGGGAGCCCATGCCCCTTACAGACGGGGTACTGAGGCCCAGAGAGAGGAAGCTGCCCTCCCGCAGCCGCACAAGTCAGGGGCAGAGTCAGGATGATGGTCTGGAACTCCTGACTCCCAGAACAGTGCTCTTTCCCTTACCCTGCACTGCCCTCCCTCGTTCTGGCACTGCAAGGCCACTTGCTTAAGTCCCAAGGTAGCCAGTAGGCACCAACTGAGAGGTGGAAAGGGTGCCGAGGCCCAGGGTGGGGCTCGAGCCCTGCCCCTCCAGCCAGGTCTGGGGCACTCTCCTGGCTCCTGGGGGACTGCTCGTCCCTGCCCAGGACTCCACAGGCAGGCTCTAACCCGTCTGGCTGCCAGATCTGCTGCCATCTGGTCCAGCCAATGGGGAAAGAGGGGGCCTGACTGGCATCTCTGGGCTCTACTCCCCAAGATCTAAGACCCATGTTCGCCCTCCCTCTCACCCTTCCCCACCACAGGTGGTCAAAGCATCTGCCTGGCACTGCTAGTCATGGGTCTGACACAAAGTCCAGACCCAGGTGCCCTGGCTGCGGGGGATGCAGGGGCCACAGGAGGTAGGTGGGAGCCATGCCAATGGCTGCACACAACAGAAGCCACAGCAAGCAGGCTGAGCCCCTCATCACAATGCCCTGAGTCCTGCTCACTCCTCATCCAGAGACGCTCCACCCGTCTCAGGCCTGGGCCAGCTGCCAGTACCCTGGTTAGGCAGGCTTGGGGACTGCTAGGCTGTGGACCAGGTCGCATGCTGGAGCTTGAGTGCGGCTCCTGGGCTATTTTCTGGGTTCTGGGTTAGGTAGCACCCTGAGCCAGGTGAGCTCTAGGCCAGGTCTGAGATTAAACCGAACCTTCTTCTCAGGGCATCAGGAGAAGGAGCTAGCCCCCACTGGACCCTCTAGGTTTGGGGCAGGGTTGGCCACAAAGGGTGGGCCTTGGTGCCTAGAGGAGAACAGAGAGGGCTTTTTATGATCCTGTACTTGTGGCCCCAAAGGGAAGGGGTCCAGGAAGAGAAGCAGGGCTGCAGCTGGAGGCTGGGCCATCTTGGGCAGAGCCAACTCAGCAGGCAGGAGAGAGGCCTCTACTCAACTGGTACAAGCCTAGAGCTGTACGGGAGCTCTGGCTCCAAGCCACTCTGGAGGGACCCAGCCCACCCAGCTGGGACAAGCACCTGGCAGACCTGGAGTATCCTGGATAATGGGCAGACTACAACCCATCCCTGGGGTACGCGAGGCCTGAGACGCTGTCCCAATGGATGACTTCCTCGGTCTCCCTCCTGAGCAGGCAGAAGGGCTAGAGGGTGGCTGGAGTCCAGAGGCCTCAGCCAGTCCTGGCCCCTGCCCCACCATCCTAGAGTAAGAGGAAGGTTCCAGCTGGGGGAAGCCATAAGAGATAAGAGAGCAGTGCTGGGAGGAAGGGCCCTAAGACACGGATGGTCACCTCCGTCCTGTGCCCCAGGTCAGACCCTCACTCCTGGGCTGAGCCACCTCTGCAGTGGGGATGCGGTTCTGTAGCCAGTACTTGAACCCCCCTCCACTGCACCGCACCCAGCCCCCCCCACCCCACCCCACCCCACCCGTCCCGCTCATCCACAAGCTGACGAGTCCTAACAGGCCTCCTTTGCCAGCGACAAAAATAACTATTTTCAAAATTCACAGCAGGGCTTTCGCCTACACACGCTGCGCCGGCTGGAACCTGAAGGGAGATATGCAGAACGCAGTGTGCGGATGGAGGCACGCTATGCAGCAGGCAAGCTTGAAACCCCCACGCCCTTCCTCCCCACCACTCAGCCCGTGCCCTGCAACACACGCACGCAGCAGTGCCCCGAATGCCCGAGTCGGGAGGGCTCTTAGATCATCCAGTGCACACAGGGGGACACTGAGGCCCAGAGTCTGGGATTTGCCTGAGGCCACACGGTGGATCTGCAGCAGGACTGGACCAGAACCCACAGGTTCCGCCTCCTGGCCAGGCTGCCCACCTCCTCTCCCATTCACTCAGCTGATGATCAGCTCACGTCTGCCCCCAGGACGCACACGCACACACCCACATGTGCTCATGGACAGCACTGCAGCCCTCCCTTCGGTCAGTGCATTTTAATCAAGTTCAAGCCCTCCTCCACAACCGTTATCTCGGCTAGTCCTCCACAGCCCTGTGAGGTAGGCAGAGCCAGGGCTAGCATCCCCCTTTGCAGATGGAGAAGTCGAAGCCCAGAGGGGAAGGACTGGGTCCAAGGTCAAAGCACAACCCAGGTGTCCTGACTGTTGGTTCAGAGGTTCTTTTCACAGCTGTTTCCACCACCCTTGATCCTGCAGCAGTTAACAGCCAGGCCATTTCCTCTCGGTGCTGGGGCAGGAAGGAGAGCTCCGCCCCAATGCCCCCACCACCAGTCCGGCCCCAGGATTGGCCCAGGCCATGTGAGGACCCAGGAAGGTCACCTCCTGACCCCTGCACCTCCACCCTCAGCACTTAGGGGATCCCTTCAGAGAGCAGCCAGATCACCAGGCCTCGGCCAGGGTCCAGGCTGGAGCTGCTTCTGTGTGGCCCCTCATCCAAGCAGTACCACAGAGGTCCAGGGTTCAAGGGCAAGGCCTTAAATGAGCTGGGAGCTGGCAAGGTCAGCCGGGAACTCCATCACTGCCCTAGGCACCAGGTCCACACCACAGAGCCACAAACTCATTGGAGCTCATTTTACAGATGAGGAAACTGAGGCCCAGAGAGCTCATGCAAGTTACCCGAGGTCACAGAGCAAGTCAATGGAGAGGCAGGACCGGGACCCAGGCATCTCAGTCTAGTTTACTCCCCGCAACCCCCAAGCCAAGCTCCCCTTGCCTCAAATGAGGGGCTCCACGCCCTCCATTTCCCTGCAGATCTGGACTTGACCTCAGGCTCCTGCCTGGGAAGGAGCAGGGCCAGGCTAGAGGGAGGAAACACATCTAAGGGTCAGAGATCCTCACCTCCCCCCATCAGATCCGGTGGGACATCAGCCTGCTGTTGAGTTTACGGAAAAACGATCGCAGCTTGCAAATCTTGCATTTTTTCTTGCGGCGCCCCCGGGAGAAGCTGCGAGCCCTGCCCTCCTCTTCTTCCTCTTCCTCTTCTTCCTCATCACTGGCCCAGGGCCCCCAAGCACCTCCATTAAAGTCGGGATGGGCCCGAGGATTCTCAGCTGGGTAGCGCACAGGGATGGCTGTGCGGTTATAGTCCACCAGGCGGGCCAGCAGGGCACGGACCACGTCGGGCCGCTGGCCAGCCAGGTCCTCCCGTTCGTAGGGGTCAGCACTGATGTTAAAGAGCCACACGGCCTGGCGGGCACTGGCCATCCGCTCCAGGTTCCACCAGCTTCCAGGGAAGGCCGCCAGCGTCTGCGGTGGGATCCAATCACCATAGCCGGGGTCTCCGGTCAGCAGCTTCCACTCGCCCACGCGGATGGCAGCCTGCACAGCGGTGTTCCAGATGCCGAAGCCACCCTCCAGGGAGCCATGGCGGGCATGGTTATAGAGCGGGTCAATGTTGTGCAGGATCTCAGTGCGTGGTGAGGCCCGGCCCTCACTAATGGCTGGCCACACGTCATAGCCATCTAGCCCATCGGCGGCCGAGGCAGTGCCACCTGCCAGACCTACCAGGGTCGGGTACCAGTCCGTGATGTGCACCAGCGCCCGACTTGTCCGTCGCTTCCGCTTGAGCAGGGGGCTATGGACGAAGCCCAGGCCCCGCACACCACCTTCCCAATAAGTGCCCTTGCGTCCTCGAAGTGGCCAGTTGCTGCCCCCGGAGAAGGTCTGGCCGCCGTTGTCACTGGAAAAGATGATGACACTGTTGTTGTAGAAACCATAGCGCTTGAGGGCCCAGGTGATGTTGCGCACAGCCTCATCCATGCAGGTCACCATGGCTGCGTACTTCCGGCGGGCCACGTTGCCCATGGTGCGGTAGCGGTACAGGTACTCACGAGGGGACTGAAGGGGCGTGTGGACCGCCTGGAAGGCCACGTAGAGGAAGAGGGGCCGCCGGGGGCTGTGGCTGGCCAGGATGTGGCTGACACGCTGGGCATAGAGCATAGTGGAGTACTGGCCGCTGAGCCCCCAGGCCACACTCTCACCCTCATGCAGGTCGAAGCCACACACCCCTGGGCCATCACAGTTGTCATAGGTGTAGTAGTCCACATTGCCCGTGAGCGAGCCCAGGAAGGTGTCAAAGCCCCGACGGGTGGGCAGGCACTCCTTCCGGTAGAAGCCCAGGTGCCACTTGCCCACCATGTGGGTGGAGTAACCTGCTTCCTGCAGTTTTTGGGGCAGTGTCACCTGGTCCAGGGGCAGGCAGTTGGGCTGCCGTGGGCGGATGATGGAGTGCTGGAGGCCTGTGTGGATCTGGTACCTGGTGGGAGGAGGGGAGGACATCTGAATTATCTCACTAAATCCTTACCTCCTAAAACCTAGGGGGTGCATACAATTATCATTCCCACTTGCCCAGTAAGGAAACTGAGGCTCAGTAAATTAAATCACTTGCCTAGGGAGTCATGCAATTAGTGACTAGAGTTGGGATTTGTATCCCAGGCAGTCGGGCTCCAGACTTCAAAGTCCCTCAGCTCTAAGCAACTAACTTGCTATGGTGCCTGGAGCAAGTCCTGCTCTTCCGGGCAAACTCCTACTCACTCTTCAAAGCCCAGCCCAAATGTTACCCCCACTGTAAAGTCTCTCATTACTCTCTCAAAGAGTGAGTCACTTTCGTTTCTGGGTACCACCAGCATTTAGGACACACCATCACTGTCCCACTTAGCCATGGGATTCGACTCAGTTGTACATGTTCTTGGGCCCATTGATATGTAATGGGACCGTCCCTTACTCAACCCTGTATTCCCAGCACTCAGGTGACGTTTAAAGGACACTCAATCCCTCATGGAATGAATGAATAAAGAATGACACTCCAAGGATTTTAGAGCTGGAGGAGACCCAAGTCAACACCTAGTTTATTCACCTCATTCTAAACAGAAACGAGTGTCCAGAGAAGGGGAAGGGTCACTTGCCCAGGGTCACTCAGGGCTGAGGGGCAGGGCCAGGACTCGAACACGATTCCAAGCACAGACCCTTTTCTGGAAAACTAGGCTCCACTTCTCTTCCCAGGTCAGGCGGGGGGGGCGAGGGGTTGTGGGCTCAGTTTGCGGGTGTGTAACAGTGAGTTGGTTGGGATGGGAGATCGCTAAAAAGCTTCCAGTTCCCAAATTTTATGAGACTGGTTCTCATGTGCCTGCCCATAAATTCATGTGGCCACTGGATCCGGGTCAGTCACACAGGCTAACGCCCGAGGCCGAAGCAAATGGTCAGCAGAGTCCTGCCTTCCTCACTTACCCACTCATATCCCGTTCCCCTCTGTGGTCAGGGCGCTCTGTGATCTGCTTATGGTGTCTTGCCTTTACTGGAGTCTCAAAAGCCCCAGAGTAAACAGGAAGTGTGGAACTTCACAAGTGTATTAGAGCCCCGCATCTTTACTCTTTCAAGTGAAGCCAAGCCCTGAATACCTGACACCTTTAACCCAGGCATGGGGTTTTTCTGCTTTGGATTCCTTATCATAAATCTGTATGGTTGTTAGCTACCATTAGCTACTACTGCCATTTGTAATACAGTATGCCACATATTATTTCATTTACTCCTCATAAGAAATCTACGGGAAAGGCTATTATTATCCCCATTCTACAGATGATGAAACTGAGGCTCCCAAAAGGGCAGCAACTAGCCCAAGTTCAGACAGCTGGCAGAGCTGAGCTTTGAACCCTGGTCTATGCAACTCAGAATCTCCCTTTTGTGGCCTCTGCAGACCTCAGTCGAGCTAATGAAGGATTAGATTCAATACAAGAAGTACCCTAGGGCCCTGAGCGGCAGCAGAGCCTCTCTTCGTAGGAGCTGGGCGCCATGGAACGCTGGTTTGTAAAGTGGGTGGGCCAGCTAAGAGTCAGCGAAGCCTGTCTGCAAGTGAGTAACATGAGAAACTTTGGCCCTCTCCAGCTTCACCAAACACGGCTGGATGCATTAACAAACACTAATGAGAGCAGTCAGCATCAGTCAGATGCAGCCAGCTGCAGGGGGCGGAGGGCAGACGCTGCCCAGCCACGCTCAGCTAACTCTGCGGATCAGGGGGCTGGAAGGCTGCCCTGCTGGCTGCTCATTGCCCTGCTTAAACCAAAAGTCACCTCTCGGGAGAGAAATGCTAACTCGTGCACAACCCTCAGGAATGCAGATTCCTCCTCCCTCTTCTGGAGGTTAGTCAACCCCGGTCTGCACCACACTACCACTGCCCCCCCGCCCACAACACATATCGGGCCCCTCTTCCTCTCTCTTCTGTTCTCTCTCTGTTCCTGGATCTAAACACTGAGCACGAGAGTGGAGGAAGAAAAGGCACCTATTTGACTCCCAGCTCCAGGACCCCTGCCAAGCACCGGCCTCCCAGCTCCCTCTCCTACAGACCCTGAATTGGGTCCAGGATGATTTGGACCCTTCCTGACTCCATGCCTCAGTTTCTCTGATACAGGAAACAGGGAGACTAAGGCTCTGGTTCCTGAGATCACGCTAGGAGCTTTTGGGTGGAACCTGGGAGAAAGCATGCCTTGGACCCCATCCAAGAAGGATTAGCTTCAGTCTTGCCAAAGGATTTTCTCCTAAGTGGCCAGAGTTTGCCTTCCACACCCCCACCTCCTGTTTCCTTGCCCTTTTAATCCTGTAATCCTGCCGCCTTGCCTGTGGACAACTCCTTACGGAGAAAGAAGCATGTCTCCCTCGGGCTGCCAGCCAACTTGGCAGGAGTTTGGAAGATGAAAAAACAGAGGCTTGGAGAAATGAAGTAACTAGCCTCAGTCTACACAGGTCACAGCATCCTGTGTGCGTCTTTCTCCTCCACCAATTCCTTGGATCTTCCCAATGTAGTCATCAAACAGTTTGGTGACCCTAATCCCTCCAATGACATAGAGGCTGCCATTTATTGACAGCCAAGCAGGTCACATGCAACTCATTTCACCCTCACCACTTCCGTTTCAAGATCAAAAACTGTTTTTCACCCCATTTTATGGACAAGAAAACTGAGGCTTAGAGAAGTTAAGTGATTTGCTCAGGGCCTCAGGGTGTGTAAGTAGGAGCAGCATTCACACCTAAGTGTCAGAGGCTGCGTGTTCCTCTAACAAAGGGGTGACCCCATGGTGTGCACTCTGAGTGTCCTAGAACATCAGAGGGAGAAGATCTCAAAGATGAGCCAAACGATTCAGTGTGCAGGTAGGGAAACTGAGGCCCAGAAAGGACAAAGGACTTACTAATCATCACACAGCCAATTGGTGACAGAATTGGCCCCGAGCCCTGGTTTACCAGGTCCCAATGGAGGATTGTAAGTGCAGGGGAAATCTCCCGACTGGGTTTATTGGGGGCTTGGACGGCCAGCTCCAGTGGCCTGGGCCATGCCTACCTGCCGGTAAGAAGTTGGCTCCGCGAAGGCGTGCAGATGGGCTGGATGTAATAATTCTCCAACTTGACACCCTCGGCCGCCAGCCGGTCCAGCGTAGGGGTCTCGATATCTGAGCCATGGTAGCCCACGTCGTGGTAGCCCTGGTCGTCGGTGAGGATAAAGATGATGTGGGGAGGCTGGGGTGGAGCGGCCGAGGGCTGCTCGCTCGCCTCCCCGGGCCCGTCAGCCAGCAGGCTCGGCTTGGCCCAGTCCCAGGACAGGTAGCCCAAGCTGAGCAGGCTGATGAGAGAGACGCCGGTGAGAGCGTGCATCGCCATGCCGGCCTGCGCGTCCCGGCGCGCAGAGCTCCCAGGGCCTCACCGCCTCGCGCGCCCAGGGCGCACGGCCCGCACGCACGCCGGCCGGCTGGCCCGGACGCTGCGAGAGGGCTCAGCGCCCCAGGGAATGGCCCAGAGGCTGGTCCGAGACTGGCGGCCCGACAGCGAGGCCGGTCCTGCGCGGCCGCAGCGGGGCGCTCTGGGGAGGTCAGGCCGGAGCCGAGGGGCCTCCCGCCGCCTGAGCGCCCGCCCTGCGCCGCCCTCGCTCCCTCTCCCCCAGCTTAGCCGGGCCAGCCTGAGACTCGGCGTGGCGGCTTCCAAAAACTGCTCTCCACCATCCTCTGACTCTCCTCTTCCTTCTAGTCCTCGATTTCTCCCGCCTCCTAATTTCTCTCGCCTCTGCTTTCCTTTTCTCCTCCCCTCGACCCTCCAGCCCCTGGCCCGGCCTCTCGCCCCACCCGGAGCCCTGAGAACAGTCGGGCTCCCCGCAGGAAAGTGGGCAGGACCCCAGTGGGGAAGGGGAGGGAGGCACGGGTTGGGCGGGCCTGGTGGGGGGACACCGCGGGAGAGAATGAGAAAAAGTTGTAACATCTGCCGGGGCTGAGCCCCAGGTGGAGGGGCGGGACGGCGAGCGGACTCCGCCCCCGGGCGGGAAGCCCGGCCGGGCCGGCCCGGCCCTCTGGCTCCAGCCTCCGCCCTGGCCCGGACGGGGGAAAGGAGGGAGCGGGGCTGCTTGGAATTCGATGGAACAGCTCGGGAATGGCCTGATCAGACATTCCTTTTTCTTGGAGTCTTAGCATCTCTGAGTGCCAGACCTGGAAAGGACGCGCGTAATTTTCTGTTCCAACCAGGTCATTCTACAGTTGGAGAAACTGAGGCGGGAAACAGACGAGTTCCCGCCCTGAGATGGGCAGGAGCTGGTCTGAGTCACAGAGCAAGTTAGTGCCTTCTTCCCTGGGGCTCACTGTGGCTGTTTCGGTGGCAGCTCCCCTCTGGGCAGTGGAGAATGGGGACGACTTTGGCCAGCACCCGGGCTGGAAATCAGGAAACTTAGGTTCTGGCCTTGCCAGCTTCCCTCTCCCAACCCCTCCCCCTCCTCATTCTGCAATTCACAGCTAGAATCTTAGAATGCCAGCGCTGGAATGCAGAGGACAGAGACTGCGGTATCCATCTTGTATCCACAGGGTCCAGCAGCTCTGTCAGTATCTGTTGAACGAATGAATGGATGAACCCAGACCATCTCCCACCCAAGGAAATCTCCACAGCAGAGAACTTGGGGGACTCCCAGGCCAGGGAAGTATCATAAATGAGCAAAGCCAGGGGCCAGCTGTATTGCCAGAAGAAGGAGGGCTGCAGGGAGCTGAGGGAAAGACCACAGGCTTGTGTCCAGCTGACCACTGTCGTGCAAGAATGTGGATGTTGTTTCCTGATATTCTGACTTTCCAAGAACACCCAAATCCAGATTATTATGAGAAATATTTCCATTATTATGTGCTAGCAACTATTTAAAAAAAAAAAAACTTAAGCACTGTGGGGGCCAAATCAAATCTATCTGAAGAATATTTTAGGCCATTGGGTGCCTGTTTGCAATTTCTGCTCTGCATCGTTTTTCAAATTTTTACTAGCCTACATTTTTAGATGGGAAAACTGAGTTCAACAAAACCAGTTAGGCTCCTTTCCTACCAGGCCTTCCAATGTTTAGTATGCTGATCTCCAGGAGGGAGGTTGGTAAACCTGTATTTCCCAATTTTATGTGCCCAAGGACCTTCTTTTTCTCAGAGCTTCTCAAAGAGCTGATGTTTTGTGAACTTTGGGAAACAAAGGCTGCCCAGGTGAGTCTTCTGTGCTAGCATCCTTCCCCTGCCAGTGTTCTGTCCTGATCCCTTCCCTCTTCCTTAAAACCACTGTGTGCTGGGAAAGAAACCAGACCTCCAAAATAGCAGCCCGAGTGAATCTGCATTTTGAAATGAGGACTGCGTGGGGCCGCCGCTCCTGTTTGCTCAAAGCCCCATATTTAGGGTGACCAGATTTATCAGAAGGGAAAACTGAGCCTGTTGTTCTAGCAAAAGAAATGTTGAGGACAGACAGGAAAAATACAGCCTCCCGAGAGGAATGCTGCTAAAACGGTGTTTCCGGAGGCTTTGGCCTGAGGCTGTCCTGGGGGGCAGAGTGGGGCAAGTCACAGGAGGTCAGATGGACTGGGAGTTTGCAATCTTTGCGCTGTCCCAGATCTCGGTCAGGAGGAACTGGAGAAAGGGCAAGGAGGTTGGAGATGGGGATTCAGCCTGGAAGAAAAAAGGTCCTGGGAGGCAAGCTCCCGGGCTGCACATCTCTGTGGGGCTGTCACAGGGACAAGACAAGCAGAATTTCTGAGCGTTCGACACTACGCACTCTGACGTCAGACTGCTTGAGTTCACATCCAGCCATTTGTTTGGGGTCAGGCCTTGGGCAAACTATTTTGCCTCTCTCACCCTTAATGTCTTCATCTGTGAAATGGGATAATAACATAAATGAGATGCAGTACAGTCTCAGGAACATGCCCAGCACGTATTCAGCACTCAGGGAATGTGAACGGTGATGATGATTATTCTCTGTGGTTCTGAGAGAAAAGACTAAGTCCTGTGGGTGAAAGCTACTGGAAGACAGATTTCAGGCCACTTGAAGGGATTAGCTGTGTGGGAAATCTGGCAGCTTACTTAATAAAAGGATGGCAGTGACATGTGAATCACCATGTGGAGAGGAGTGGGTGGACCTCTCGGGTCCAACTCTTATTCCCCAATATTCACATTTCTTTTAAGAGTCCCTCAGTAATCACCAAAACCCACAGTGGCCTCAGAGGGCACCATTCCTCCTCTCATGTTCTAGGGAAATAAACACTGATCCTCCGCTCTTCCTTTAATGCCATTACTGGGCCAGGCTGGAACATTTAAGCCAGACATTTCCAAAGGCTCAGGGATGTCAAGGGGGAAATAAACACAAAATGTGAATCCAGGTCATATCGCTTTCAAGATGTGGCTCATTCATCCTCCCTTTGTGTTCTCTGCAGGATGCCCGCCTGCCTTCTTTCCTGGGACAATGTCCATCAGCCCTACCCCTACCCAGGTAGACTCTCAAGAACTCCAAGACGTCTCAAGTTCAGGCCCAAGAAGTCAGACTCAGAGAAACAGAAGTTCCCTCTCCAGCTAAGCTGGCCTTTGCAGTGTCTATCTCAGGACCTACCTCTTTCTGAGATGATTGACAGCAGGAATATCCATCCCATACAGGGAAGGTGTGCGCACGGGCCCCCCCCCCCCCACACCAACCCCGTTCACATAGGTGCATGCTTACCCCATAATGCCCAAAGGACAGCTTCTTTAAAACACTACAGGAAACCTAACACCTGCACACAGAATGTACATCAGATGTGTATCAGGTGCAGATCAGGGGTGTAGGGTTTTTACTTCCTGTCGGAGATTTCCATTGATGAAATCAGACTTCAAAAAGCACTGAGCTCCTCATTACTGGAACTATGCAAGAAGATAATAAAGTGCCCATCGTCCAGGAGGGAATAGGAGAGATTCTTTTTTTTCCTCCCCAAAGCCCCAGCACACAGTTGTATATCCTGGTTGTAAGTCATTCTAGTTCTTCTATGTGGGATGCCGCCACAGCATGGCCTGATGGATAATGTGTAGGTTTGTACCCAGGATCTAAACTGCCAAACTCCAGGCCGCCTAACGGAGCACACAAACTTAGCCACTCAGCCACAGGGTCGGCCCCCTATGGGAGATATTCTTGAACTAAAATGGGGAGAAAAGCTAAAGGACTTTGAAAGTTCTTCCAAATTGAAAATGTTATGATTCTAATTATATATCCCCAGAAAACTTTTTAGGATGTGGAGATAAAAAAGTAGAAAACTGGGTAAGTCTGTTTTGTGGCTTTGTCTTTCATTGCTATGTGTGGTGTGTGTGTGCAGGTGTGTACGTATGTTTGGCCATCTTTGAACTAAAATTATCTTAGTACAGATATTATTTCCTTCTGACTTAATTGACCTTGGCAAAGATGTGCAGATTATGCATGCTGTCATCCTCTAGAGGACGATTTTTCTAGGCTGGACCTAATCAAGGACATAAAAGAAAACATAGAAGGGCTCTGCACAGTCGAAATGTCGCAGAGTTCAATGCCTTAACTCAGAGGAGAGCTCCTCAGGCCTTCCTCACTCCAGACCTACCGACTCTGACTTCATACACAGTTCTTGCCAGGCTAAGGATTTGGTTTCCCAGCCCAAGAATATTGGAAGCAGCTCAGAGGGAACATGTAAGAAGGTGGTTTGAGGCAATTACCCATTTTATAGTAATACAGGTTCACAGTGAAAACATTAAGGAGAAATAAAAGAATAAACATAAAAATCAGACTGATGAATTTCAAAAGCCTGGAAGTTTGGGGACATTTGATGTAGGAGCAAAGAGCTATATCCACCTGAACAAACCTGAGGGCATCACCAAATCACAGCCCAGGAGAGGAGTGCATGATGAGTCGCCTTCCTGAGTTTCAATTCTGTTCAAGATCCTCTCTTTAAGAAAGCTGGGGAAGGCATCGGCTATTTTTTAAGGTTTTCATCCAAAGCGGTTACTACAGCAAGTTCGTGGTGTAAGCTTCAGCTGTAGAACATCCTCCCTGGCGATGCAGGCTCAAGAGGCAGTGGGTCCCATGGTGATGAGGCTGCTGCACTGCTGGGATGTGGAGGTCAGACTCAGCAACCTGTGAGCATGCAACTCAGAGGCAGACCCCACTCATCTGCCTCCTGCCTCCTCTTCACAGCCCACGGATGCCGGCATTAAGTTCCCTGTACTTCAAGCCCCATGTGCGTCTGTAGCTTGAAAGCGTAAGTGGCACTCGGGACAGAAGCACACTGAGTGGGAGCACAGAATTCCAGTTCTGGTGCCCTTTTTCAACAGTTAGGCCATATTCTCCTAATGAGCAGCTTCTCTTTTGAAAAAAAGCCCTTTCAAGAGAAAATTCCACAGGTTCCCTCGGTCGCCTAGTCTGGTGGCCCCTGATTCTCCCTTTAACTCCCACGCTTTCAACTAGTGCATCATTAATTATAATTAATTAATGACTAATGGTGAGGACGGAGGTGTTTAAGAAAGCCATGCCGGCTGCGTTATGGAGAATGTGTTTCAAGGGTCTCGGTCCAGGGTCCATGTAAGAAGTCCAGGTGGAGACCCACCTGCCCAGATGAGCTGTTCTCCGCAGTGGGCAGGCTGAGGGGCATCTGGGGCCCAGTTCTTGCTGGATATTATTTGGGCAAAATGGTTCTGGGAAGAAAAGAGTTTTCTTCCTTGATGCTGGGGCACCCTCTTTAGCATTTCCGGAGAGATGCACATCCCTCCTGCCGACCCTTGCTTCCGGCCCTCTTGGTGGTCTTGCTGAGCACCCTTGTCTTAGTGTCGGGATCCCCACGTCAGACATCTGAGCCAGGAGTGGCAAGAGCCTGGGCACCCGCGGCCCCTGCCTTTAACCCTTCATGGGGCCCCAGCCCTGGGCATTTCAATGGCTCCTTTCTCTGGCGCTCAATGAAACATTCTTCCGAGTAGATTATTGAAAGCAGAGCTCTGGGTACACAATGGGCGCTCTGTGCTCTCGGCCGCTGCCCAATCTGTTTGCCCAGGCTGACTGCGGCCTCGCCTCTCCGCACACTCCCCACCCTCCATCCACCCGACCCCGGCCCCACCTCGAGGCCAGCTCAAAGGGAGGCCGTATGAAAGGACTTGTTCTCCGCCTTTTCAGAAGTTCCCGCCCTGGCCTCTGCCAGGCTCGGGGGGAATTAGACTAACGGGACCCAGGCCTGCCTCCAGCCCGTCCATCTGGGGCTCTGTCCACTTTGATGTCCAGAGGCTTCCGTCCTCACTGGTCAGCTGAAGTTTCTCTCTCTTATATACACACACGTGCAGACACACACACACACACACCAACACACACCCCAGACAGGACTTTCAAACAAAGAGGTGAAGTCTCAGAGAATCAGACAGAGCGTGGGGGGCACTGAGATCCAGATAAACAGAGGGGCTCCTAAAAGTGAGGATGGTGGGCTTCCCGCCAGCTCCCCCCGAGGACTCTAAGTTCCTTCCAGTTTCAGGGAAGGCAAGAGAGTGTCCTGGTTAAATGCGAGACCCCTGGAGCCAGCCTGCCTGTGTTCCAGCTCGGCTCTGCCGTTTGCTAGCTGTGTGACTGAGCTATCTGAGTTAACCTCTCCGTGCCCAAGTTTTCTTATTTGTAAAACAGGAATAATAATAGTACCCAGCTCAGAAGGCTGTGTTGAGGGTTACAGCGACGGCGTGGGAAGCTCTCAGCACAGGGCCTGCTGCCTAATAAGCTCTCATGAAGTGAAAGCTATTATTATTGCTACTACACTTACCGTCTATTGTCATTACACTTAGAGTCTATTCCTACGAGTGCATAGCCTTAGGGACAAAAAGCTGCATTTCCTTGGTCAAGTCCTTCCTCTCCTCCAAAATTTTCAATGGCTACCAACTGCCTGCAGTAAAAACTTAGAGCTCCTTGGCTTGCCACTCAGGGACAGAACTTCTGCTTTCTCCTTCATAATAGTCACTGGAAACATGGAGGGTAAATGGGTCCCATCTCTACTACATATTATGATTGCCATTGCCATCATCTACTGTACTCGGAGAAACTGGCTTTTAGCACAAACCGTAAGGAAACCCTCCCTAAGGTAAAAAAAAGGAACCCTGAACCAATACCAAATTGAAATTTGGAAGTAATAATAACAATATAATAGCTTGCATTTATTAGACATCTACTGTATGCCAGGTACCATGCACAACTTTTTATATCCATTATCTCACTTAATTCTCACGCAGTCCTGTGACGTGTGTAACATTATCATCATCATTTGCATCTCACAGATGGACAAACAGAGAAACAAAGAAAGGATGAGGAGTTTGCCCAAGGTCACAAAGCTAGGCAGTGTCAGAGCGGGGATTTGAACCTGGGTCTCGAATCTCATGCCTGCTATAGTAAGTACCCCACCGTTTGTTCCCCTGTGAGAGACCCCTGCCTGTCGATGGGGCCTTCACTTGCAGATTCCCGTCTGCACTCAAGTGGTTACATGCCTGCTCTCCCACTGCCTTGCAATACCTGGTGGTCCCCTTGCCCAGTGACATCCTGGGTGGAGCTGCCTTCTGCACTGCTCTACCCGTCGGGCATCGATTGGGAAGTGAGCTACCTTATATGCCTACTCTCAAGCCTGTTCCCTGCCTTCAAATCCCCCTCCTTGAGGCCCCAGTGCATGCTCCAGTGGCTTCGGGATGTCCCAAAGCCCTTCCAGACAGAGGCTTTCCCTGGCTGTTTATCTTCTCAGACCCAGATGTCACCTGTCAGCTCTGCCTCCCTGTGAAACAAGAGTCAGTCTCCTGGGGCAGTAATCTTGCCGGGCTTTTCTTCTAGGGGACAGCACAACCCAGCCCCCGCTGCCTCCTGGCCTTGGCTAGACAGCTCGAAGTCAGGGATGCTCACTAATCACAGGGATGAGGCTTGCCTGTGTTCCCATGGCAACTGCTGCGCTCCACTTAGTCAATCACTTTTTGAAGCTCCTGCTGGTGTGAAAGTTATTTTGCATAGAAGTGCTTAACTCTTATCCGGGAACTCTGCTCTGGATCTTTAGATCCTTCGGGTCCCTTATAAAGTTGATTTTCTCTTTCCTCCCTTTGTCGAGGTCCTTTCATCTTTAAAGCTCAGCTCAAACCCCACCTCTTCTAACAGACCTTTCCAGATCCCCTCTCCTCCTCTCCCCATGTGGAGTCAATCTCTTGTTCCCACACTCCCCTGGGGCGTATTTATGGCCCTGTTAGTTCACAGTCGGCCTGTTTCACAGTTCTTTATGTGTCTCCTTCCAAGCCCCTGGTGAGTGATCAGCCCTTAGTAGGTGCAAAACAAACATTTGTTTGAATTTATTTGAATTTCCCTTTCAGGGTTTTAAAAAATTACTATTATTAACAGTACAGGCCATTACTAATAATCCCTTACGCCTGTAAAATTATTTACAGTTTATATATAGCTTCATGCTTGAGGGCACTGCTGTAAACCCCAGCTCCACCCTTGCTAGCTGTGTGACAGTGTACAAGGCTTGTAACTGGTCTCAACCTACTTCTCATCAGGAAAATGGATTGTTGTAAACATAAAAATAAATGTGTAAAGGGTTTACTTAGCACAGGGCCAGATGCCTGGTGATGCCTCCATAAATGTTAGCTATTATAACTCACAGTATCATTTGGACCTCACAAAAACTCTAGCATGTGAAGAAAGGCAGGGCTTTTGTCAGTGTCATCACTGTCATTAATGACACGTGAAGAGACTGACACTCAGAGAGGGGAAGGTTTGCCCCGCTGTTCACACTTTAGCCGAATGCGGCAGTGGGCACCTGTTGTTTGCCTTGAGGCCATCTGCCCTTTCCTGGTGACAGAACCTAGATTTTCCTTTACAAAACCTCTCCTGCCCACTGGTGGGTCACCTCCAGGGGCAGCCTTGGATGATCGGAGCATCAAATGTCCCTGGACACAGTGATTGATTCAAGGACGTTCAAGGGACCCAAGTCAGTCTAATGAGACTAAATTCTGAGACTTTTGTTTGAATTTTTGAGAACAAACTTGTCTCTTTCTGCTGGACTATACGCCTGGACCTACCTGAGGCTAACTCCAACAGAGAGGAAAGCCAAGTGCAGAGGTGGAGACAGATCAATTCATGGTAATGTCAGTGGAGCCATAAATCCTGAAGCTGGAACTACCCTGCACTTCAGTGGTGTGAACCGATACAGTCTCTCCTTCTCATGCCAGTTTGCGTTGGTGTCTGTCACCTGCAACTGATTAAGTACCAACTATTGCAAGTATACTCCCCCTCCACACAGAAGTCAGGGATCTCTTTATTCCATCCATTCACTTAACAAACACTTATTGAGCACCTACTGTGTGCCATCCACTCAACTGGGCTGAGACTACAGGGGCGGACAAGACATGCTGCACAGCCCTCCTGGAGTTAGTTGGTAGTCCATTGTCATCCCACTTGACATATGAAGAGAGTGAGGCTCAGAGAGGGGAACACCCAGAGGTATGTGTCCTTCAAACGATTTACAGCACCACAGTCCTGAACGAGGCTGGGCCGGAGCTGAGGCTGGCAGCTGAGACTGGTTAGTCCCTGGCAGGAAGGACTGGTTTAGGCATTTGTGAGTTTCTGCTCATCCCAGGCAAAAGCAGGAAGATTGTGAGCCAAGGCGGGAGGTTGGACGTGGAGGCTGAGGTTCTAGTCCCCCAGGTCCAGGACTCCGGGCAGGGCAAGTTTCCTGGGAGAAGCGTGGCTCCAAGGTCTGATGTGGGGGATTTGACTCCCGTGCACTGGGCTCAAACTCCCATTGTTAAAGGCTCTCCAGCATCAGGATCATCCTGGGAGAATAACCCAGGGAGGAGGCTTCGTCTCCCAGGAGGTTTCACTACGCTCCTCCAAGAGGAAGGCCATACTCTCCAGCCTAAGCTGAGGCTGGTTTTCCTCCTTCATCTGATGACTCATCCCGGGAGAGCCCAGCCTTCCTGGGCCAGGCCCCTCGGGGAGGCTGTGATGCCTAGAAGTCAGATTTGCACTCAGCTTGCTTTGTTCGCTCCTGCCTCATCTGTCCCCAGCACAGGGTCCGGCATGTGAAGATGGAGAAGTTTTTCTCGAATGAACATTTGCGGGGTTTTTGAAGATGGCAGAGGTGTCCATTGTGAGGCAGATTGACCATGAAGCTAGTCCGGTTTAAGCTTCAGAACCCCTCCCTGGCACGGGGCCCTCACTAAGTCCTGGGAGAGGCCCTAGCAGTGTGTTCACATGGTCATGTGCTTCTTACACAAGTCGTTCTAACTGCAATCGGTTGAGATCGCTGACTCTTTCCACTCTGACCTTCTTGCTGTCATATGGCTTTGGAATGGCTGTGGCATTTTTGGAGTCTTATTAAGGGGAAATTGAATTGGGGATACATCAGTTTGCATTTGGTGGCTGTCTAGGCTCCACATACAGGTAGGTCGTCTGTCTTGGTATAGAAAGGTCTCACAGGACCCTCTGTCTGCTGAGCTGACTCACCTGGCATAATGACACAAAAGTGCAGACTCAGAGCTTGCATGGTGACATGAACATGTCCTCCAGTACCTGGCCACAGAAGAATGTGTGTGTTGGAAAGGAGAGACAGTTTGAAATCTAGGGAGTCAGAGGCTAAGTTGTGGAAAATTCTCCCAATTATCAGACCTGTACAATTGTAAGGAGAGGACTTGGTGCTCAGAGATGCTTAGACAAAATGGAAGTTATTTCCTGTCAGCAATAGTCTCTATAATACAATGGATACAATTATAAATGCACCATAACCTTCTTTTTTTTTTCCTTTTTGATGGGTATCGTGTTGCTAATGGGTGGAATCGTATCCTTCCAAAAAGATATGTTGAAGCCCTAACCCCGAGTAGCTCAGACTGACAGCTTATTGCGGAACAGGGTCTTTACGGAAGTAACCACGTTAAAATGAGGTCATCTAATCCAATACGACTAGTGTCCTTATAAAAAGGGGAAGTTTGGACACAGAGACACGTATACGGGGGAAACCCCACGTAAAGATGAAGGCAGAGATTGGGGTGATGAATCACAAGCCAGGGAACACTAAAGGTTGTCAGCAAAGCACCAGAAGCTGGGGGAGGGGCCTGGAACAGATTCTCCCTCTCAGCCCCCAGAAGGAACCAACCCTGCCGACACCTCGATTTCAGACTTGTATCCTCTAGAAATGGGAGGCGATCCATCTCTACTGTTTAGGCCGCCCAGGTTGTGGTATTGGTTATGGCAGCCCCGGTAAACTCGTAGATACGTGAAAGAGAATTGATCAGAAGACCTGTGTGTGCAGGCCGCAAACTTGGAGCAATACTACAAACATCCGTGCATGAAGTCCCGTGTTTTGTGCATTCCAACTATCAGAAATTTTAAAAAAGTTCAATGAACTATTGAATTACCACCGCAAGAGGGAAAAGTGGATTATTTTTCTATTTTCTTTGTAGAAAATTATTACAAAATGATTTTCCTACCAAGAGTATACATAAGATGACACCAGTGGCCTGCCCTCACCCTCCAAAGGCTGCACTGCTCCTGCTATCCAGAACTTTCTCCCATTGTCCGCAACTAGGCCCTCCTTACCTCCACCCCCAGGGCTCTCATCCCACTGCCTATGTGTGCTCCCTAGATCCTACTTAGAACAACTGGCCTGGCTCTGCTCCTGTGGGCCCAGATGCCAGATTTGAGATCCTAGAGAATTAAGAGGTCAGAGTGGTCTGGACCTTATCTCCAAAACCACCCTCCCCATCAGTTTCCATTCATTTCCTCCACGAAGGAAACAAAATTGGAGGGGCCGGCCCTGTGGCTGACTGGTTAAGTTTACACCCTCTGCTTTGGCAGCCCAGGGTTTCCTCGGTTTGGATCCTGGGCGCGGACATGGCACTGCCTGTCAGGCCACGCTGAGGCGGCGTCCCACATGCCACAACTAGAAGGACCCACAACTAAGAATATACAACTATGTACTCGGGGCTTTAGGGAGAAAAAGGAAAAATAAAATCTTTACAAAATTGGAGGTTTTTCCTCTCAGAACCTGAAGGAGCGTTGCTTCATGCTTGGCCACAGACGAGCCGTCTCAATCGCCCTGTGAAAGGCCATCTAAACATTGGCGATTCTGCTGGGTTTTTCTTTCCACCTTTTCCTCTCCTCCCCCGGTCTGGCCTCCAGCCTCCCTTCAGTTTCCCCTGCTCCACAGTGTCCTCAGGGGAACCCAAGCCCTCTTCTCCCCTGCAACCCGCCTCCCGCCTACCCTTCCCACCAGCCTCCTCAGCTGACTCTCATCAGATGACCAGCTGGAGTCAAGTTTTTCTTTGGGTCTGTCTGAGGCTCTTGGCTAAGGACCTGGGGAGAAGCAGAAGGAAGTAAAGATGGTTCAGGTTGGGACATGGTGGCTCACCTGTGGAGGGTTCTACCTGGAGCACTCTCAAACACAATTTGAGCCATCAAGATTCTGAATTCAGTGCTGAGAAGATGGTATCAGTCAGGACACTTGGGGTGACAGAAACCCAACTCACAGCTTAGGCAAGAAGGGGGAATTTTCTGACTTGTGTAACCGCAAGGAAGAAGATGGGACAGAGGCCGGCTCAGTGGTGTAGTGATTAAGTTGGGCGCACTCTGCTTCAGCAGCCCTGGTTTGTGGGTTGGGATCCCAGGCATAGACCTACACCACTCATCAGCCATGCTGTGGCAGTGACCCACATACAAAATAGAGGAAGACTGGCACAGATGTTAGCTCAGGGCTAACCTTCCTCACCAAAAGAAGAAGAAGATGGGATAGAGCAGAGTTTCAGTGATGACTTCAACTCTTTCCTTCTTTCACATTTTCCCCGATGAACTTGGGTATCATTTCCATTCTTCTAGACGAGTAGTGCCCAGAGACTCAGAACCCAGTCTTTCTTGATCCAAGTTAAAAAGTCCCAGGGAACTCATAGACTGCTGATGGGGGTGTAAAATGATGTGGCCACTGCAGAAAACAAAACGCTAAACATAGAGTTGCCATATGACCCACAATTCCGCTCCTCACTGTATACCCAACAGAATTGAAAACAGGCTCAAACACACACTTGTACATGCATGTTCACAGCAGCACTCGTCACAATAGCCAAACGGGAGAAACAGCCCAAATGTCCTTCAACAGATAAATGGATAAATTTACCCATTTATCCGTACTACGTAAGTGTGTGTAGTAAATACTTACAATGGAATTTTGCTCCACTAAAGGAGGAATGGATACATGCCACAGTGTGGATGAACCTCAAAACTATTACGCTAAGTAAAAGAAGCCAGACACAAAAGTTTTCATCCTGTGTGATTCCATCTATGTGAAATATCTAGAATAAATAAATCCATAGAGACAGAATGCAGATTGGTGGTTGCCAGGGCAACTGGAAAGGGGAAATGGAGAGCAACTGCTTAATTGACGTGAGGTTTCCTTTGGAGGTGATGAAAAGGTTTTGGAATTAGATAGAGGTGGTGGTTGCACAGCATTGAATTGAATTGTTGGCTCATTTTAAAAAGGTTAATTTTAGATTGTGTGAATTTTACCCACCAAAATTTCAAAGTCCCAGAGAAGAGCTCTGATTGGCCTCACTTGGGTCAGGTGCCCACCTTGGCCAGTCAACAGGGACTAGAGGAGGATCTGCAAAGAGATGGCAGCTCCCACTGGAGTCCCAAGGTTCAGTCAAGGGAAACTACATCTCCTGACGAGGTGGGAGCCAGGGTGCTCTTCCGAGAAAAGGAAACTTTAGTTTAATAAGTAGAAGAACCACCAAACATCAGAGCTAAAAGAGAATTTAGAACCACATCATCAGTCTGGAGGCCACTAGTTAAGTATGTATGTTTAGACTTAAATTAATTCAGTTTCTAAATAGAACTAGCTCCTTTCAAGAGCTAGTGACTACCATATTGGACAGCATAGATACAGAACTTTTCCATCATTGCAGAGATTGGAGAAATTGCTCTCTACTGGAGAGCACTAATTTAGAGATTGTAGAGTCCAACCCCTTCATTTGATAGGTGAGGAAAACGAAGCCTAGAGAGAGGAAAAGGCTTACACAACACGCACAACAACTTAGAGCCACAGCAGAACCAGCACTCAGGCCTCTTGACTCCTATTTCTTCGATATTCTTTCCCTGTATTAACATAGTGTGTAGGGTGCTAACTCTATTCAGGGAGCTCTGAGTTTCACAGAAGAGGAAACATGCCCACAAGAATGACAGGGCAGCCCCTTCAATTCCATTCGAAAAAATTGCTGAGAGCCTGTGGTGGGCCAAGGACCCAATCATGCCAGGAAAAGCACGCCACAGACAGAGAGGGTGACTGGCAAAATGTGGGAGAAGTGGAGATGAGATTTTTAATTGGAAAAAAGCTCTAATGTCTTTCTGCTTATGAAAGCAACACGCTGGTTGCATGCAATTTAGAAAACCTTGAAAAATATTAAGAAAAAAATCAGCATCACTATAATTTTTCTGACTCAGACTGTCATGGTTAACATTTTTATATATATCCTACTAGGTCTTTTTTTTCTATGCGGTTCCAATTAGACATACATATATGAATAAAAATGCATGTTATGCATTTTGTTCTGTCTCCTGCTTTTTTCGCTGAATATATTTTGTACATTTTATTATGTCATCAAATGTAGATTCATGCCATCGTTTTAATATCTGTGAGAGATGAATTTTGAGTGGAAGGTTCTGAAAGGCTCCTTTGACGAAGTGGCATTTGAACAGACCCTTGAAGGATCAGGAGGCAGAGACAGTGGCCAGGGCATTCTTAGCAGTGGGGACAGTGTGAACAAAAGTCAAGTCAGTGACAATCCACTCTGCCTACTGGATCTGGCCTTTGATAGATGAGGGAACTGGCTCCCACAGAGGGGAGGTAATTTTACGAAGGTCGTGCAATGAGTCAGTGTTAAGGGTGAGACTTGAACCCAGGACTCCCAACTTCCAGTCCAGGGCTTTGGCCTCCACAAAGTCCAGTCTGGAGTCTTCAAACGAGCACTCGAGGCCCTACATCACCTGGTTCTCATCCACTTCCATTAGCTAGAAAATAATCAGTTGCATGGAGAGAGCCCTCACCCACGTCAGGCCGCGAGCTGGGGCCTGGCCCGCGAACCACCCCAAGACCTTCTCCTCTCCCGGGGGCTGGGCCTGCACCACCCCTGAGTCACCGTCAGCCTGCCTGCCGCTATGAGTCAGCAGCATTCTTCGGGGCTGAGAGTGTTCACCGCAGTGCAACCACAGGCCCTCCCCTGCACCTTGGTGAGCCTGGCGCATCCTCAGCTAGGCTAGACGTAACAGAATCAACCGGATGAGTGGCCTCGGGTCATGGCCCGACAGCCTGGGAGCTGACCTGTGGGGGCCTAAGGGATTCAGATGACTCAGAGAAACCCTGCCTCTGTGCTGCCTGGAAGCTGGACGCTCACCCCACATGCTCTCTGTGAAGGAGCTCATGGGGAAAGCACCAGCAATTGCCTTGGCTGGGAGAAGAGTGGTGGGGGCAGTTGACAGTTCTCTGACATCACCTCCACCTCTCTTTGGGCAAGTCACCCCCTACCTCTGGGCACAGGGGGGATGTTAAGAGCACAGGTAAGAGCGCAGGCTTTGCCACAAGACAAACCTGTGTTGGGGTTGGAGTCCCAACTCTGCCTCTTCCTCACATGTGACCTTGGCAAGTTACCTAACCTCTCTGGGCCTCTGAAAAGAAGAAAACCTGTTCCTCCTCACGGGGCCATGGCAGGACCGAACGAGATAATGTACCTAACACATTTAGCATAGAGAAAGCTCTCAAGAATCGGTACCTATTACTAAGATCAGAGTAAATGTTATCCAGGGTCTCTTCTGGCATTCTCCTTTTATTCATTCACCCAATCACTCCTTCATTCATTTAACCAATATTTATTGAGTGCTCACCAGTTGGGGACAGAGCTCGGAACAGGGCTTTCCAGGGAATGCAGGTCACCTGATTGCTGACATTCACAGTTAAGGACTTTGCTGAGCAGAGAAAACACGGACGTTGACAGTCACGGTCTCTGCCATCATGGGACTTACATTGTAATGGGGAAAAGTGAGATCCATAAACGGGATAACAAGCAAGAAAATTGCAGATGTGGTTGAGGGTGACCGGGGGCACTACTTAGGCGGAGCGGTCAGGGCGGCCCCCCTAAGGGGGCGATGTTTCCGCTGAGACGTGAGGAGCTAGCCTTGTGAAGAGGCAGGAGGAGGAGGGCTTCTGCCCGGGCAAGGGCGGGGCGAGCCGGGTGCCGGGAGAAGGTGTGCTGTGAAGGAATGGCGAGGAGGTGGATGGGCTGCCACGAGCACAGGGACTGCAGTGACAAGAGGAGCCACCACGGAGGAGGACAGGGAGTGGCAAGACCTCTCAAGCCATGTTAAAACATGGTCATTTCTTTCTAAACGCTGGGGTTCCAGGGCAAGGTCCCTGAACGCCTGAATCAGAATTAAGCTGGGAAGAGCTTGACCATTTTCCCAAGGGGGCAGTCTGTGGCCCGTCCAGGCCGCCGACCCTCAGCCCCTCCAGCACAGCAGGACCCTTGGCGGCGAGCCCCTCCCAGGAGCAGGGCGACCGCAGCAAAGCTGCCCTGCGCCGGCTATTTCTGGCGGGGGCGCCCGGCCCTCCAGCTGCATTCCAGGAGCAAACCTGCCCAAATAGCTGGACCTGAGGAATGCATAGCCCACCCCTACCCCTGACACAGGGAGCCTTTTCTCGCCCAGGCCCCTGGGATGAGGCTTTCCAGGGGCTGGGGGTCACCTGATTGCTGCTGTTTATGGTGAAAGGCTTTGCTGAGCAGAGAAAACACAGCTGTCAGCCAGAGGCCCAGCACAACACCTGCGGGGAGGGACCGGGCAAAGAAGCAGAGGGGCTGCCAGGCTCGCCGGGGTCCTCCCCCTGTCTACAGAGTGCGTTCAAGGACCCACATCTACCTTGACTATCCTAAGTAGGGGGACAGCCTGCCATAGATCATCCCCTGAAGCCACTTCAGAGACAGGGAAACTGAGGCCAGGGAAGGGAAGGGACCACCCAGCTAGATAATAATAATTGCTAACATCCAGAATTTTTATGGGTCAGGCCTGACCAACATTCCACAACCCTGTGATGTGTTCCCTGCATTTCATAGATGGTGAAACCGAGGCTTAGAGAGGTTCCGTTACAGGTCCGAGGTCAAGAAGCTTCTGGGTAGGGGAATCTGGATTTAAACCCAGGCCTTCTGACTCGAAAGCTCACTCTGGCTTTATTTGTTGTGTTTTATTTACTTAAACGAATTTTTTCCCAAAGGAAACTTCTTCTCACTACTATTAATGAAGAACCCATATTGGGCAAAGGTAAAAAGAAATGAAACAAAATCCAAATAACGTGAGTCAAGTCTAACTAAAGTCTAACTAAATACTGTTTGTTGCTGTTCAAAGGTCTGAAGCTGAGAGGTGTTCTCGACTGATGAAAAAGATTAGCTCGTGCTGGGAAGGTGTCTGTGACACACCAGTCCTGCCCAGAGCGTTCTCCTTCAAAGGAGCTGAAAGCCACAGTGAGACTGAAGGGGAATTCGGAATTTCACTGGGTGCTTCCCTGCGCTTAATGCCGCTTAGCTATGGGGTCCTCGTTAGTGCTGTCCAAGCATTTCTGGTTTTCTGCCTCTCAGGCACAAGGAAGGACAACACCTCCTGGTTCCTTTGTGGTTGGGTGGGGCCACATGACCAATTCTGGCTCTGCACTGTACATTATTGTGGGCTGGAGCTTTTCATTGCTGGTGCCAGGCCCTTTGACACTCTTTTCCAGAGAGTGGCTGCCTCATAGCCTGGGTCGCAGAGTGAGGACAGTGCCGAGAGAGAGAGAGACAGAGAGAGACAGAGAGAGACAGAGAGAGAGAACCCCCAGTGGAGCCACAGAGAACGTGTAACATGAGCAAGAAATAAGCCTTGATGTTATAAGCCATTAAGACTTTCAGGTTGTTTATTTAACGCAGCATGACCTAACTATTCGGACTAACGCGGCATGTCATCCATCATACTGAAGACACAGCCCCCTTTTCAGAGCCCCAGCCTTATTTACTGTGCTGGGCTGACAGTGGCCAAGCCCAAGCCCTGGTCTTCCTTGTAGAAGGCTCTTTCCTCCACCTCATCTTCTTCCCTGAGTCCACCATCTGGGAAATGAACCATTTCCCCAAAGCGCTCTTGACTCCTCCCCCTCCCCCCGACTCCCGGGGCTTTGCTCATGCATTTCTCTCTGGCAGGGATAGTACACATCTCCCTCTCTGCCCCAACTAGTGTAGTGGTAAAGAGAGAGGCTGCCTGTATCGGGATTCGGGCTCTGCTATTTACTAGCTGTGTGATCCTAGGCTAGTCACTTCACCTCTCTGGGAAATCAGTTTCCTCATCTATAAAACAGAGAAGCCATAGGACTCTGCCACTCACAGAGCTGTTGTGAGGATTCAATGTGTTAATATCTGTAAAGCACACAGAACAATGTCCAGTGCATAATAAGATATTTGTAAGAATTAAACTACCGGTATGATACCAACATGTTGAAATCCTGCCTCCCTTTTGGAGCCCAGCTTGCATGTCACCATTTCCATGAAGCCTTCTGCAATCCCCCAAATGGAAGCACTCTCTGCTGGCTCTCAGGGCAGGTTGGACAGTGCCTCCATACCCCGTAGGGTGTAAGCCCTTTGGGCAGAGTGGCACCCTGGTGGTCTGCATCTCTCCTCCTCCCTGTACAGGGCCAGCGTGAGGCCTTGCACTCAGGAGGACCAAGGAATGGTGGTTGGGTGAGTTGACTTAGGCCAGGATGGGGAGGAAATCCTTGGGTGTCAGCTAGGGTCGTGTGGGGATGAGAGGGCTCTTGGCCTTGGCCTTACCTCTGGCCCGTGCACTGAAGGCCTGGTGCCTTCTCCCTTATTCCCAGAGGATCACTTTGCACACGAGGTGGAAAGATGGGATATCAAGTATATCAGTTTGCTGGGGCTGCCATCACAGAGTACCGTAAACCGGGAGGCTTAAAACAGAAATTTATTCTCTCACCGTTCTGGAAGCCAGACATCCAAATCAAGGTGTCAGTAGGCCCGGCTGCCTCCAGGATTCTGGGTAGAATCCCTCCCTGCCTCTTCCAGCTTCTGGTGGTGGCCGTTGATCGTCGGCGTTCCTTGGCTTATGGCCGTATCCCTCCAATCTGTGCCTCTATCGTGTGACATGGTGTTCTCAGTGTGTGTCTGTGTCTTCACATGGTGTTCCCATGTGTGTCTTTTCTTCCTATAAAGACACCAGTGGTATTGGATTAGCCCCGCCCCCCAAACCAGTATGACCTCATTTTAACTTGATTTCATCTACAAGTCTATTTCCAAATAAGGTCACACCTACAGGTACTGGGATTAGGACTTCAACGTATCTTTTTGGGGGACACGTTTCAACCCTGAACACCAGGAGTCAGGAGACCTGGCCCCTTGACCTCCGGCTTTTCCCATAGGGGCCTTAGAAACTGGGAGGGAGAAGGTGAGTGGGGAGCTCCGGCCTGGACACTGGGACACCTGGACTCTGCCTTCGACTCCCAGCGTGACCTTGGGTCCTCCCCTTTCCTGGGCCTCCTTCTTCTTCACTGTTAAGACGAGGAAAAGCCCCCCATCTCCAACCAGGTTCTTGTGAGACCCAAAAAAGAGGGGAGTATGAAGGGGCTTTGTAGCCTGACAACCCGTGCACAGATGGGAAGACTCGCTCTCAGCCCTTGACCTCTCTCTCGTGCCTCTCACATGAGCTGGGCAGAGAGTCACTGCAACCGTAGTTTTTCTGCCAACCCTGCTAATCAGACACACCTGAGGCTGGGCCCCCAGCCCTCCACCCTCTCCATCCCCTGGTTCTCTCATCAACTCATCCTTTCTCCCGGCTTCCTTAGTTCAGTTACTTGGCTCCCCAAGGCTCAGTTTCCTTCTCTGTAGAGTGGGAAGAGTGGTTCCCCCTCCATACAGTTGTCTCAAGGATTAAATTTAGAGGCAAGGCAGTTAAGTCAGCATGGTGGCTGGCACATGGTAAATGCTAATAAATATTCATTAGTATTGATTTGATCATCACTATGGGGAAGTAGCACCTACAGCATGTAGAGAGGCAGTGCATCATGGCCATTGCATCTCCCTGAAGCCCATGGGCTTCCTTCATGCATTCATCCAGCAGCCTTTGATTCAGCCACCTACTCAGTGCCTTGCCAGGCTGCGAAGAGGATGGACCTGGATGTTTGGAGAGCCCAATGGTTAGGCTTGCTGTGTGGCTTGCAGAAAGGTCCCTCTCTCTCTGGTCCTCAGTCTTCTCATCTGCACAATGAGAGCATCAGGCTGGGCAATCTCTGGGCAGCCTCACCAGCTTTGCTGCTGTGTGACTCTAGCCCTCAGTGGTCCTTTAGGACACTCTGGCCCCCGAGCAGGAGAGGCACAGGGGCAGGAGCTCAGACAAAGGCCAGAACGCCTGGCTCTTCTTCCTGCTCTGCCACTGATGTGCTTGGGCAGTTTCTTCCCCTCTTTGGGGCTCTTTCCTCCTTCGTCATGGAAGAGGCTGGCCAGGATGAAAGCCCCCAGTCTGCTTTTCTAAGTTCAACAAACAACCCCCCTTTGGAACATGCCAGGTCACCCTCACCACCCAACATTAACATCTGCTGTGTCCTCTACCAGGAGCACCATTTCCCATGTCCACAGTGTACACGTTGTCATTTCATTGAGGTCTTCAGCATTCAGCAAAGCCTCCCCTTTCCTCCCTGCCTAGAACCACACGTGTACACCCAGCCCTGGCACTTTCTCCCTAAAACATTAATCACTACCTGATATCAGGCTACACATTTATATGTAGCTTACTTTTTCCCAGGCTTCCCCACTAGAATGCAAGCCCCGTAACAGCAAGGACCTTCTCCATCTGGTTCAACGTGGCACCCCAGTGCCTAACATAGTACTGGGCGCATAGAAGGTGCTTGAATATTGTGGAAGGAAGACAGGGAGGGAGGGAGGAAGGGTGGAAGGAAAGGAGGAAGGAAGAGAGGAAGGAAGGAAGAAAACGTTACTTACATTCATGTTTTTAGCCTAAGATCACCTAAAACACCTTTTCTTTCTCACCATTGCTTTTGCTAAGCTCTGTCTTTTCAGCTTGTATTTGTCTGTTCAACCACTGTTTATTGCCAGCTGGCTCTGCCCCAGGCGTGGAGCCGAGCCCAGGGGATACGGAGGCGAACCTGACGCCCCAGACCGTCTCCTCTGGATCTTGCATCTTCTGAGGAAGAGACAGGTTAACATTTAACCCAAACAATAAACCAGGCTTATTGTCAGTGCAATGAAGGAGTGCACAAGGCGCCACGTGACAATGGGACTGAAGTCAGGCTGAGGGGCAGGCAGAACTGAGGGGAAGGCTTCTCAGAGGAAGTGACAGGGGACCTAAGTGATCAGTCAGGGGATGCGGAGGGAGACTGGTGGGACTGGCTCTCCAGTGTGAACATGGCAGTCCAGGGACAGGACTCAGCCATCCAGGCCTGGGCCTCCTCTCCCTGTTTCCCTGAGAACCCCTTCTCCCTAGAGGCCTAGTTGGATCCCCCCACCCCAACCAAGCCAGGGTCCTCTCTCCACTCCCTGCACAGCGAAGTGGCCAGCTTCTCTCTGAGCTGTCCCTGTCTTTTTTTTTTTTTTTTGAGGAAGATTAGCCCTGAGTTAACATCTGCCAATACCTCCTCTTTTTGCTGAGGAAGACTAGCCCTGAGCACATCTTCCTCTACTTTACATGTGGGACACCTACCACAGCATGTGGTGGTGCCATGTCCGCACCTGGGATCCGAACTAGCGAACCCTGGGCCGCCGAAGTGGAACGTGTGCTCTTAACCACTGCGCCACCGGGCTGGCCCCATGAGCTGTCCCTGTCTTGCAATAGACTTCTGGCTGCCTGACCCTTCCACGGAATACTCCATCCCCTCCCGCTTTGACACATGCTGGGGTCTGGCTCTAGACAACTCCCCTGACCTCTGCCTGCGGCAGCTTCCAGACCAGCCTCCTTTCTCTCCAGCCTTACCTCTGAGCATTGTCTCTCTGACCTTCCTTGCTTTTCTCTCCTTACTCATCTTTTCCCCTCCCCTCGAGGCTAGGGCGCAACCCCACATTTCTTCCCCCAGTCAGGACCAGAGGCCCCAGGTGATGGAAGACATCCGAGGAGGCATTTTCAGGCAGGTTGCACTTAATCATCATAATAAGCCCTTTAATTATCTCATTGCCTCTTCACGAGGATGCTATTGTTAGTCCCATTTTACAATGGAGGCCTGTAACAGTTGCCCTAGCAGGCGATTGAGTAGGGGCTCCAACCCAGAGCGACCACCTCTCCCTCCAAGCCTTTCACAAAGAGCAGGGCCCTCAGGGCCCATCCACCCCACACCCCTGGGGTGGGGCTTGCCTGGGGCCACCAGTGAGCCAAGGGCCTGCCTGCTCCTTTTCCAGGGAGCCAAGCTGTTACCCCTAAGGAGGGAGTGGGATAGGATTGAGAGACATCAGAATCATAGAACTTTTTAAGTTGGGGCAAAACCTTGGGGAAGGGATTTAGATAGCTGTCCTGTCCTCTGGATATTTTCATAAATAATGATAATTACAGCGGCTACCGCTTACCTAGTGCTTACTATGGGCCAGGCGCTGTTCTAAGCCGTTACACGTGCATTAACCGGCTTGATTCTCATGTAACTATTTATCCCCACTCTACAGATGAGAAAACTGAGGCAAGGAAAAGTTACATCCACAGAGCTACTTGTGATTGTGCTGTCATGGAAGCCAGTGGGCTCCGGAGTCCAGCTCTTAAGCTCGCCTAGTAAACACGGTCAGTCACTAACATAGCCCTTGTCCACGGAGTGACCCAGGCTCGCCCCCACCCAAACCTGAAGACACAAGGGCACAGGGACTGTTCATCACAGCCCACGTATCCCCCAGGGCTTGTCCTCAACCTCTGAACGTGTCCTCCAGACCAGAGGCCATTTACACGGTGATGGGTCTGGATCCCTTTTAGAAGAAAAATACAATTTTCTTTTCCACTCAACAAGCCCATGTTTCTCTCCCCTACCTCCAGCCCCAGTGTTTATTTCAGCAAGGAAAGGGCCTTTGAAGTCCCCACTTCTTGAAAACTGAGAGGGAGAAGCAGGCACTACAAACATTTAAAAGCATGTCCACATTTTGGCTGGAACATGGAACTTTTTTAAGGATTAATAACAGTTTTTGGAAGCCACGGACTGTGCTGCTCTTTCAAGGTGAAAAAAATAATCCGTGGAATATCACGGCTGTCGGGGTCTGGGGGAAAACCCCCGCCGGGGCAGGGAGCAGTGCCAAGGGTCTCCTCAGGCAGAAGGAGGCAGAGTCTAATGAGGAACAGCCCTAAATCTGGTCCAAGGGGAAGATTTCATAGATCCACAGCAAAATGAGAGAAAGAATGTAGTTTTTCGTAAAGCTCCATTCACTCGGTTTGAATCAGACCGTCTTCTGCTCAGGGGTTGTGCCCTTCCTGCTCTGTTTGATATCAAAAAGTCCTTTCTTTAAGGAAATCATGGCTATATTAAACAATAGTCTTTTGAAAATGTGTTTAGCAAAAGAAAATAGTTGGAAATCCTATCTCAGCCTCCAAGTTTTTAATTTTTTGGAAGGTGTCTGGTCTATGAAATCTCAGGTTGGAGAGTAGAGTTGAGGAGGAGGAAAGAGCTGGACACAAGTTATCACAACCTGAAGTAGGAACGGGGGCCTCATGAGACACTGCCAAAGGGCCGAGGAGGTTCTGGGTTCTGGGGCGGTCTCTCCAGATGCAGAGCCTGGGGAAGGCTTCTCGGAGGGGAAGGCGCTGGCGCAGCTCAGGAAGGGCCGGGACCGCTGCACACCCAGGGCCAAGGGACTGCCCCAGGGAGAGGGATGGAAATGTGCAAAGCCGGAGGAAGAAGCAGAACAGCTCTAAGAGGACAGCTGCTTGCCCACGGATCCCTCAGAGCCGGCCTCGTTTACTTCTCATGACAGCCCTGCGTGGAACTTACTCCCGTTATCTCCAGCTGACACCCAGGAAACAGAGGCTCAGCCAGGTTAAAGCCACGTGTAGGTCACACAGCCAGTGGAGGCCACTGGGCACGACAGGCTACATGATTTGCAGGCCCAGTGCACGATGAAAATGTGGGGCCCCTAGTTCAAACCTTAGTAAGAATTTCAAGACGGTGACAGCGGAACATTCAACAAGCACAGGATCCTTCTGAGCGTGGAGCCTTGTGCAACCACTGGGTCGTACGCCAAGGATACCGGCCTTGCCACCTGGCTGGAGTCTGGTTCTTTCCATTAGATGGTGGAGTTAAGTTAAAGAGAGAAAGCAGGGGCCGGCCCGGTGGCACAGCGGTTAAGTGCGCACGTTCCGCTTTGGCGGCCTGGGGTTCTCCGGTTCGGATCCTGGGTGCAGACATGGAACCGCTTGGCAAGCCATGCTGTGGTGGGTGTCCCACATATAAAGTAGAGGAAGATGGGCACGGATGTTAGCTCAGGGCCAGTCTTCCTCAGCAAAAAGAGGAGGATTGGCAGCAGATGCTTGCTCAGGGCTAATCTTCCTCAAAAAAAAAAAAAAGAGAGAGAGAGAGAGAAAGCAGAACCAAAATCTACAATATACCAAATTGTTCATTAATCACTACGTTTAGGGGATGAGACCATAGCTGAATTGTTTCTACTTTTCTGTATAATTTTTAATGTACTTGTGAATTTCTTTAAAACAGAAAAGAAGTAAGTACTTTGCTTTGTTGTTTTAGTGGTTTTACCTGTAGGACGGGAAGAATTATGGAGTTTCCTGGCTGTTCTCTGAGGTCCCCTTCCAGGACCACTTGGTTCGTCCTTGTCATTCCCTTTGACCCTAGACCCCAGTACATCCTCTTTCAGGGCCCCAGCCTGGCCCTGGCCTATCGTTAACTGTCAGGACCAGAATGCATTGTGATAAACCAGAGCATGTGGACTAGTGGAGAGACCATGGGCTTTGGAAGAAACTAGGTCTACTTCTTGCTCTGTCATGAATGTGCTGTGTGGCCTTGGGTAAGCCCCTTTCCCTTTCTGAACCTGATGTTACAGCAGAGCCCTTTCATACAAAGTGGCCTGTGGCTCAAATACTGCAATGGTCAAGGAGGCAACCCCACCCACCAAGATCCTTGCTTGAGTTTCCTCCTTTCCACAAAGAGCAGAGAGGGAGTGAAGCCAGACAGCCTGAGGAGAGGCAATGTGGTAAAGTGGGAAGAGTGCTGGGCCTCCCGTCAGGAATTATAAGTTGGAGATTCTCTAGGTGGGCAGTATCTGTCCCCGTTGGGACTTCTGTCCTCTCTGCTCCAAACTCTCCATGGTTTCCAACTTTCCCCAGAATAAACCCCAAACTCCTTACCCCAAACTCCGTATACATCTGCTCCCATCTCTGCCTCCTGCTCATGCCCCTCCCGCCACAGTAGCCCCCGAGTTCACTGCAAGCTCATTCGCCCTCAGGGATCCTTGTACTGGCTCTTCCCTCTGCCTAGAACTCTTCCCAGGACCTTTGCAAGGCTGCCTTCCTGAATTTGGAGCCCCAGCTGAAATGTCACTCCTCAGAGAGATTTCCCAACTACCCAGCCCCATCCCATGAGCCCGTGTCAGCATCTTCACAGTCCTCATCATCACCTCAACATTTCCTGTTTATTTGTTCGCGTGGTTGCTATCTGTGTATGTCCCCCCTCCTGCCCCATGACAATCAGCATCACGCCAGCAGGGACCTTCTGTCTGCTTCCCCACTGTGGGCGCCCTGCCTAGACATTCAATAAACCTTTGATAAATGAGTGGCTGAACGACTAGAATGGGCCTCAATTTGCGTATCAACACAATGAAAGGGTAGGTATAACTCAGTAGTTCTGGTCACAGATGCCTTTTCAAATACAATACAGTTTAAGGATCCTTTCCCCAAGAAAGCACAGTCACATGACATTTTGCATCCAATTTGGAGAGGGGGTCCCCAGCCCCTTTGAAATCTACCCCAGACTCCCTGATCTTGCTCTGAGGTTTGCAGATTTGGGAACAGAAAACAGTGAAGATCAAATGGCTGTTCCTTTGGTTGCAAAAGGTGCTCAGGATTTGGCACCCTAATTTTGTGGAGTTTCCTCTTTTGAAGACAATATTCCCCCGTTGGTGGCCCCCTCACTCCTGCCCCTAACTCAGCAGACCCCTCAGCAGTCCAGGCTGGTTATTCTTGCTCCTTGGTTGGCCTCTCAGTTCTTATAGGCCCTCTCCCCTCCTCTTCCTGCTGCTAGGATCTTAAGACAGCAGACTCAGGCCCCCCGAAGGAATGGTCCCTTAACACCCACAGGGTCTCCCATCTATAAAACCTTTCAACTTCATAAACTCGTAACTGCAGAAATCTGTCCAAACATTCCGGGGCGGTTGTAACTATTGGTGTTGGCTGGCAGACCTGAGCCCAGCTGCCAAGGCTTTAATGAGGAAATACTTAACAGTCGCAGCCCAGGGTAACGGCCGGGGAGGGTGGGGAGCCCGCAGATGGGTGCCAAGGAGTTGTGAGCCGGCCTCCACAGCACAGTGGACAAGACTGGCTCTGGAGCAAGTGAAATTGACTTAATCCTGTTCTCCTTTGCGGGTGTGAGTGGAAGAGGATAAGAGGGGTCAGAGACGCCGGGACAGCTGTCAAGAGCTAGAGTTTCGCCAGGGCTGAACTTTTGTGTTGAGACCCATGGAGCCAGACAGATGACAAAGGTGCTTTCTCCCTCCCAGGCTGGGGAGCACTGTCGTTTCCATGATTAATATGGAGAGAATGGCTGAGACGCTCGGCGGCAAGAAGTGGTCCTTTTTTCCCTCCTCCTCAGGCGCCTGTCTGGAGGATGGTGGGCCGGGAAGTGTCCATGGGTTGGTGGGAGCTGCTGCTGAACCGCCTGGAACTTGCACAGGAATCCACATCACTGAACACCCGGGGACCCTGGCACCCGGGAAGTGAGCTGTGGGCCACCTCAGGAAGAGGGGGCTGCTGCAGCCCCAGCCAGGCAGCTACAGAGAAGCAACTACCCATGGTATTCCTCACCACACCCCCACGAGCCACATGAAACAGTTCCTGGGGGAGAGGGAGAGAGAACATATTTCAGAAGTGGGTGTGAAAATTAGGGCCTGACAGATGAGCCGTCCACGAGAAGAGGGCAGCTCTGTAGCCTTGGATCTCCTGGAGAATTAGTCTGGAGGAGTTCCCTGGCTCTGGTCATCAGGAGAAAGGGCCCATTGGCTGTGTGGTTGGAGGAAACTGCTGCTCCACCTCACTCCTGCCAGAGGACCCCCTCTCTCTTTAGTGTGAAGAGGAGCTGGGACCCGGATGGGGCCACACTTTGCACCCGTGACAGGTGGGCAATTCCAAAAGCTGGGTACCCAGAGGTGACAAGGCAGAGCAGTATATCTGACTCCCATGTGGTCTAGCCTGTTGCCATACTTTGGAGCCCCAATTTTCAGGGCACTTGGCCCCTGGCCTAGGCAATCCTATAAATTCCAGGTACATGGAGAAATGAAGGTCACTCTTGCAGAAGCTAGGGGATAGGGGTCTTTCCCACCAGGGTGATGGATTTCTTTTCCCTTCATCACATCAACAATTCTCAAGACTTTGCCTTGCCTAATGTCCTGGTCCCCAGTGAGATTCTCCAATTCCTATGAGATGGAACACTACTCTCTTTACAGATAAGACCCCAGGAATTACGCTTGCAGCCTTGGGGGTCAGGAAAAGCATTGGTTAGGTTCTTATTGAATAGAATAAATTGAGGCCCCAGAAAAAGGTTGAGTTAGAATCTTAAAATGAATTTCCACTTGGAGGCCATCTGGCAACGTGCTGGTTTTGCAGGTGGGAACTCTACTGCTCAGAGAAGGGAGAGGACTTAAATGTGCCCCCCAAATCCCTCCCCCCAACACAGCACTACTCCCAGGACGCCGAACATGGCCCCCTCTCCCTCTGCTCTCATTTCCTGAGGGGCCCCAGCAAGCCATCCCTCTGCAGATGTCCCACCAGCTCCCAGCAGTGGCTAGGCCTGGGCCGAAGGAGCCTCAAGAGCCTCACCATAGCCAAGGCGGGGCCAAGAAAGCACCAGATCCCGGGGCAGGAGTCCAGAAAGCCAGTTTCAGTCCTAGTTCTCTCCTAGAAAGCCCTGTGACTTTGAGGGGCCCTTTTACAAATATCCCTAATATTTGAAGAACACATTACATTTTACAAAGCTCTTTCACATATGTTATTTCAGTCTACCCTTAATCTCTTGGGGCCTCAGTTTCCTCACATGAAAACGAGGGGATTGAACCGACAGATGGCTTCAAGGAGTCCTCCCACACACGCAAATATTTTGTGAGAGACTGCGTTTTATAGTATCTCATATATCATATTGTTCGTTTTAGGGTTTATGGTGCTAAGATTCTGTGTTCCGGGATTCCAGAATCTTGGGCTTCTAAAATTCAACGGTCTTTGATTGTGAGACTATATGACTTTTTTGTTCCACAATTGCATATGTCAGTTTTTCCCAAATTTCAGTACTATCCATACCACCTTTACCGCCTAAGCCGTGTCTGCATACCACCTGTATTATTATTCATTCAGTATTTCTCTTTAAATAGACTCTTTTTAACTTGAGTAAATGTCTTTAAAATGGAAACTTTATATCACTGCTGCAAATGGAAAACCAGTCTCACCTGCCATAAATAGGAGCTAAAAGTGAAAATAAATACAATAAAAACAATGTTATTAAATTCTAACTAGATACTGTTGCCTGCCAAAGGCTCCGAGCCCAAGGCCTGCTTTAAAAAAAAATTTTTTTTAGTATATATATATATATATATATATATATATATATATATACGTGTGTGTGTGTGTATTAAGGTATTAAGGACATGTTAGGATCTAATTAAAATGGTATAATGAGAAGGACTGAAAATATAGCTGACCTTCTCATCTCTTTTTCATTAAATGATTCCGTGTTCAGTGCTGTCCCTGGACGGCACCTACCTTCATTGCAAGAGTGTGTCCCTTCACCATGCAAATCATCTCACTTTGCTACATGGGAGAAGGAACCCGGAACTCTCGCCTCCCATGCCACACACACACTGTCCAGAGACAATTATCCACACTTTGTCTAGTTGGTTTCTTCTGAGTTTTGCACCTCTGCATTATTTGCATTATTGCAAAGCCAGACCCTCAAATTTAGGCCTGGGGCTTCCCTCTGCTCATCTCCCCTGGCTAAGAAGAGGGAGACTAGAAACTCTCAAAGCCTACCACCTGGAGATTGTTGGAGACATCAGTGGGCCCAGAGCCGCTGGCAGGACTCAGCCAGGCAGAAGTGTACTTGCTTCAGTGCAGGTCTAGTGACGGCTGGACCTGCGGGTGATGCCTCTGCCTGCAGGGCGGAGAGAGCAGGCACAGCCCCTGGGGGTGCTGCACCCCCAGAGTCAGGGAGGGTGGGGGCTACAAGAGCCCCCCGGCATGACCCAGCACACCCCCGGAGGTTCAAGGCTGTGCTCACCCTCTTTGGAGCTGGCTGCAGAGCTAGGGTGGCATCAGGACAGGCCCTGACCTATGGGCAGGAGGACCCAAGTCCAACCCCACCGCTGCTGGTCCACTGTGGGACCTTGAGCAAGTCTCTTCTCTGTGGAGCCACCCGCTCTGTAAAATCAGTATGGATACCCTGGCTCTGACCATCTTGTCTGACTGCTTGCTGGCTCACCACTCTATCTTCAGCACATGTTCACACTCAGATAAATAGTTGCTGCTATTATTGCCATAACAATAATAATTATTTGATCCTCATGATTCTTTGAGAAAGGGTGGGATGGGCAGCAATTTTCTCATTGACAGAGTCAATACACATAAATATTGTGGTACAGAGAACAACATCATAAATTTGATAATTCTTCTGTCTCCCTCCTACCAGACCCCCTGGTGCCTGAGGGCAGCATCAGTCCCCGGCCTGGGCTCAGTTTCTGGAGCTGGCCTCATAACAACTTCTCTGTGATAGTGACCTCAGCCTCACATCCGAGGAGGCCTCCCGTTGTCAGACTCCAGAGCAATGTGTGAAGAGCCGGGGCTGCCCTCCTCCCGACTCCCTCCACCTCATGTGCATTCCCACCTCTTGGCCTCTGTGCTCTCTCTTGCCTTCCCCTGGGATGCCTTCCTCTCTCCCCCTTGTTTGATCCAGTCCTCAGGACCAATCTGAGACCCAGGTGGTGGTCCTGGCTGGACCCTTGATTCTCTGATTACTTTGGGTAAGTTCCATGGCTGCTCTGGACCTGTTTCCCCATATGAAATGAAGCATTGATCTGCACGTCCTCAAGTTGCTTCCAGTCCTGGCCCTGGGAATGGCAGGTGCAGCAGTGCCTGCTGCAGAGGGAAGGATCCTGCCTACTTGGACTCCCTTGGCTCAGTGATGACCTGTGAGACTTGCAGTCAGGAGCATGGGGACCATCAGTGCATGGCCTCTGAAGAAGGTTATAGGCATCACCTCATAGACTGTAGGCAGCCAGAGGACAGTCATGCCTGTATTTACAGACCCTCACATCCTCAGCCAGCACAGTACTCAACACATAAAGGTTGCTCAATCAACAATAATCAGATGAATGCATGTACGCTGGAACAGTGGTGGGTAAGTGTTGTTATTAGAAACTGAGGTTGGAGTCAAGTGAAATCTAGTTAGGGCTCCTTAACCTTAAGCTCCAAAGAGAGAAGCCCTCGCACCCCCCTCTGTCTTTTCCCCCAGGCTCAAACTGCTGCATGAGCCCAGTCCGAAGTGGTGTATGTGTGTGTGTGTGTGACAGAAAAGAAAGCAAGACTCTATTAATTTATTTTAGCTAACTAGAGAAAATTTCACATCTACAGGCCTTACACTGCCCAATGTTCACTCATTCATTTCACAAACATTTCTTGAGAACGTCTCTGAAGCTGAGGCTCCAGAGAGGGTGTGGAAGACAGGTATGGAACCTGGGGAGTCAGGACACTTGGTTCCTAGCCCAGCTCTGACAGACACTCTTTGTATGACCTTAAGCAAGTCACTTCTCTTCTTAGTAGCCTTAGTGTCCTCATCTGTAAAATGGGGGATTTGGACTTGATAAGATTTAAGGATCTTCTCTTTTTTATTAGCTACGACCGAAGTCTCACCCTGTGAGCTACAGATTCCTGGGGGCAGGAGGAGCAGAGTTTTCTTAAGAGGCCTGAGAAGTCGTCCGTGCATCAAGCATTGTCTGTAAACTAAACGTGTGAAATGACGACTCCATTCATGTGTGTTGAAGTGAGGAGGCTGATGCCCTTTGCCAAAGGGTCTCACACTTTAAAAGGTAGAATCTCTGATGTGAGTGGCACTGACTCTAGTCCTGATGTGCAAGGAGCTGACAGTTTTGCAAATAAGATAGAATTCAAGTAACTTGGATACCGGGAGAGAAATAGATGTGGGTCCTGAAAGTTCAGAGGGAGGGAAGACCAGCTGTCTTTTAGGGGCCAGATTCCACTGAGAATCTGAGAAAACCACCAACTCTCCCTCATAAAAATGCAGACACACAGCAAATTTCACATGCAATTTCTTGGTGATCACAGGCCTCCTGGTTCATCTCACAGACCTCAGGTGAAGAACTCTTGATTTACGCATCTAGATAAACACATAAACAAAGGCAGGGGAGGCTGGAGCAAATCCCTAACTTGAATTTTTTAAGAAGAGCACCACACAAGTTATTAGGAGAGGCTAGGGACACAGGAGGTCGATGGCCTGGGGACCCAGGGGACCTTGATCAGAGAGAGAAGGGAGGAGGAGGAAGCTTGGATGAAATAAACCATGAGCCATCTTCTCTGTTCCTTCTGCTAGACAAAGCAATTCTTTAAGCTGTTTTGAAAGACCAAAGGCATAAGCTTCAAAACGTAAACAAGCAGGGCCTCTTAAATCACTGGGGAACTGTTTATGAATATAATTATTGGATTAAATTGTCTGTTCATAATAAACAGAGACTGGGCTGAGAATTCACAACCTCCGTGATCGGATGGAGAGGAGCAGAGAATCAGGAAGGGCCCTGTGGGGAGGAAACTCCATCCCAGATGGTGCTATTCAGAGACAAGACCACCAGCTAGAAAACGCTGCCTCCATTCTCATGAACGTGTTCCTTGGGGTGCTAGAAACCTGATGGACATGCAAGATTTAAAAGGTGAAAATACACTTTTGATCCTTAAGTGGTAATAATTTTAAAAGTCACGGCCAAAGCCGCGAGCACTACAATTATACTCAGCAGGCTCATGGCAGAGGACAAAGGACCCAAAGGCCAAGTGTGGTTTGATTGAGGCTGCTTGGCAGCCAAGGGCACAGACCCCCTGAGTGGCTGTGGGATAGACTGGCTGGGGAGGCTAGAAGAAGTGCGTGCCGCCAAAAACAGGCTCCACACGCTTTAATAATGTATATCTGAGTCACCTGGGCATCTTGTTGGAATGCAGATTCTGATTCAATAGGTCTGGCACACAGCAGAGATTCTGCATTTCCAACCATCTCCCAGGTGATGCTGATGACACTGGCTCTCAGGCCACATTTTGATAGGAAGCCCCAAGACAAAGGCTGTGACAGCAGAGCATGGCTAAGCCTGTGAACTTTGGAGCCAGACAGACTCAGGTTCAAATCCCGACTTCTCCATCCCACTGGCTGAATAGCCTTAGTTACTGAGCCTGTTTGAGACTCAGCTCCTTATCTGCAAAATACGGACTATAGGCAGGATTATTTGTTCGTTCGACATATATATATTTAGCATCAACTCTGTGTTAGGCTTGTGCCAGGCCCTGGGGATGCAATGGTGACCCAAAACAGGCCCTGGTCCTGCTCTTGTGCATCTGACCGTCTTGGAGATGATGGATGTGAAGTACTCAGCACAGGGCCTGGTTTATGGAAAGAGCCCAGCAAACGATATCTATTTTTATTAGGAGGAGGAGTAGCATCAATTTCAAGCACCCAGAGAAGAGAACACTTCTGTGAAACGCAGACTGCATGAAATGATTTGGGATTCATTCTGGAATCCAGGGGATACGGATGTGAAGAGTACACGGTGCTCTCCTCCAGGAGCTCCTGGTTTAGTGGGGAGACTTGTACGCAGCCTGTGTGGTCCATGTAAGCCGCCAGGCTCTCCCCGACAGCACAAGTTAGATGCTGGTTCACTCTGTTCACACACTTGGTCCTGAACCACCGGCCTCAAAGTTGGCCCTGGTTCTCTCTTGATTGCCCTACCCTCAACTTTAGTTTTCTTACTCTGCCTCCCATTTATCTACCGTTTCCCCACCCCTTAACCTGAAAAGTGCTGTCCTCTGTCAGTAATGATCCTGACCTTCCTCCTGCTACTCCTGCCAGTCAGCCTGTAGACCCCCCACTCGGAGCTGGGTCTCTACCCTGTGGGCCTCCCTACCCTCCTGCCCACCAGGGCCATACCAATCGATCAGTCTAGACACCGAGATATCGATGTTGTGGAGTTCTGGGGTAAAAAAATCACAAGACTTTGAATGCTCTGTAAATCTGCATACTATCCTTAGGCAAAGGCCCAGATGAGCTGGGACAGACTTAACCAAGAGGTTGGAGACGGCATTATGCTAAGCGAAATAAGTCAGACAGAGAAGGACAAATACCACAGGATCTTACTTACATGTGGAATCTTAAAAAAAAACCAAGCTCATAGATACAGAGAAAAGATTGGTAGTTGCCAGAAGCAAGGGATGAAGGGTGGGTGAAATGAGTGAAGGGGGTCAAAGGTACAAATTTCCAGTTATAAAATAAATAAGTCATGGGGATGTAACATACAGCATAGCGACTGTAGTTAATAATACCGTATTGCATATTTGAAACTGGCTAAAAGAGTGGATCTTAAAAGTTCTCATCATAAGAAAAAAATTTGGTAACTATGTACAGTGATGGATGCTAACTAGACTTATTGTGGTGATCTTTTTGCAATATATACAAATATCAAATCATTATGTTGTACACCTGAAATTGATATAACCTTGTATGTGAATTATACCTCAATAAAAAAATAATACCTAAAGCACACAAACACATACAAAAAGGGGTTGGAGTTCATGGACGAAGGAATGACAGCCTGCTTCCAGGTGGGCTTGCCTTTGACACCTGAATCTGTGTCCCCTGTGCTTCATTCCTGGTACAGGCTTCGAGGCAGGGGGATTCTGCGTGAAGGCCAGTGAGAAGGAGAGGAAGCAACTTCAAAGAACATCCAAGAACAGGAGATCAGAGACAGCCTTATCTTTCAAATAATTGCCAGTAAATGACAGGAGCTAATTAACAAACTATCACATGCAACGCTGCGCCCTGGGGACCCGGAGAGGAGTGGGGTGAGTCCCTGCCCTCAGGGAGCTTACAATCTAGTGTGGAACGCCAACAAGTTGGCAGGACACTAGTAGAGGTGCAGTCCTGGCGGACACATGGAACCAGTGCAAGCCATCAGCAGAGGCTTCCCAGGAAGCGGGATTTCAGTGGAGACCTAAAGGAGAAGGACGGATAGGGAAAGAGTGTCCCAAGATGGACAAACAGCATACCTGAAGGCTGGGTCAAGAGGGGTGGTCCATACGGTCAGAGTGACAAGTGTGAGAAATGGGCATGGTGAGGAATGAGGCCACGGCTGACCATTCTAAGAAACTTGGACACTCTGCTGCGGGCAGTGGGGAGTCACTGGAGCGTTCTACAGTCCCAATCAGCAATACAACGGTTAGGCACCTTTTACAGATGGGGAAACCGAGGCACTGAGGAGTAGTAGGTAACTGGCCTGAGGTCACACTACCAGAAAGTGGGGGGCAGGATTCAGTCCCGGCAGTCGGAGGCCAGAGCCCACATTCTCAAGCACATCGTGAAGTACGTACACAGATACAAACACACATACATTAAAATTTTTTTAAATACTGCAACCAGGGTCCAGGGCAGAGCCAGAGGCCATACAGGCAAACTCTATTTAAACCCATTTAACAAGGAGCCTCTTAATGATCTCATTAGCCTGGACAGGGCCCTTAGGAAACTTGAGGCGAGGCCCCGCTTTCCATGGGGCTTCTTTGAAGTGGCCACCACCTGAAGCAGCCACCTGAGAGGGAGGGGAACAAAGCCAGCCTGTGAGCCCCCTGCCCGCTTGGGCAGGTGCCACGGGGCTTCCAGCACGACAGGACTTGGCCTCAGCAGACACCCGTCGGGTTTCGATTAGCGGGCTCCCAGCCGCCCTCTCCGCAAGCTTGTTCAGATGGACGATCTGGCTGGCCACAAATGAGGTCACACGTCATGACGGCAGCGGCCAGAAGGAGCCTGTGGCCTGCCCGGGGCCTCACCCTCTCAGGTCTGGACTTCGAGGCTCCCCTCAGCCCTGGTCTGGCTCATAACCAGGGATGCCCCATGCATGGGGTCTCCCTGATCCCAGGCTCAACCTCTACCTTCTCTGTCCCCCAGTTCCTTTCATCAGTCTTCCTGTTTCCAGACTGACCCCAGCTTCCCTTCCAGCCACACAACTCTGATCTCTCTGTGACCCCCTTAAGGGTGGGTGCCTGACCTTCCATGAGAGCAGCTGTGGAGACCCCAACCAGACATTCCCCTGTCCACATGGACGTCTGCTTCTCAGGCCAGCTCTGGGTCCTCTGGGCTCCCTCTCCTGTTAGCTGGGTCCAGCATGAAAGGGGAGAGTCAACATCACAGCAGGGCCAGACCACACCCTTTCCAAGCTGCCCCAGGGAGGGCTCAGGGGGACTGACCTTCCGAGAAGTAAGCACCCAGCCAATTGTCCCACCACGGGGTGCAAAATCCAGACAGACAGAAGGAGCCGCTTCACCTTTCCAGAACTGCATGCCGAGGCCCTCCCAGCAGGCTGCGGCTGAGGCCCCTGCCTATTAATAGTCAAGCAGCTGTTTGCCTCCCTGAATGAGATTCTTTATTGCAAACTGCGTTGACAAAACAGATCCCTCTCCTTCCTGCCCGGAATATTTGGGGGTGGAGGGGCCGCAGGGAGATGTTCCTTCCTTCCAGGGAAGTTGAGAAGGTCAGCACTGGAAGAGACCTTAGCCGTGACCCCCTCCAATATTGAGGAGGCCAAAGCCAAGCTCGTTATCGCCACCCCTCTGCCTCCTCCCTCTGCCTCCTCCCTAGCTCCTCCTCACACGTTCCCAGCTTCAGCCAACAGCCCACTGTTTCCCCAGTACTTCCTCAACATTGTCACCCCTACTTTGTCCCAGCCCCAATATGGAAGCCTCAAAGTCAAGGCCTTGGGTGACTTCTTCTTGCTGACGTCCAGGCCTCGTCTCTCATGCCCCTCTCCCCTCAATCCACTGTGTCTGTGACTTTGCATGCTCTCTAGCTCCAGGCCTTTTCAATGCTATTCCCTCTGCCTGGGGCTCCCTTTTCCTGCCCTCTTCACATTTTAATGGTCTCTCAGGTCTTGCCTTGGAAGAGACCACTCCAGCGAGCTGTGTCTGCCCATGCTCACCTCAGTGTGCTTTCATACTCTGCTGAATTTACCTCCTTACCTGAATTTCTGGGAGGGTAAAGAGGGGGGAGCTTTTTCTTCACTGTATTTCTCCACCAGCCACCAGGCCACTATCTGACACTGAGCTGAATCAAAGAAAGGGCAAGGGAACTCTTCCTTCCCTTTCCCCAGACCTCACAATCTGCTCAGTCACCAAGTCCTGTCAATTCAACCTGATTAAGAAAAGGAGATCTGGGGGCCCGTCCCCTGGGTTTGAATCACGGCTCTGCCACTTACCAGTTGAGAGACCTTGGGTAAGTCACTTAACCTTGCAAAGCCTTCGTTTCCTCGCCTGTAAAATGGAGCCAGCCACAGTGCCTGCCTCCTAAGGTTGCTGTCAGAAGTCAATGAGATAATGCTTGGAAAAGGCCTAGCCCAGCGCCTGGCACATTCAGTAAATGTTAACTGCAAATATAATTTAACTCAACGTCTCATTCACCACAGAATCTTCCCTCCCCTCATTAACCACCATCCCTGATGGTTAATGCCCCACAGCACACGCTCTGAGAAATGCCTGTCTAGGCTGACCCTCCTGCTGTTGGCCAGGTGAGGAATGTGAGGCCAGAAGGAATGGAGGAAAGAGCCATGAACCCAAGGGTTAGGCACTGTCATGTGGCTGCCACTCTGTGTCTTGGCCTGGGCAGCTAATCTGTGGCTGCCTGCTGGCCCAGCAGCCTGCAGTGGCAGGCCTCCCAGAGAAGGACCAAGCCCCAGGGGGCCAGCGGCTTCACAATAGAGCAGCCTGGGCATAAGTTTTGTTTCCCAAAACCCCTCAGGGTCCCTAAGGCATGTTCGTGCCAGGAGTTAATGGAATTTGTTCCTTCTCTGCCTGATGGGGGTAGAGAGGTGCCTGGAGGTGGGGCGAGGAAGGAAGGAGACATTCATTCGAGCCTTGGAGCTGGTGCTCTCTGCTTTCAGAAGGTTGGCTGGCTGCTGCTGCTCCCCTGGGCTTCAAAGCCTTCTTAAATTGTCTTCAAAGAGGGAATGCTAATGCCTGGTACAGGACTATTCAGCCCCCAAAGCACATTTCCTTCCATGATCTCACTCCCTCTCTTAGCTGCCCTGCCTATGAGCAGCATAAGGCTCTCCCCAACTTGGCTGATGGTAAAATTGAGGCTCAGAAAAGCCAAACGCCTTGCCTAAGGCCACAGAGAGGCGATGTGACCCTGCTGAGGCTGGAACCCGGGTATACTGGCCCCCCGCCCATTGTTCATACTATTTGACCCAGTTCTCATTTAAAGCACGTAGCAGAATGTTCTCTGTGGTGTCAGAGGTCCACGTCCTTTAAGCAAATAGCTCTAGGCCCATAAACATATGAAAAGATGTTCAACCTCATTAGGATTCAGAGAGCTACAAATTAAGACCATCATGAGACATCATTTTACACCTACCAGATTGCCAAAAATATAAGGAACCTGACAATACCAAGTGTTGACAAGGATGTGGATCAACTGGATGCTTACTGCTAGAGGCAATGTCTATGGGGATAAATGATTTGGAAAACTATCTGGTATTATTTTTAAGGTTAATTGTTCTCTTTCCCAACAACCCAGCAATTCTACTCCTGCTCATATATACTCCCAGACACATATACACCAGTGCTTACCGTTTTGACCACACTGGTTGTTAAAATTTTGAAATAATTCCATGCCAATTGGCAAGTCTCTCCCCTACTGCTTCACCGTGTGCCCCTCTGTGCTCTGGCTGTCCCAGCTCCTTCCCAGGGGTCCTCCCAATGGCCCCATGATCCAGCAACTAAAAGGTTAACACCTGGCCTCACAAGACAGCTCCAGGACCAGGTTCCAGCTCCAGAGCATTCATCCTATTTGCTCAGTGCCCTTACCTTTCCGGTTGTTTATTATTATTATGTACACCCTAGAGAAACTCTTGTTCACATGCACTGAGAGAAATGCACAAGTTTCTTCATAACATCAATGTTCTTAGTAGAAATAACAACAACCGCAAAAACCACGATAACAAACCAACTATAAATAACTTGCTGTGCATGGATGGGAGATACCCATCTGAGCTGCCTTCCTCCTGGCAGGTCAGAGAAACCCCTTGGGGCTCAGGGCAGATGGAGGCGATGGGCCCATCCTCTAGGGGGGTCCAGGCCCAGTCAGATGGTCATGCTGCAGAGCAGGCACTAAGTGCTCACTCTGTGCCAGGTGCTACGTGCCTTACTTACGGTTGTACCTTATTTACCAGCCAAGGAGGCAGATGTTATTCTTCATCCCATTATACAGGGAAGGAAACTGGGACGTAGAGAAGTAAAGTGGCTTGCTCAAGGTCACACATTGTGGAGCTGAGTTCTGAGCTCACATCTGTCTGATTCCAGAGCACAAACTCTTCCTCATCACTGTGGGCTTGTTATTATAGACTGGGGGTTCCCAGGATACAGGAATTTCTCTGCTCAGGAGCCCCAGCATCTAGCACAGGGCCTGACATATGGAAGATGCTCAGCAAACAGACTTGATGCCACAAATCAGTCAATCAACCTGTTGTGTCTAACATCAGCCTCTGGAACATCCTCATGCTCCACTTGTCTCCTGCCTGGTCCTGAAATCCAGGCCAGGAGGCCATTGCTACCCTGAGTTCCCTTGCTTCCTGACCTCCTGATTTTGAGCCTGGACTTGTGAGACACGTCTTCTCTAAGAGGCCCCTCTAAATCTTTAAACACAAAGACCATGACTCAAGTCATGCATTCCTTCATCCTCTAAACACTCATCAAGCTCCTACTATGTGCAAGGCTGGGCTGAACTTGGGAGAAACAGCAGTGACCAAACCTGGTCCCTGCTTTCTGGAGCTCCCAGCTGCCCTGGTGATCCCAACCCTGAAACCACATCCCCCAGAGCAGCGGGTGCTGAAGCCCCCGTGCCCGATGCAACAGCCCTTCAACCAGCAAAGCGGTGAAGCAAAGTTTCTGGCACTCCAGCCCTCGGCTGGGTGTGCCGTCCCCACATGCCTCCTGTCCGACCTTTCGCCTGAGGAAGAATTTGTTTTTGCTCCAGGAAAGGAGGTATTGCTGTGGGGAGTTCAATGTGCTCATTTATTGGTTTGGTTTCCTTAATTTAATCTCTTTAACAAATAAAAATAAAGATAGCCTATTTACCCAAATAGTGATGGGCCCCACTTGAGATGTTATTATTACGCTTTCCGGAATTGGAATCACACCGCCAGGGCTAATGGTCTGGGTGCCCGGGGCAGTGGGGGAAGCGCCAGGTGGGGGATAGGAGCCCCAGTTCCCAGCCCAGCTCTGCCAATAACTGATGTTGGAAAAATCATTTCACCTCTTTAGGCTTCATTTCTCTCCTTTATAAAATGAGAGGGTTCAACATGCTTATAAAGACAGAACTTTCACACTCACTATCGCATTTTGCCTTCATAATATCCTGCAAGGAAGGCATTTTGATTCCTATTTTATTAATGGGGAAATTAAAGCAGAGGAGACAGAAGAGTTCCGGGGGCCCAGCCAAGGAGAAGCAGAGGCAGGACTGAATCCAGGCTCCAACCCCATCCGCGCCCTTTCACCCTCACCAGGCTTCCTCACACTTGGGCAATGTACAGACAAACGCCTTTAAAAAATTCTCCCCGATCCTAAGAATACGTCCCAGGATCTTAGGGGTCTGCAGACACAAAGTGTAAGAACCTGCTCTGTTAGAGCTACGTGAAAATCTTGGTTCATCCAGGAGGCCGTGGGGTCACTGATTATTCCAGAGCCAGTGTGATCACAAATGCAAACACCAACAAGGCCATAGTCGCGTGGCCATGCAGTGTTGCCAGGCAGACATCCAGATGATCCAAAAATATAATTTTTAACCATTTTAGGTTATCACTGAAATAAATATTAAAAAATTAAAGTCTTAAAGAACTTATGGGACCCCCGCCCCCCAAACTGAGATTCTGTCAGGCTGCCTCCACATTGCTTGAAAACCCCTCCCAGTTCGAACATTCTTGAGTTTCCCTGGTAACCATCTGCTGGTGGAAATGACAATTAAGCTGTTCAGCTGCCTGGTTCACTTAGTTCCCCCATTACGGCTCTGTGCCAGGGTCAGGAAGGCCTGAATCCGCCCACCTGCAGCGACACGCCGGAGGAAGAGGGGACCTCCCCATGTCAGAGATGAGTCTTGAGAAAAAGCCTGAACTGGATGAACATCATTCATTCATCCACCACCCCATCTATCCCTTCTTCAGGCATTCACTCCTGCCTGTTCTATTCCACGTCCTAAATTTGAGAGAGAAGATGAGGTGAAAAAAATAAGTGAAATTTACCATAGTGTGTATAACGTGCCACTATCAATGTTATATAAATACATACATGTCTATAATCTCCAGTAACATTCTTCCTCCCAGGAGGCTGCGGAAGAGGGCTGGGAACCTGAGAGACTTACTTTTCTCTGCATCCTCTTTGTTCCTTTACAATTCTGCACGATGCGTATGTATCACCTACTCCAGAAATAAGTTTCAGCTGTAAACAACGCTCCTGACTGCCACCCCAAGCTCTGGTCACTTGAGCAGGCTGACCCCTCCGTGATGGCGATGGTGGAGTGATTTGGCGTCAGTAAGTGGGGTGAATAAGGAGGCATATTTTGGCCCTGTTGACCATGGGTTCTGTGGCCTTGTCCAAAAGGCTGCTGACCCCAGAGGGCTCTGTCCACTCCACCCCCAGCATGCTTCTGCCCCAAGAGGGTGCTGTGCCCAGGACAAATTACTTGGAGTAACAGGGGTGCTCTCCTGCTGTGGCCTCAAGAGACCTGTTTGTGTGGGCTGGCATGTGGTTATATATGAGTGAAAGTGCCCTTTTCTTTCCCCAGGACAGATATTTTCCTTGGAGCCATCAGATGTTCTCCCAAGCCTGCTGCCACGGGTGAATGGGCGGCTTTCAGCAGCCATGGTATACGTCCTCCCTCCTACGAGATCAGGAACGTCACTCCACACACGTCCCTGCCTCTGGAGTCACCGAATACAGGCACAGGACCCAGGGCCATGGGTGGGAGGGAAGCAGTGGTCGACCTGAGTTCCACGTGTCCCAATTCCTCCAGAGACCCAGCCCCACTCTGAGATGTAGTTAGATTTGAAGAGACTGTGTTGATCCCTTTGGTCCAGGCAAGATTGGGACATCCACATTGGACAGGTCTCAGGCGACAACTTCTCCAGAGACTTTTCTCAGTGAGTCCTCCCTCCCCTCAGGGTCTCAGTACTTCTGCCATTGCCCTCCTCCTTCCAGCCTCACAGCATCCCTGAGAGCCAGAGACTGTCCCTACCCCTATTTCACAAGAGAGGAGGCCAGAGCCCAGAGGTAAAGTAACTTACTCCCAAGCTCACCTAGCCTGTAAATCTCTCAGTCTGTATTCAGCCCAGGCTGACCCAGCTTGACAGCCCATTCACCTCTCACTCCAACACAAGGTGTCCCAAGGAGGATGCTGTGCTGGGCAAAATGGCCTTGGTCGACTGCAGAACAGAGAAGCCCAGACCATAGAGAAAGAGATTGATGCCCCTGGTTACACTAAAATGCAAAACCCTTGTGCTTCAGGACTCCATCAATAAAGTGAAAAGACAAGCCACCGACTGGCAGAAGACAGTAGCAGCAGATCAAGGATTAGAGCTTCCACAAATCAATAAGAAAGACACAAACAACCCAAGGAAACACGGGCCAGACCGCAAAAGTAATTCACAGGAGAGGAAATCCACACGACCAGTAAAATGATGAAAACCTTTCAGGCCCACTGATCAGAGACAGACAGATTAAAAACACGAATGAGAGACATTTGGTCCCCATCACAGTGGCATAAATTCCGAAGTCTGACAATTGCCATTGTGAGTCTGGATGTGGAGCAACAGAAGCTGGCCAGCCCTTCAGGTGCAGTGGGGTGATGGCGGGTGAACCTGAAGAAACTCATGCACCCAGAGACCCCTCCCCAGGCGTGTGCGGGGGCATGAGCAAGGATGCTCATGGCAGTGTGCTTTGTATTGCAGAAAACCGGAATAACTTGGATGCTCATTAAGAGGAGGATGGATTAGTAAACTGTGGTGCGTCCTTCCAGTGAAATGGATTAGAGTGGTGGCAGTGTCTGTGCAGAACTCTGCACAGCAACAGGGATAAATTTCAAAGTGTTGAATGAAAACAAGCAAGTTGCAGAAGGCTCTGTACGATCCTCTATCATTTACAAAAACTTTAAAAATCTGCAAAGCAATACTTCATATGTTTTATGAACGTATACATATGTAGCATAAATATGAAAATATGTGCAGGAAAGATTCTCGCCAACTTCAGGGAACAGGGTGATGACTCCCTCTGGGCAGGAGGGAGGGGAATGGGCTGAGAAGCTCCTATTTATTCATGATGTCTTATTTCATAATCCAGGTTGTGGGAACATGGGAGCTGTATGTATTTGTCCCTATTTTTCATATGTTAAATATTTTACATAAAAAATGACAAAAAGGGAGCTGGACAATTGCTCCAGGGTCATTGTCTCCCAGGTCACTGATCACAGTTAGAAAATTCAATCGGAAATTTGCCTCCCAGTCATTGCTCCTAATTCTGTTCCTTAAGGATGCCATGTGAAAACCCAGCTACTGGTGGCATACATCCGAATTGGCTCCTGCCCTCAGCAGGCTAATTGTGCAGGCTGGCAACGGCAGAGAGGAAGCTGCATCTCCAGCCACCCCCTCCATTACCATCCTCCTCCACCCTGCACCTCCCCTTCCGGCCTTCTGAGCAGATGGCTGCTCACACAGCATGTTCTCTTCTGTAGAAAGTCCTTGACAAGCCCAGAGGCAAAGGAGGCTCAAATCAAAGGAATCCCACCACATTTGTCAGTGGAATTCTCTTTGCTAACCAGGGACTAGGCTCAACAAGGGATGCTCAGTGGGAAGAACTGAGCTGGAAGTCAGGACATCTGCTGTTGATTTGCTGGGTGACTCTGGGTAAGTGACACAACCTCTTTGCCCCTTGGTGTCTCGACAGGTACACTGAGGGAGATGTGCCATCTAAGGTGGTGGTTCCAAACCTAGAAGCATCAGAATCCACTGGGGAGCTTTTAAAAACGTAGGTGCGAGGGCCCCGTAATCAGAATTGCCTGGGGTGGGGCCCAGGAATTGTATTTCTTTGAATCACAGGATGATTCCAAGGCACAGCCAAGTTTGGGAATCATTAGAGGGTCATTCCAGGTTGGACATTCCGGTATATGAGAAAACTTGGTCCACACCGCCTTGTTTTCTCTCCCCACCCCCAGTGCTTTCCTGCATCCTTGTTAATCATCACCCTGAATAGTTATGCCAAGCAGAGTGCTGGGTGGGAATGAGGGAGCAGATGAGCTTCCAGAACACGGCCCCTCCCACTCCCTGGTAACTACAGGGAAGCTGAGAAAGAAGGCGGGACGGGGGCAGGAACGCTACCCATCCCCAGGTGGGGGAGGGTCTGCCGTTGGGAGACGGCCCAGCCCTTCTGCTGAATTCCTGCCCTCCGCCCCAGGCCCAGCACCCCAGCTCCCTGGGGCAGCTCCTCCCTCCCTTCAGCCTCCTCTAGCAAGGGCAGGAGTCAAGCAAATCACTGAATTTAGAACGTCAAAGACAGACGGATGTTTTCCCTGATCGCAGCCATTCACCGCTGTCTTACCACCTGTACTATTATTTAATTGGCACTTTCTTTTACATTGACTCACTGTTTTTTTACTTGAATGCCCCTTCTAAGCAATAATATCTGTGAAATAACAGGTTTGATGTGCTAGTTATTTTTCGTCTAATACACATTAAAATAAATACATACTGATTTCCATTTAAAAATGTCCATCTCTTTATCTCCTGAAGTCACTCCATGCGTCACCACACTTTGAGAAACTGAATGGACTGGGCCAGCCCTCTCCTTTGACAGAGATGCAAATTGAGGTGCAGGAGAGACAGGGCTTGCCAAAGGTCACCCCACTGGGGTGGAACCCCTTATTCCCTCAGGCGTCTACACCGGAGATTAAGGGGTGCATACCAAAGGGCCTGTGGGGGCCCCAGGCACTCTGGTGACCTTGACCTTCGGGAAGACCTTTCTTTGGTTGTGCACTGCCCCCTCCTGGCAGGTCCTTCTGCAATGCGGCTCCTCCTAGAAGGAGCAGCTAGAAGAGGGGGCCTCATTGCAGAACAGAGATGACCGTGCTTGAGGCGAGAAGCTGGGGCAGTCAGGGAAGGCACCCTGGAAGAGGTGGTGTTTGCACTTGACTTTGAAGGATGAACAGACTGAGATGGGCTTGAATGCCTATTAGGAAGCTAAAAGGCATGTGATCGCGGGGTCAGTGGTTCACCCGGGGGAGCTTTGATAAGCAGGGGAACGATACGATGCCAAATGCAGTGTGGGCAACAGACAGGGATGAGGAGGGTGGAGGCAGAGGCAGCTGGAGGGAAGAGCCACGTGGCAGTGGTCCAGGCAAAAAGGGACAGGGCCTACCTCTGCCTCTATCCCAATGCAGACCTCACCAAGTCAATTCCTACCTCTGGGCCTATTATCAGTAAGAGGAGAGAGCTGGGCTCCATACTCTCCAAGGACCCTTCCAGTTCTGAGAAATAAAACCACATAAATAAGAAATTATGCTGATGAGACTGTGAATTGCTACAACCCTTTTGGCAGTTAATCCAGCTTTAGCTATTAAAATAAACCCATGCATCCCCTCTGGCCTACTTTTAATTCCATCCTACAAAAATTAAGGTCTGTAAAGATGTATTTACTAGGGTGTTTAGAGCAGCAGTGTTTTATCAGCCAGAAAACTAGAAGTGAATAACCTCTATCATACTATCTCCCACCTCTGTCTGTCCGAGTGAATGTTGAGAGCACCCCGGCAGCTGGAGCCTGCCCAAATCCTGCCACTCACTGGCTGCATGGCCCAGGCCTTGACCTCTCTGGGCCTCAGTTTCTGCATCTATAAACAGGGCTGATAACTAGTCACATGCCTTATAGGGTGCTCAATCAAAAGATTGACTTCGTCTTTATATGTCTGAGTTGTTTGACTTGTTACTTCAGTCATAACGGTTAAACCTTTTGTAAACCTTTAAAATCTCCAATGAGATTGAAGAAAAGAGAAAGAAATTGTCATCCCATGAAAGGAAAGGAGGCCATGAGAAAACTACCAGCTAAAGTGACTTGGTCCAGGGAGAACCCATTGTTACAGTGGATGAAGGGATAGTCTCTGGGTCCCAGGGCAAAGGCAGCCTCTCTTGAGAGTTCCATTACTGGAATGGCCTTTGTCCAAAGGCTCAAACCGAAAGAAATGCTGAGGATCAGAGAGGGCAAGAGACTGGCCCAAGGTCACAAGCAGAGCCAGGCTAAAAAAGTATTTTCCCGACTTCTAGCCTAGTAGCCTTTCTCTTGTTATCAAGCCACTTCTCACCTCTGCAGGAGCCACTCCTGCTGGGAAAAGAAGGGTTCAGTCCCCACATGCTTAGCTTCCTTCTCATCCGCCGACAGTCCTTCCTTCCTTCATTTCCTGAGTGCCCTCACCGTGCCCTGCTCGAGAATTCAAGATGACTAAGGCATGCTGCTTACCCGAGAGGCGCTCAGAGGTTGAGTGGTCTGGAAGCTTCTGGTTTCTACTACGAACAAAGGCATCTTTTTCCAACTGGTAGAAAAATGCTCTGAAGTTAATTTTTTTTAATGTGCTGTTTTGTTTGCTGCTGTCTTAATTGTTGCCATGTTATATTTTATCAGTTTAATGTTTTAATTTTGCGCTTGGGCCCCGAGGCAATTCGGTGAAGGGTATGATTTGGAAAATCAAGGATATAAAGAAATTGTCCACAGAAGCGGGAGCCTCCCAGGAGCTGAGGACAAAGCCTAAGTGCCTAAAATGAATTTTATTAGGAACAAAACAAAAACAAACAACGTGTTGCCAGACAGAAGGTATTAGACCATCCTGGTTTTCCTTTTTAATTTAATACCAGTTCTCCACTTCTTCCAAGGTCAGCCAAGGACTCATGACCCAGTTCCTTCTCCATTGCCTTCTAGAAGCCTTCCTCATTTCTGCTTCCAGGCCTATGCTCATGGCATGCACCCTGCCTGCTCTCTTCTTCAGGAAACAAGTTGTGACCACCCTTGCGTTTGCCAGCATTTATTGACTGCGGCCGGTCGGGGATAAGGCAGCCAACAAGACAACTGGGAGTCTGCCGTCAGGGAGTTTACATTCTAAGGTGTGCATTCTCAGCCGGGGCAATAATGCCCCCATGGGGGCGAAAATCGGTTCTTGGAGGGGTGCAAAAAGATCCCTGATCTCACAATGATTTATATGCTCGTCACCCTGTTCGCTCTCTCAGTGAGTGGCCCATCCAGCCACCCAATCAGTAACCTGGGAGCTCATGGCCGCCCAGCCCACAAAGATTTCCACCCTCTCCCCGAAAATCAACTGCACCTGTCCTCGCTCCTCCACTACCCAGCCTAGATCCCAGGGCCCAGAGATTGGGCACCCCTTTTGCCAACACTTTAGACACTGTTTCCTTTTTTTCTAGCCATCTGGCAAAGTCCTAGACCTGGGTAAACCCCTTGAACTCCTTTCCCCCTGCCCTCACCTGAGTAGGTGAGCGAGGCAGGGGGAAATCACAGAGCTGACAGGACAGGACACACATACATGAATGATCACCAACCTCACCTGGGTTGTCAACACTATCAGGCAACTGGGGATTTTGTGGGCCAGTTTGCTCCTCCACTCTCTGAATGCTCATTCTCCTCCTTCCTTCCAACTCCTCACCACCTCTTCCTTGCTCTCAGCAGAAGACCTTGCCTCCCACTTTGTAGAAAAAATAGAAGCTCAAGATGAAATCTCCCTTAACATCCCACTACAAACCTACATCTACATCTGCAGCCATCCTTTCTTTGTTCCTTCTTTTGGTTCTAGAGAAGTCATTCCTCCTCCTCTCCAAGACCAGCCCCTCCACCTACACGCCTGATCCCAGCCCCTTGCACACGCTAGTGAACATCCCTTGCTGATGATCTCCCTATTTCCTACACCCTTAATTAATCTCTCTCCCCTTGATCTGCCACCAGCCTGTAAACAAACTCAGGTCTCTTCCACCGTAGAACACGCTTCCCCACAACACTCACAGTGACCTGTCACAGCATCTCCCTCCTCCCCTCCACACAAAAAACTTCTCAAAAGACCCGCTGCCTCCCTCACCCCTCCTTCCCTCAGACCACTGCCATCTGACCTTCTCCATCACTCCACAGAAGTAGCACTCCCTATAGCCACCACCAATCCCCATGCCTGTCATTAAACCAATCCATCTCAGAGCAGTCCTCATGGATCTTCCCACCCTCCTGAGACTCTTCCCCTGGCTCCCTTCCCTACACCCCCTCTCCTGGGTTTTCTCTTACCTCGCTGGCTGTTCCTTCTCAGCCTTCAAAGGTACATCCTCCTTTGTGCAGCCCTAACCTGTGGGTGTGCCTCAGAGCTCCGAACTGGGCCACCTTCTCTTCTCTCTCCACGTTCTTCTCCTCCATGATCATCCGTCTACTGACAATTTCCCATCTTCAGGTGAGTCCAAACCCAGGCTGCCAAGTGCCTACTCAGCATCAGCACTTGTGTGTCTCAAAAGCATTTCAAGCTCAGCACGTCTAAAGTGGAACTTGCACTTTTCGTGTCCCCCTCCATGCCCTCCCCTCTTTGCTCAGCTCCCCATCCCAGTCCTTTCCAGTTTTCCCTGTCCCAGTGACAGTCACTGCCTGCCTGTTTGCTCAGAAACCTCAGAGTCCATCCTAACCCTCCCTCCTGACCCTCCATTGACAATCTTACTTCCTGATAACTCTGGAACCTTTCAAGGTTCTCAACTCCTCTGCGACCAGCACCACCCCCATTCTCTTCTCCCTGGATGCCTGCTTCCCTGTCTTCCCTGTCTTCCCACATCTGCTCATACCCCTACTCCTCCACTCTCCACTGGACATTCACATGGGTCACATTAAAATTCAAATGTCCTCCTGTCCCTCTTGGGCCCACACTGTCAGTGGCTTCCTATCACTCTTGGGATGAAGAGAAAGATCCCTAATGTGGAATCTGGTTCTGCCCACCTTCTACACTCCCCAATCCCCTTGCTCTCCCTCTAGGCCCTGCTACAAAGATCTTTTCTAGCCTCTTCGCTCAGCTGTACCTTCTTCCTCAGGCTCTTTGCACAGGTTCTTCCCTCTGTCTAGGATTCTCCCCCCGACCATCCTCCCCTACACATAGTTCATATTTCCTCACAAATATCACTTCCTCAGGGAATCCTTCCCTAACCTCAAAGAAAAAATAGATCCCTCCGTCCCGTTAAATGCTTTCACAATAATGGCTAACATACTTAAGGCACAGCACTATTGTGAGGAAGTCTTCTAAGCATTTCTGCTTAGAACTCATTTACTCCTCATGACAACCCTATGAGGTAGAAATGATAATTATCTCTATTTTACAGATGAAGAAACCAAGGCACAGAGAAATTATGTAACTTACCCAAGGTCACCTAGTTAACAAGAGGCAAAGCCAGAATTTGAACCCAGACAGTGTGACTCCAACATAGCTTTTAAACATTCTACTGTTCCATAAGAAAACACTATCCTTTTCCTTCTGCATTTGTTGACTGTTTATAACAGTGTATCAGTATGACAATTTGTTTAGCAGTGTCTCCCCAGTTAGACTGTAAGCTCTATTGGAGTGGAGACTTTTTCATCCCCAGTAGCAGGTGCTCAACAAATATTTGCTAAATGACTGAATGCAGATTAGCCTTTCTTACTCACTGCATTCAATCAGTCGTCTAGTCCTATCCCTGTTTCTTCCTGGAGCAGCAGTTCCCAACCCTAAGAGGTTCAGGTATATGCTTATCACTGTCCTGAAATTGGATGGAAAATATTATGTGTCTGTACATATTCAAAATTTTCTACAGTAAAGGCTAGGTGGTTCATGCTCTCTTCAGATTGTCAACAGGTCCATGAAGTTAAGAACAGCTGATTCAAATATTCCCCAGCCTCGCTCATCCTCTCTCTGCCAACGTCACCTCAACAACTACAACAGCCTCGCAGCTAGTATTGTTCTCCACAGATCCATCCTCCATGCTTTGGTCGTGGAAATCTTTTAAAAACACAAACCCAAGTTACCCTCCTGCATAACACCCGTCAGAGACTATCTAAGGCCCTTGGAGCAAAGTGCAAACTCTGCGGCAGGAGGGGGTGCTGTAGACCCTGTCTGCTTCTTCATCCTCCTGCGTTGTCACTTGTTCCAGCTTCCCCCAGAGTCTACAGCCCAGCAGCGCAGACTGGGTTCTACGTTTGGGTTTCCAGCCTATGCTGGGGTGGCTTCTCCTGTCTATACTCAGGCAGTGCGCTCTGCCTGGGATCCCAGTCCTCTCCTCTGCACCTGGAAATTCCCACTCCATCTTTAAGCCTCAACTTAGATGTCCCTTTGGGGCTAGGTGCCCCTCCTTTCTGCTCACATAAGTATGGGCCTGTCCCCAACAAAGCTCATAAGACATTGAACCATAGTTGCTTGGTTACCGACTGTACCTCTCTTCCCCGTGAGCTGTGAGGGCAGCCGCCGTGTCTTATTCATCTTTTTATCCCTCCACCCTATCTGAGCGCTAGCCCAAGGTACGGTGCTCAATAACGATTTGTTCAGTGAATGAATGATGACAAATAGTGCCTGGCTCATGAGTCCTAAAAAAGTGTGAAATGAATAAACAAGTGGGTAACTGAAAGTTCAGAGCTAGAGAGAGACGCAAATTAGGATGTTCAGAGATGTTTAAAACCCGATCGCAACCATCAAGGAACTAACATGGAAGACTAATCTCCTCAAGGGGCCAGTCTGAAGCATCGCAGAGCTAGTTGCTCACGTCTTGGCTCGCCGCGGGGCGCGCCTAGGTCTAACCACGCCCTCTCCCCGCCAATGGGATGTCTCGCTGCTCTCCAAGTCTCCGCCCCTTTAGGTCACTCCAGATGAGACTACATTTCCCGGCGCGCCGCGCGGCCCAGGCGAAAGAGGAGCCGGAAGTGGGGCGCGCGAGGTCTAAGGGCACGCGGGAAGTGGCGGGCGGGGACTGAGGGGGGCGTGCAGGTGAGGTAACCGGCTGAGGGTCGCCGGCATGGCCGAGGCTAGGAAGCGGCGGGAGCTGCTTCCCTTGATCTACCAGCACCTGCTGCAGGCGGGCTACGTGCGCGCGGCGCGGGAGGTGAAGGAGCAGAGCGGCCAGGTGAGCGGCGCGGGCGTGTGTGAGGGCCGCGTGCAGGGTCTGGAGAGCGGCGCTCCACGCCCCCTCCCCTGGCCGCCTCGCGGGCGCCCGAAGCCGCATCCTGCGGTGCTCGGGGACGCGGCCAGGGGTGCCGAAGGAGCTGCAGCTTCTGCCCCCTCCTGCGGCTCCAGGCCCTCTCGGCCTCAGTTTCCCATCTGTACAGTGGGCGGGTCGGGACGTGTGGTCGGACGCACAGGGTTTTGTAATTCCCGCGCCCGGTACCTCCACCCCCTTTCCGGGTGGCGGCAGTTTAAAGTCTCCTACATCTAGGGCCACGTGGCCCGGCGCGGCCCCCTCGGGCGAAAAGGATGCTGCGAGTCTGAGGGGTGGATAGCGACCAGCCCCGGAGGGCAAAGGAGAATGCCTGGAGAAGGGGCCTGTGGTCCCTCAGTTGAGCTGGAGCTCAGGCCCGTAGCAGTCCTTCTGTACTGCGTCGGACAGCTTTGGGATTCGAACTCGTGGTGCGGTCATTTCTTACTCCATTCATTCTTTCCGCAGCTGTTAATCTGGTGCTCAGAGCGCACGGTCCCGCAGCCCTCCTAAAACTTACCGTCTAAATCCGGTAGAGGAGACAGACATAAATCAAAGAATCCCAAAAGTAACTGTACACTTAACATTACTTTAAGTGCCAAGAATGAGAGGGATACGGTGCTGAGATAGGGGTGGCAGATTGCCCTTGTCAGCGATCTCCAGGGCTGCTTTCCTGAGCAAGTGGATGTCGATTTGAGACCTGAGAGAAGGGCAGTGGATATTCCAGGCACAGGTGCGGATGCCCTGTGGTGGGAGGAAACTTGTGGTGTATTTCCTGGCCTCAGGAAAGCTCGTTGTGGCTGAAGTGTGAAGTACCAGGGTGATAGAGGTCTCTGGGGAGCCAGTGGGGGAGCTGGCTGGAGCCCTACTGTGGGCAGTTCAGTCTTCATCTGGAGCCCCTGGAAGGTTTTAAGCTGGTATGGTGGCTGTTGACCTGATGGGTCAATATGCTGTAGGTTCTGGTCCTGATGCTTGCTCTCAGGACCTGCTCGAGAGAATAGAGGGCGATGGGCCCTAAGACCTTATCTATGCTTTTCCCAACCCTCGCTGGACCTCAGTTGCCCTTCTTACTCCAGTTATATCACTTAACAGCTAAGAGGAGCAAGAGACAGTACCCATTCTTTGGGGCATTTGCCTGGGCAAAAGTAGCCTGCCCTCATGGAGCATACACTCTAGCAGGAGCAGACAGATGACAAATATAAAAAAAAGTTACTGGTATGGTGTGTCGGGTGATGGTAGGTGTTAGCTATAAAAATAAGTCAGGCAGGGGGGATAAGGAATGTCAAGTTCAGTAATAAATAGGGTGGTCAAGAAGCCCCACCGAGATGGTGATGTTTGGGCAGAGACCTGGAGGAACTGAGGGAATGATCTGTATAGTTAGTAGGAGAGAACATTCCAGATGGAATAGCAAGCCCTGATGGGGGCGGGGTAGCCTGACACATTTGAGGGACAGTGAGGAGACCAGTGTACTTGGGGCGGAGTAGAGTGAAACTGACGCTCAAAGTCTCAGTGTTACTGGCTCGTGCGCTGGGCACTGACTGGGTCATCTCATTCAGGCTTGATAGCAACCTGCTAGGTGGGTACTGCTATTGTCCCTGTGTTATAAAGAAGGAACCCGAAGCTTGAAGAGGTGACGAGATTAACCCAGCCAGTTAACAGAGGAGCTCTGCCTGGCTCCAGGTGCACCCTCTTGGCCACTCTGCCCCCACCCCTGGACACTGCCCTTGCCCCACATTGCTCACTCAGGCTCCTTGGGGCACTTGACACCCTGAGTTGTTGACATTTGCAGAGAGAGTGGGACCGCTGGCCTTGGCTCCGAAGGCCTAGATTCCAGCTGGTTCGCTCTGCTTTTACCAAGGGACTGGCATCATTTGGTCCCAGTCTCTTCTCAGTGGGTGAGTGGGCTGCAGTCATGCCACCTGGATGCCTCTGGTGTCTGGGCTGTGGTTTGTATTGCCCTGGGGAGGTTGACCCACCTGGCCTTTAAAAGCCTGTTGAAAGATCAGAGGTAGAAAAAGCTCTGTCTCGTGGCCTTTAAGAGAAGAGAGTGCCAGGGAGGCTAGGGGGCTGGATAAATGCTAGCCTGGAAGATTCCAACTCTAGTCCGTCAAAGGTACCTCTCACCAACTTGTTGTCTTAAAAGGTTTTAGCTGGAAATACTTGTTCCGCTTGTATGTGGAAGGTTTGGGTGGTACTGGCAGGACCAAGCAGACTTATTTCTCAAAGCGAAAAGATCCCTTTCTCAACCACTTGTCTGTGCAAGTCATGAGGTCGTGGAGAGTTGGGCCCAAGGAGGACCCTTACTGTGGTGGGGGGTTAATTGCTGCTTTCTCTTTACTTCTTTGCAGAAAAGTTTCCCGACTCAGCCTGTAACCCTTCTGGACATCTATACGCACTGGCAGCAGTAAGTCTCACGGGGATGAAGGAGTGGAGCAGGGACACCCCAAGCTTGGAAGAAGCTGGGATACTAATCTGGTCTAAGATCTGTCCCTTCAGCCCTCTGTGGATGCCATTATCACCCCCAGGAAGCCAGGTCACATGTATGGGAGTGGGAAAGGATATTGAGAGCTGTAGTCAGTGTCTTGAAGGACAAAGGCTTCTCAACAGCTTGTTATTCATTCAATCAACAAATATTTATTGAGTACCTACTGAATGCCAGGCTCTGTTCTCAGTATGGAGATGTGAGACAGACATGGTTCCTTCTTTCCTGGAGCTGAAGTTGGAGTCAGGGAGGGAGGCGTTCCTCGAAGAATGAAACAAAGACGTGTAAAATTACAGTGGTAGTAAAGATTGTGAAAAAGAGGAACCTGGAGCCAGAACCTCACAAACGGGTTAGCCTTGCCTCGTTTAGGGGGTTAGGGGACGCTTCCCTGAGGTGAGCTTTGATGTGAGAGCGCAGGGAGTCGGGGAGTGAACTAGGCAGTAGGATGGAAAGGCAGGAGGAGTGTCCCTGGCGGAGGGAACTGCTGGCGCTGAGGCCCGTCACCGCGAGCACGGGACAGACAAGGCTGGGCAGTCGGCAGGGCCCGTCCTATGCAAGGCCTGATCATCCGTGATGAGAAATTGTCTTTGCCCCAAGAGCAGTGGGAGCCATGGCAGGTGAAGGAGAGAGTGATGAGATCACTCTGAGTGAGACTGAACACCAGCTTCCAGGCAGGAGCTCATGGGGCTTGAGACAGGACTAACGGAGGAGGTAGGCGATGGATTCCAGGAATATTAGGGGAGGAAACCAAGATCTGTGGATGGAGTGGAGGGGTGTCTCGTTGACTCCTGGGTGTCTAGCTTGTGCACCTGCATGGAAGGTGAGTGAAGGACTTGCAGTGATGCCCCATGAGGAGTGATAAAGAATACTGAATTGTCTAGGATGGAAAAAGATGGCAGAGGGGCAGGTGTGGGACCACTGTCTGCACGTCTTTGAGGACAAAGGGAGTGACATGTTCTGTGGGACCCATATGTACCTGCTTTAGGAAGACAGGTTTCAGCTACTGAATACGCACTTGCTCATCAAAGCTATCCAAAAATGACCTAGGCTACAGTGGAGTGGTGAGCTTCCTGTCATCAGAGGTATGTAAGTAAAGCAGGAATGATGTGGAAGGGCTCCCAGTTGCCAGTGGAGAGCTAAGGTCTTTGAAAGCCCTGTCAGCCCTCAGTTCTTGGGCCTCCTCTGCTGCTGAGGTGAGCTCAGAGCACAGGCACAGCCTGCACTTCCTCTCCCTCACCCTCTCTGACTTGCCCGGGTTGTCTGAGTGTTACCCACAGCACTTCCTTCCTCGGAGAATCACTTCAGTGAGCTGCACTGCATGCCCTTCCCTGCCCCTGGCCCCTTCTCTGGGTGACGGGTACTGAGTGGGACGAGGACCTCCCGTCCACCAGCGGCAGCCTAGCCTAGTAATTCCCAGCACGGTTCAAGCCCAAGAGCAAACATGGCCTCCGAGTCTGTCTTCATCTGTAAAATGAGGGTAATAATAGTAAATAAAGTGCTAATCCTGGCCATTGGAGGCATTTTTTCCCCCCAGTATTTACTGAGCACCTGCGATGAGCCAGGACTGACTGTTCATGGTGTAGCTGGGAACAAACCAGAGAAAAATCCCTGCCCTTGTGGAACTTAGATTCTTTTAGGAGGAGAGAGGCAGAACGAGGTGATTTGTGTGGTAAATGAAACCCGTTTTTGCAGGTGATTCCCAACCAGTGGCCTTCCCTGGGAACGAGGGACCCAAGCAGCACATCTTAAACTGTGGCAGAGCAGAGTCTATCCTAGTAGAGAACGTGGGGCATAGACAGAGACTGCCTCGGGTGGGGGTGGGGGCAGAGATGGTGCTTGAAAGCTCTGGGGACTCAGCCATCTGGGTGCTTATCTGACCATACCCCAGAACTGCTCTTTGACCCTGGGCAAGTCACTTAGGTGTCCATTTTTTGAGACCCATGCTGTGTGCTGGAGGTACTGTAGTGAGCCAGAAAAGACTCCCACCAGCCACCCCTCCCCAGGCCTGACCGTAGTGGGGGAGTTGGGCAGGAAGTAAGTAAAACAACGAGAGAGCGGAGCACTCTGAAGAAAACGAAACAGGATGACAGGGCAGAGGGTGTCTTGGGGAAGGGGGCTGATAGGGAGGGCCTCTCTGAGGAGGGTCTGCTGGAGTTGAGGCCTGAATGACAAGAAGGACCTGGGGGAGTCTTCCAGGAAGAGGGCACTGGTGGTGCACAAGTTCTGGAGGAGGGAGGAGCCTGGATGGTTCTGTGAAGTGCCTGCCCGTGCCGGCACATACCCGTGCCGGCACATATCACTCAATGACTGTTAGCTGCTGTTACTATATAATGTCCACCCTTCCTGGTTACAGGCATGCATCGCTTAACAACGGGACACGTTCTGAGAAACACGTCATTAGGCGATTTCGTGGTTGTGCAAGCCTCATAGAGTGTACTTATGCATCCTAGATGGTATAGCCTGCTACTCGCCTAGGCTGTATGGTACTAATCTTACGGGACCACCATCATGTGTGTGGTCTGTCATTGACCGAAACATGATTATGCAGAGCATAACTATATTCTAAGGCTAATAGACAATTGTAAAAACACTTTATGAAATGAGTCAAGATACAGAATTGTGTCTACACCATGTTCTCATCACTGTTTAAACTCTCTTTACGCACATTTCCTTTAGGGAAGGTGGGAGGATGTAGGAAGATCTTTCTTCTCAAATCTGGAGTTGTCCTTGTCACCCGGTTGGTATAGCCAGTCACCCTTGTCCTGCAGAACCTCAGAGGTTGGCCGGAAGCGGAAGGCAGAGGAAGATGCGGCACTGCAGGCCAAGAAGACCCGTGTGTCAGACCCCATTAGCAGCTCGGAGAGCTCAGAAGAGGAGGAGGAGGAGGAGGAGGCGGAAGCTGAAACCTCCAAAGCCAGTAAGAGTCCTGCGTGCTGGGGGCGTCCCGATCGTGGGTGCTTGTGGGGGCTCAGCCCAGGGCCCTGCACCTCCTGGGAACAAGCTGTTGGGTATTGTATTGTTTCAAGGGAGAATCTCCTCCAGCTTCTCCTTCAGTGAGCCTTGGGAAGACCAAGACCTTTTAGAAGGAAAATTGGAAGTGCCCCACATGTCTATTTCACCATTTATTCGAGCCTTTCCTCTGTGCCAAATGTTGTGCCCCTAGGTGTTGGGAATCTAATGGTGAATGAAACTTAGATGGGCCCTTACAGCCTAATTTGGGGGACGTGCAGTCAGCCCCTCCAGTGGTGCCCAGGAGCTGCATTTCTAGAAGCCCCTGGAGATTCTGATAAAGATAGAAAGAAGCCCACACTTAGAAAAACCTCTAGAGAGAGTTCAGACAGGGCAGCTGGCGGGCGCCTCTTCTGTGTGGCCTGCGGGCTGCTTCGAGAGTTGCTGATCTTCCTGTTATATTGGAAGTGGCAGGTTAGTACTGGGAGGTTGTCCTGGGCGTTCTGGTTTGACAGCCTTGGCAGGGCTCACCCAGTGAGGACGTCACAGCCCCTTCGCCCCAAGTTCTCAAGGCAGTTTGTGCTTTAACCAACAGTAGCCCTAACTCCACAGAAGAATTGTCATTCTTCTCTGCATTATATTAGTAGTCCTTGTTCACACAGAAGGTAATTTTTAAATTTTTAAACATATTTTCTGATTGTGAAAGAAATAGAGGATTCATTGTAGAGTATTCATTATGGAATATATGAAAATTACTTTTAAGACAGGCAGGAAAAATTACCCATGTTCTTGCCACCTACAATTTGGTAAATTATTCTTCCATTTATTTTTCCTGAGCATGTTTTAAAAAATATTTGAGCTCATACTGAATATATGTTTTATATCTTGCTTAATGTTTTAAAATTACAAATGCAAACCAGGTTCACTTTGAACTGTACAGAAGTGTATAGAAGAACAATGGGAGGTTTCCTACTCTCCTCCCCTGCTCCCCTCCCACTCCCTATTTGCCTCTCCTGGAGGGTAACCTTAAAACTTTCTCCTTTGCACCTCCAGTCATATAGCCATCCAGACATGCATACATCCATACGCACCTACCACTTAAAACAAAAGTTGTAAGATAGCGTACTGAGTGGCTACTCGATGTTAATGAATTTTTAAAGCTTTGATAATGAAATTGTAATGAATAATTGAAACATAAATTATATGTTTTAAGAGTTCTCATTGAGAGAAACATGCTGAAATATTTGCAGGCAACTTGATACGATGTCTGGCATTTTCTTCAGAATGATACTGGATGGGGAAGGGTGAATGAGAGGACAGTTGAGATCAGATTGCCCACAAGTTGATAATGGTTGGAGCGGGGTGGTTCAATATACTTCCTTTCTACTTGTGAATGTTCTTAAAATTTTCCATAATTACAAAAAAGAGAGAGATGGAGTTAAATGCCAGGAAAAGAACTAGATCACGCCATTCATCTCAACAGCATCCTTTGATTTCACAGTTTATCTTAGAAATCCTTCCCTATCTGAGATATAAGGAGACAACACCCTTGTGTAAAAGCACAAGTATCTAGAAATCTCATCATCTAATCAGGTCCCTGTCTCGTGGTTCAGCTACCTCTCCACTAAGAAACAGTTTCAATTCTGAGCAGCTTTCCCTACCTGGGCCTGCCTGCCTGACCACTGCCCCTGTCTTGCTGAGTGACTTTCAGGGCCACGGTGCGGTAGCCTGTGGGACTGGCATCCCCTGGAGTTGTGCAGTGCCTTCGTGGTATACGCTGCAGGACTGTGAGCCAATCCTTGTTCCTCTGGGGGCCTCAGTGTCTCATGCCACCAGGGACTTGGGATTCCACTGGGGATGCAGACATGTAGTTTTCATGCTGCCTCTCTCTCTTGCCCCTGATGGATGTGGCTGGTGCCCCAGAGAGCTCTTCCCACAAGTCTGGGCTCAGCCTCAGATCCTCACGCCAGCACCAGGCAGCCACACCACTGGAACTGTTAGGAGAGCTGAAACCTGTGTACTGTTCTTAGATGAGAAAAAGCTCATCTGGCTCATCCAGCGGGTGTTTGTGTCTTGCAGCCCCAAGACTAGCATCTACCAACTCCTCAGTGGTGGGGGCAGTTTTGCCTGCAAGCATGAAAGAAAAGGCCACGGTGAGTGGGACCCCCTTCCAAGCTGTTGCCCATGGGAGTTGAAGTACCCTGTAGGGGACAGTCGCCTGTGTCAGAGAAGGATGGGGTTGTAGGTAATTGCCCAACCCCCAATCAGATCTCAGCCTGAGTCACCAGCCATGTGATCTTGGTGAGTCCCTTCGCCTCTCTGGGCCTCAGTTTCCTCTTCTGTAAGATGGGGGTGATGCCTACTGCCACGGGCCACTGGTACATTATGCACCTGGAATAGACAGCTTCTTTCCTCCTTTATCCCTGCATTCACCTGTTCACTGAACAAATCGTTACAGATACAGTTGTGTTCCAGGCACTGTGCGGGGCAGTGAAGACACCGTAGTGAATGGGATGCCTGTGGTTCTGAAAGCTCTAAAAGCATTTTCTAGCCTGGAAACTGCTTAGAAAGTAGAATATCATTTTCTGGCAATCCGGAAAGCAGTGTTAGAGACATGTAATGGATGTGTAACAGGAGTTAGTAACAATGTGTAAGAATAATTATGAAGTGCAGTGGTGATGATAACCACAACAGGCTGCTGCTTCCCACTTTGCGAGTAATACCACGTTGCAAGAATCATAATTTGGTTCTCTCCACACGTCCGTGAGGGGGGTACCTTTCTTAGCCCCACTTTAAAGATGAAGAAAGACTGAGAGGTAATTCGCTCAAACTCCCGCAGCTCAGAACGGGTAGAGTTGGGTCCAGATGTGGTCTGTGCTCTTCGTTCACCAGGCCATACCCAAGTGTGTCTGTCACTTGTTCTCTGTAGGCAAAGACCGCGAAAGCCAGCAAGACGGTGAACTCCACGCTACGCCCTGCCTCCGGGAAGGCAGTGGCCCACCTCTCTGGTAAGTTGCCCAGGAAGTTGGCAGGGCCCTCGCCAAATATCATCGTGTTCTCAGAAACTGAGGAGGAGGCCTGCAGCCCGGCCCTCAGAACCGCTGCCAAGCCTGGTGAGGAGCCCCGAACTCCAGGAGCCAGGCCCCCTGAGTTTGTGCTGGGGAGGCAGGTCTGGGCACTGCTTTCTCAAGCTCTGGGACATTCTGGAATTCGGGGTTTGTCTCCAGACAGTGAGGACCCCACGCCTCTGGCCATTCTCCCCTCCCCTCGGTGAGGGAGGGTCACCTGCAGGGGCATGTCCGGCATTCCCGAGGGAGTTTGAGCAGGCTGGGTGGTGGTGGAGCATTTTCTGGTTTATTGCTCTCAGGTGAGTAGAGGGCCCACCACGGAGCCTTAGAGACTAAACCGAGAGGCCTGGGTTTGCCTCAGTTTCTCAGGTAAAATAGGCGTTTGCCCTTCCTGCTTCAGTGTGATGATGGAAGGTGATTTTCTAAGCCGTCAGGTGCTGGTGCATGTGTGTTCAGACCTGCTGTAACCCTTACCAGGGCCTCAGGTGTACAAGAACATAGGGATTCTGGTGGTACCCACCTCAGCTGTGGGGCTTCAGGAGAGGGTGGAGCTGATGCTCTGCACACAAGAAGTGAGTTTTCAGCACCTGGCTCGGATTAGATGGCGTGGTGGAGTGCTGGGGAGGAGCAGGCAAGTCTGGAAAGGGTGGCCCTCAGGCCCCTCCCTCTTCGTCCCTCAGGAATGGCATCGGCAGGCCGGGCTGACAGTTCCAGTGAGGACACCTCCACCTCGAGTGATGAAACATACGTGGAGGTAATTGCCACCCACCCTCAGGAGCTGCCTTCTGCAAACCGCTGACCCTCCCAGAGGCCTGGCCTGGACTTCACACACCAGTGGGACCAGATCAGTTCAGCAAGTGGTTCAGGGTGATCCGAAACTGGAAGAGCAGAGGCCTGGGGAGGGAGGGGAGCACTTTGCTTGTGAGAAGGGTCTCGGGTTGTGTGGGAGAGATGCCATCCTGCCTGCGGGACAAGGGAAGGCTTCCCGGGAGAGGTGGTGCTGGAGCAGGGCCTTGACGTGATGCCCAGGGCACCGCATCAGGGAGGGATGTGGAGGGAAGAGTGTTCAAGCAGGAGGAGCCGCATGAGCAAAGGCCCCGAGGTGGGAGGATGGCCATCCTGTGGTGCAGCCAGGGTGAGTAGGGTGAGGCTGCTCAGGGGGTTCTGGGCCCACTGGTGAATGCCAGGCCTCGGCACTTGGCCGGAGACGGGCGGTTCTTAGTCTGTGGCCTTGTCTCTTCTCTGAACTGTGACCAGGGAGTCATTCCTCACTGTGTACCTGCCAGGTGCCAGGCCTTAGGAACACGGTGGTAGGCAAGTTGTGCAGGGTTCCTGCTGCTGTGGGGAAGTGGAGGGTCCCTCAGAAATTTAACTACAAGGGTGATAGTTACTGTGAAGGGCCAAAGTAGAGAGCCATGAGGAGCAGTAACAAGGATCTGCAATGTGTGAATGAGGGGGCAAGTGACACAGATGAGGTCAGAGGCAGGTAGGGGCCAGGTCCACTGCCTGACTGTGAGGACCCATGGGAGGAGTTTGGGTTTCAGTCTAGGGGCTGTGAGAAGCCATTTCAGGGTTTCAGGCACAGAGGTAAGATGGCCCATTTCAAAAAGTTTCCTGGTTGTGGCCTGGATTGGAGGACAGTGCCACATAAAAATAGGGAGATCGTTGAGGGGGCTATGGGAGTAATGCTGATAGGGGTGCTGGTGGCTGGCACCAGGGCACCCAGTGGAAGGATGTTATGGAGGGAGAACCAGTAGGATTCAAGGATGGATGGATCCGGTGCCTAGAGTACTTCCCACTTCACCTCCCACCGCACCCAGTAACCCACAAAGGCAGACACCTTACTCCTGTCTACCCTAGGTCTGGTTGTGGATTGCTCCCCACATTCCATCTTCGCCTTTGGGCCCTAGATACAGCCACGATGATGCCCTGGGCTCCCATCCCCCAAGGCCCTGCCAAGGGAAAGGAGGCCATTCCTGGCCCTGGGAAACCAGCAGCCACTTCCATAGTCTTGGTAGGCCAGAAGCCGGCCCAGGGTCCCAGCAGTGAGGAGGAATTTGAGATTGAGGGGATGGCTGCCCTAGAAGCCCAGGGAGGGCTGAGGTCTAACTGATGATGGAGATGGAAAGGAGCTGCCTGCCTTGGAAACCTCAGAATTTGAGAAGTTTAAGAAAGAGCCCAGAGAGGGAAGCAGTGTGCCCATGGTATCTCAGTGAGCCAGTGGCAAGACTGGTGTTCAGATCCTGGCCCTCAGGATGGCCAAAGACTGTAGTCGCAGGGGCAGACAGGATGCACTGTCCTAGTCGACAGAGGCGCCTCTCTGTGTTGGCCCTGTGTACGACACAGTGGTTGAAAGTTCTGCCCCCTGAAGCCACACAGATAGGGCTTCCAGTCATGGCTTTGCCCCTAGTATTGGTCTTGAGTGATTTAACCTCTCTGAGCCTCTTGTCCTTTTCTGGAAAACAGGTGTGAAGATATTATCTATCTCAGGGAGTTGTTGGAATCAAATGACATTTGGAAAAGGCTTTGTATACCATGAAGCATCTTCTACCCTCAGGAGTAAAGATTATTATTCCTTCTCTAATTGCATCCTCTTGTTCCAGGTGAAACCCTCAGTAAAACCACCCCAGGTCAAAGCCTCGCCAGCCCCTGCCAAAGAGTCTGCAGGGAGAAGGGCAGCCCCAACCCCTGGGAGGGCAGGAGCTGTGACACCCCAAGTCAGGGGAGGTGCCGTGACCCCAGCTGGCAGGGCCAAGAAGCCAGAAGAGGACTCAGAGAGCAGCGAGGAGGAATCTGAGAGTGAGGAGGGAGCCCCTGAGGGGACCCCCAGCCAGGTGAGGCCCAGGGGAGGGCTGCCCCTCAGGGTCCTCTGGTCCCCCAGCAGCCTGGGGCTCTCCTGTGGCCCCCAGAGACTGGCGGAATAGCTATGTAATGAGCACCTGCTCTGCCAGAGAAGACTGGGGAGTCTGGGGAGAGGGAGGCGGGGTGTGAAAGTTGAAGGACAGGGGCAGCCAGGCTTGCTTCAGCCACCCGTGGAAATTGCCCTTCTTGCCCAAGCAGGAGCCTAGAATGGCTGCTTCCCAAAAGGTAGGCCTGTACCCGACTCTGTCAGAATCTCCCCTTGACCTCAGTTTCCCTGTCTAGTAAATGGGCTGCTGTCCTAGACCCAGCTAGTCCTGCTGTGAAGGGACTTGAGAAGTTTTAATCGCCTGGTCCTTTGGCTTCTCAGGCCAAATTATGGCTTCTTAGCTAACAGGAATCCAGTTACCTTCCATCTGCTGGGACCCCCTCCTCCAGGTGGGTGGCCAGGGCTGTAGCCCCCAAGGCTCTGGGTGCATCCCAAGGGAAAGCCAGAGGCTGGGAGGCTGTTGGCATTAGAGCCCTGGGAGGAGGAAGGGTCAGGTAGCCATGGGCAGCAGCCCTGAGCCCACCCAGGTGAGGTCCAAGAGGAGAGGTCCCAGCCACACCCAGGCCTGGGGCAGAATGATACTGGGGAGACATTCGGTAAATAAGCGTATAAATAAGATTCACTTTGCTGGATGGTAGTGAATGTTAAAGAGGAAGGTAAGGTGGAGAGAGATGTAGGAATGGCCGTTTGAAACAGAGCGCTCAGGGGAGGCCTTAGAGTGGAGACATCTGAGGAAAGACGCGAAGACCTGAGGGGGGAGACCTGTGGACGTTTGGAAGAAGGGCATTCCAGGCCAGGAGCCCAGCAAGTGCCAAGGCCCTGCAATGGGAGTAGGAGTGAGAATTGTGGCAGACCAGTGTGTAGACCCTAGCTGCAGGGGGCCGCTGCTCCTCAGCTTGGGTCGGTTTTGCTGTACCCAGGGGCTACCCGGTGTTGCCTGGCACCTATTTTTCATCAGGAGCCCAAATGTGCACTTTGTGTAAAAGCTACTTTCTCCGTGTTTGTTCAAAAACTTTGAAAAGGAGCAAGCCAAAAAACCTGTCTGGAGCAGCCTGTGCCCTCTGCTTGGGAAGGTTTTTAGAAGGGAAATATTCAGAGTCGTTGATTTTTCGGGGTGATTGGCCCAGGGCTGAGCACCTGTGACCTTTCCAAAGAAGACACCTCGCTGCCAAAGCTCCTGCCAAAGCCCTGAGGCCAGGAACAGAGGCTGAGACCAGCAAGGAGGAGGCCTGGGTCCTGGGGACCTTGCTCCAGGAGGCTAGCCCAGGCTTCCCAGGGGGCCTCACTCCGTCCCCTCTTCACTTTCAGACTGCCTCTCTGTTCTCCACGTCCAGGCTGTTGTGGTTCCTCCCTTGGGTCTTTGCATACTGCCTCCTCTAAACCCGGTCAGATATGCACTGGGGCCAGCAGTGGGTCAGGCAGACTCGGTGCCTCTGCCCACCGAGCTCTCCCGCTGATGGGGGAGCCCAGTGGGACAAGGCCGTAAGACTTGTGTGCAGGGTGACCGTTGGGGCAGTGCAGGAGTGTCGGGGAACTACATATGGAACTAGTGTCTGTCTGGGACCCGGAGGCTGAGGCAGTGGTGGCAGCTGAAATGGGTGGAGGTGTGACGGCCCCAGGAGTGCCTGAGTGTGAAGCTGGTAGGCCAGGCTGGAGCGCCAGTCGAGGTGGGGAGCGAGGAGAGAAGCAGGAGGGTCTTGTGAGCCCCACTGAGGCCTCAGGCTTTATCTTGAAGGCATCACCAGAGGGTGAGGAGGAGGGGAACAGACTGCCCTTTTTCTTTTGCTAGGGGAAGGCCGCAGAGAAATCTGTCTGGGTCAAAGCTGCCTCAGGTTCCGCCGAGGGGACCCCTGGGAAAGGAGCCATCCCAGCACTCACTGGGAAGACAGGACCTGCAGCTGCCCAGGCCAAGGCAGGGAGGCCAGAGGAGGACTCGGAGAGCAGCAGCGAGGAGTCGGACAGTGAGGAAGAGACTCCAGCTGCCAAGACCCCGCTCCAGGTGAGCAGAGCCCATGCAGTGTGCGCCCCTCCCAGGAGGCCCTCTGAGGACTCGTTCCCCTGCTCCATGCGAGCCCCAGGCACACCCAGAGCTCCACCCCACCCTGCCCACTGTGGTGTGTGTGATGTCTTTGGCTCTGCCTGGTCTCTTGTATCTCCCCATGTCCACGCACTGTGTTCCCTCCCCTAATTCTATTTGTCTTCCTCTTGGTGAAGCCCTCAGGGAAGACCCCCCAGGTCAAAGCTGCCTCAGTCCCCACCAAGGAGTCCCCTAGGAAAGGGACCACCCCAGCACCCCCTGGCAAGGCAGGGCCTGTGGCTGCTCAGGCCAAGGCGGGGAGGCCAGAGGAGGACTCAGAGAGCAGCAGCGGGGAGTCGGACAGTGACGGGGAGGCGCCAGCAGCCAGGCCTCTAACCTCCAGCTCAGCTCAGGTAAGGCTGGAGGATGCCCTGCATGGCCCTGTGCCCTGCCTGAGGAGCCTCCTGTGGCCTGTCCTCCTCCTTTGCACCTCCAGCCCTTGCCCCCGCTGTCTTCACACACATGCCCCCTATGGAGCCCCTGCCCTGATCCTGTCCTCTGTCACTCTCAGGCAAAGCCTTTGGGGAAAAACTCGCAGGTCAGAGCTGCCTCGGCTATGGGCATGGGGCCCTCAGGGAAGGGTGCCATCCCAGCACCCCCTGGGAAAGCGGCATCTACAGCCACCTTGGTCCTGGTGGGGAAGCAAGAGGAGGACTCGGAGAGCAGCAGCGAGGAGTCAGACAGCGAGCGGGAGGCGCCAGCCCAGGTCAGGCCCCTGCCCATAAGGCTCTTCTCTCCCCATCATGCTGGGAGCCCCTCTCTCTGCACATTATGATTCGCTTGCCCTCTCAGTCTCTTGTGTCTGCACACAGCCATGCTCTCTGCTCCCTCTCCTAATCCTGTGTGTCTCTCTCCAGGCAAAGTCCTCAGGAAAAATCCTCCAGGTCAAATCTGCCACAGGTCCCGCCAAGGGACCCCCTCAGAAGACAGGGCCTGTAGCCACCCAGATCAAGGTCGAAAGGTCGAAGGAAGACTCAGAGAGCAGCGAGGATGAGTCGGAGAGTGAGGAGGAGGTGCCTGCAGCCGTGACTCCAGCCCAGGTGAGGCCTCAGGAGGGACAGCCACAGAGTCTGACCCTTGGCCGCTCCCAGGCAGCTCCACAGGGAGCTGTGGGGAGGGACGGCAGTGGGGCTCCCCCCAGAATAGGTGGGGGCCGTGAGTTCAGGATCCTTCTCCAGCTTCTGACTTCTCTGTGCCCTCAGGCAAAACCTGCTATGAAAACTCCTCAGACCAAGGCCTCCCCAACGAAGGGCTCCCCCGTGACCCCCGCGTCTGCCAAGGTCCCCGCAGCGCGAGTGGGCACACCAGCCCCCTGGAAAGCAGAAGCAGTGACTTCACCAGCCTGCGCATCGTCCCCAGCTGTGGCCAGGGGCACCCAGAGGCCAGAGCAGGACTCTTCAAGCAGCGAGGAGTCCGAGAGTGAGGAAGAGAAAGCTCCTGCTGTAGCAGTGGGACAGGTGAGGCCAGCTGGGCCTGGCTGACACAGGGCCGCCCTTTAGGCTCCTGGGACACACCTCTCTTCCATGTTGTTCCAGGCAAAGTCTGTGAGGAAAAACCCCCCAGCGAAAGCTGCCTCTGCGCCCACCAAGGGGCCATCAGGGCAGGGGAATGCCCCACTACTCCCTGGGAAGGCAGGGCCTGCAGTGGCCCAGGTCAAAGCTGAGATGCACGATGACTCAGAGAGCAGTGAGGAGGAATCCGACAGTGAGGAGGTGGCAGCGACTCCAGCACAGGTGAGGCCTCAGGGAGCCAGCCCATCCCCCCCACACCAGTGCCCAGGACTGGCTGACGGTGGGCTTGTCTGGGCTGCTCTTGCCCCAGGGTGTGCAGGAGCCTCAGCTCAGCCTCGTTCTCCATTTTCACTCTCTCTCTTCTGCCCGTCGGAGCTCCAGGGTCTCCTCCGTGGCCTTTTGAGCTTCCACCGTGATTCCGTATGCTTTCCACTAGCTCTGCTGAGTACCCCTTCTGCCAGTGCTGTCCTGTCTGGGGCTCCTGTGGCCTTGACCCTCAGGGAGTTCCCAGCCTAGATGGGAGCATGGACGTGTATACAGGTTATTTCAGCATGGTGTCGTAGGGTTGAGAAAGAGGAGGTGGCCTGGGGCTAGCGGAGCATGGCAGGTGATGGTGTCTAGGGGTTTTTCAGGAGGGAAGGCCTCCTGGAGGAAGTGGCATCTAAACTGTGGGCTGAAAGAGTTGGACGGTTGAAGTGGAGTGTTCCCGGGGACAGACCAGCCTGTGCAAAGGCCAGGGGCTGGGAGAGTGCCTGGCTTGGGTGAGTTGCCCCAAGCAGAGCGTTCTGGTGGGGATCACTGGGGGAGAGTGTGGTAGGTAGGGGTGGACAGCAGGGGGTTTGGAGCCAGACTGCCTGGGTTCAAGCTCCAGGTTCATGTCCTAGCGAGTGATATGATCAGGGCCTCTGTTTACTCTTCTGTAAGTTGGAAATCAACCTCACATGCTGGGAATTTAACGAGATCTTGCCTGCCACACCCTGCCGGGAGCCTATGTACAGCAAGCCCTCTCCTCCGGCTCCCGAGGGTGGGCCGGACTGCTGTGGAGCAGTCAGGAGTCGTCTCCCAGCCTGGAAGAGCTGGGAGAAGCGAAGATAGCTCCCTCCCTGTGCTCACCCACCCACCATTTATTATTTTTAATTGTCACTCTTTTTTTCAATAACCACTCAGAAATTAGTCACTTCTTTTTTCCCTGGACCAGAGCACATATTTCTCTGTATTTTTTTTCTGTCCCCCCTCACTGTTAACTTGTGGGACCGACCCACTGTTAACTATGCGTGGGCCTCCCGGAGTCTCAGCTCAGCAGGCTCCTGTCCCCTTTTTCTAAGCTACAGACACGTTCCAGACCAGTGCCTTAAAAGTTTCTCATGTGGATGAGGGAGGCTGGGGTGTGGGGGCTGTCACTGATCGGATGACATCTATGAATGAGGCAGGGCCTTGAGATGCTGCCAGGTTCAGTGTGCGATCACTGAAATACCTGTCTTCCCATCCGAGCCTCCCACCTGTACCGTGAGTTGTGTGTTCATTTGCTTTGGTGTCTGCAGGAGGCAGCTGGAGCTTAGAGCAGTTGTTTGGTGACTTGCTCCAGCTCAGCCAGCCGTGAGGGTCAGAGCCAGGCCTGTGCCCCGGAGCACCTGCTTCGAAAGCCTTTGCCTTGCCCACTTCCTTGTGACATATCTTGGCCAAAGCTTTTCCATCCACAGAACTGGTTATACTTTTGGGTCTTACTTTCTCTCAGGGTGAAAATAGAGCAGCCAATCCCTCTGGTAGCCTAGCCTTGTAGCCTGATGCCCTTTCAGAAGATGGTGGCTTTCCTGGCTTCAAGAGGTCCAGAGAGCCTCTGCTAAAGCAGGCGGGCTGACAGGAGGAGTCTTGCTGACCACCTTTTCTTTGCCTTCATCTGAAGGATGAAGATAATAATTATGCCTCTGTTGTGGGGTTATGGTGAGGATTAAATGAGATAATACTGGTGTGGCCTCACCCTCAAAATGCTGCACACGCTAACTGGGTACCATGCTGCTCAGCACTGCTGGGCTCGGAAAGGAGTCAGCGTCTCTGATCTGCTCAGAGACAGCCAGCCAGCTCCGAGTAAACTCCCCATTTGGGAGTTGAGGTTCAAAACAAACAAACGAAAAAAGCAAGGTTGGTTCTGGAAAGCCAAATGTGCCAGAGACTCAGGGAGGAGATGATTCACGATTTAAATGCCATAGGAAGACACCCCTTGTGTGAGAAGGGCGGGGGATGTTCCGTCAGTGCTGGGCGAATGGCTAAGTGGTGTGATGCCTTCTGGGCCTGAGCTTGCTGGTCTTATGTCCTGTGACATTGCTATACTTGCTTACCAGTTCTAGTGGCTTTTGCGGATTCCTTAGAATTTTCTATATACGGATTATGTTGTCTGCTAATAAAGTTTTACTTTTTCCTTTCTGATCTAGATGGCTTTTGTTTCTTTTTCTTGCCTTACTGCCCTGGCTAGAACCTCCAGTACAGTGTCGAATGGTAGTGGTGGGAGCAGGCATCCTGCCTTGTTTCTAACCTTGGGGGTGAAGCAGTCTTTCCCTGGTGAGTGTGTTAGCTGTAGGTTTTTCATAGATGCCCTTTAACAGGTTGAGGAAATTTCCTTCTATTCCTGGTTTGTTGAGAATTCTTATCATGAATTGGAGTTGGATTTTTGTCACATGCTTTTTCTCTATTGAGGTGATCTTCTGTTTTTTTCCCTTTGGTTTATTAATATGCTATATTACTTTAGTTGATTTTCAGGTATTAAATCAACCTTTCATTCTTAGACTAAATCCCACTTGGTCATGGTGGACACTCCTTTTTATTTGTTGCTGGATTTAGTTTGTGAGTCATTTGTTAGGGATTTTTGTGTCTGTTCACTAGGAATATTGGTCTGTAGTTTTCCTGTGACATCTGTGTCCAGCTTTCTTATCAGGGTGATGCTGGCCTCGTAAGATGAGTTGGATAGTGTTCTCTCCTCTGTTTTCTGAGAGTTTGTGTTAGAATTGTATTCTTTCTTTCTTAATAGAATTCACCAGTGAAGCCATCTGGCTCTGGGCTTTTTTGTTGAGGGGAAAGATTTTTAATTACTAAATCAATTGCTATAATTGATATTAGTCTATCCAGGTTTTTTTCCTTCCTGAGTCAGTTTATGTTTTGTGCCTTTTAATAATTTTGTGTGCAGTTAATAATTTGTGCCTTTCTAGAAACTTGTCTGTTTTCAAATGTAATTTGTTACATTTGTTCATAATATTCCCTTATAATCCTTTTAATTTCCATAAGGTCTATAGTGATGTCCTGCTTTCTTTCCTAATTGTTGGTAGTTTATGTCTTCTGTCCTATATCTTGGTCAGTCTAGCTGAAGATTTATTAATTTGGTTCTTTTCTTTTTCTTTTCTTTTTTTTTTTTTTGAGGAAGATTAGCCCTGAGCTAACTGCTGCCAATCCTCCTCTTTTTTCTGAGGAAGACTGGTCATGAGCTAACATCCATGCCCATCTTCCTCCACTTTGTATGTGGGATGCCTGTCTCAGCATGGCTTGCCAAGCAGTGCCACGTCCGCACCCAGGATCCGAACTGGTGAACCCCAGGCCACTGAAGTGGAACATGTGCACTTAACTGCTGTGCCACCGGGCCGGCCCCCAATTTGGTTCTTTTCAAAGAAACAACTTTTGGTTTCATTGACTTTTCTCTATCATTTTCACGTTTTCTGTTTCAGTAATTTCCACTCTGATCTTTATTATTCCTTCCTTTGGGTTTGATTTGCAGTTCTTTTTCTAGCTTCATAAGATGGAATCTTTAATTTTAGCTCTTTGCAATATAAGTATTTAAAGCTATTAATTTCCCTCTAAGGACTCATTAGCTTCGTTCCATGAATTTTTAAATGTATTTTTTATTTTATTCTTTGAACCATGGGTTATTTAGAAGTGAATTAATTTCCAAATATCTGCAATATGCAGTTGTTTTTTTTTAATTCCTAATTTAATCCTTCTGTGACTGGAGAACATGATTTGTATGATTTCAGTCCTTGTAAATTTATTGAGATTTATTAAGTAAGACACTTAGTCTTAGTGTCCTTGTTTTCGTATGTCTGTGTGAAGACATTACTCCCCTCTGGGTGACTTGTGTTCTGTGCTGATATGCACCTTGGCCTTGGTCATACTCGGCCTGTGCTTTAGAGGGATTTCTTTCTTGAAGTTCTGGCTCTGAATGTCTCTTGGTCTCGTGGATGAGGGAAGCCAGTCTGTGTGGGATGTCACTGATCAGATGACATCTATGAACGAGGCAGGGGCCTTGAGATGATGCCAAATGCCTCGTCCTGTTGCACGTTAGCAGGGCTTGCTTTCCCACTCCTGTCAAGGATCTCACTGTCGAGGATTTTGCTCCTTGTCCCTCTCATCTCTCTAGGCTGTATTTGCTGGAGACCCTGACAGGCTGTGGGGGGTTCCTTGGACACCAGTTAAGATTAGGTCAAGCTGAAGAAAACCTCAAACAACAATGGTTTTCTGTCTTGTTCTGCCGTCCGGAGTACCCGGCTCCCATCTCAGACTAAGATAACTACTTGAGCTTGAGCTGTTGCCTCAGCATTCCAGCCAGCAGAGAGGATGAAGACACATGTTACCTACATGTGTAAGGAAGTCAACTGTATCTTCGATTTACGTTTCGTTAGCCAGAAGTTAATCACGTAGCTGCTTAGCTGAAAGGGGTCTAGAAAACACTTTGCTCTGAGTACTCTTGTGCACAGCTAACACTAAGAAAAGCGCTCACAACAGTGATTTTATCTGAGTGCTTATTATGTGCCAGGCACTATGTTAAACACGGAATCTCCCATTTAATCCTCACAATCACCCTGTGGATGGGCCTTATTTCTTATTCCCATTTTACAGAGGAGGAAACAAGGCCCAGAAATGTCAAATTTGCCAGGTTCACACAGCTATTAAATGGAGGAGCCAGAATCCAAACTCAGGCATCTGACTCCAGAATTGGCGTCCTCACCTACTTGCTGTACTGCCTCTCACCCTCTTCCTTCCGGAATTCCCTTTTCTCCTTGCAGGTGAAGCCCTCAGTGAAAACACCTCAGACCAAAGCCAGCCCAGCTTCTGCCAGGGCGGCTTTAGCCCCAGGGCCATCATCAGCTGTCAGAAAAGTGGTCACTGCAGCTGCTCAAGCCAAGCAGGGGTCCCCAGCCAAGGCAAGTGGGACCAGAAGCCATAGGAGGTGGGGGCGTGGGGTGGAGAGGATGACTAAGGAGTGTCCCCAGGCTGGACAAGGGCCCTGCACAGACGGGAGCAACCTCCCAGCATTCACACCACGGGTGGGGCTTAACCTAACAGGAACCGTGCTGCCCACTTCCTTCCCCAATACTGTTACCTCCTTGGGATTCAGGTAAAGCCACCAGCAAGAACCCCCCAGAGCAGTGCCATCTCGGTGAGGGGCCAAGTGTCTGTGCTAGCGGGAGGAAAGGCAGATGCCGCAGCAGACAGGGCCCAGCCGGGGCCAGTCAGGGGCTCACAGGAGGACTCGGAGAGCAGCAGTGAGGAAGATTCGGACAGCGAGGGGGCGGCACCGGCGCCGGCACAGGTGAGGCTGGGGATGGCGGAGAGCAGCCCTTTGCCGGCCCTCGGGGCTCCCTTCCCTAATTCTCTTCCTCTCACTCCAGGCAAAGCCCCCAGGGAAGACCCCCCAGCTCAGAACTGCCTCAGCCCCCACCAAGGGGTCCCCCAGAAAAGGGGCTGCCTCAGCACGCCCTGGGAAGACAGGACCCACAGCCACCCAGGTGGGGAAGCAGAAGGAAGACTCAGAGAGCAGCAGCCAGGAGGAGTCAGAGAGCGAGGGGGCAGCGCCCTCTCAGGTGAGGCTGGGGAGCGCGGAGAGCAACCCCGTGCCTGCCCTCGGGGCTCTGTTCCCTAATTCTCTTCCTCTCCAGGCAAAGCCCTCAGGGAAGACACCCCAGGTCAGAACGGCCTCAGCCCCCACCAAAGGGTCCCCCCAGAAAGGGGCTGCCCCAGCACCCCCTGGGAAGACAGGACCCACAGCCAGCCAGGCTGCGAAGCGGGAGGAGAACTCGGAGAGCAGCAGTGAGGACGATTTGGACAGCGACGGGGTGGCGCCCGCTCAGGTGAGGCTGGGGAGGGTGGAGAGCAGCCCTGTGCCATCCCTTGGGGCTCCCTTCCCTAATTCTCT